>NC_140301.1:7956315-8556315 GCF_964211825.1 Aythya ferina | reverse complement strand
TTTGTTTGTTTGTTTAAGTATAACTCTGCAAAATGTGTTCTGACAGCTCTTGACAGTTTCATTCTGATCCTCATTTCCATGCCCCCATGGAGGGCATTCAAAAACAAGTTATGCATCACAGAAAACGTGTTAGAGAATTTTTTTCTTGGTGCTACAGACGCATACACAGGGCATTGGACTCTACTGTATTCACAATCTGAATGAGGTTTCTTAATGTGTGCTAGCAAAATAAACAATCCTGTGATGCTAAGGAATCATGAAAAACAAAAGGAAAATGAAATAAGAGTCAAGGCCCTAAAATTTGTTTCCATT
Organism: Aythya ferina; assembly: GCF_964211825.1. NCBI lineage: Eukaryota > Metazoa > Chordata > Aves > Anseriformes > Anatidae > Aythya > Aythya ferina. The sequence goes on along the minus strand of NC_140301.1, from coordinate 8,556,003 downwards.
AAGGACCAATGCTAATCATCCTGACTGTTCTCTCCATCGTCACAATGACTAACCAAAACCATTCTGACCAAGAATCAATATGGCCTTGAGAGTTTCACAGGACAGTGTCTTTGTGGTAAATTCTGTCATAAGTCACACTTATCAGCCTCACTGCCTGAAATTATATCCTGGACCAAGGGCTGATTTGCCTAACTTCAACTGTCAGCTGTATGATTCTCATCCACCTTTTTCAACACAACCAGAAACTTCCTTCATGTTTCCCCCTTGCCATCCTGACTATTCCTGCACCACTACTGGAGCACATGTAAACTTTCTAGAAAGTTTCTCTATAAAAATGACTATGGGTTTTGTTCAAATTTTTTATTTTGATGAGGTCCCACCAAATTAAAGACAAAACTCCCACAAACCACACAGGGATTATTTCAAAGTGCACGGGGGTCCAGACCCATTCAGAAAGATCTATTCAAAGTCAAGGTACCTGAAGTTGGTTTCAGGAAGTATTTGTGAGACAGTTTGCTACAAAGGAAATTCACTTGGTGAATTTCCACAGAAATTATTATTGGCTTGTGGGCTTCCCAGCCCAGGGCAAACATCAAGATTTTTCAAGCAGAGGGAGTATGGGGACCCAGTGCCAGTTTGTCACAGTGATCAGGATGCAGATGACAAGCAGACGATTTTTTTTTTTTACTACAAAACCACAAAGCCCAAATCCGTAGATTCACAGCATCACAGTGCTAGACTTGGGATTTCTACCAGCCAATAGCAACAATAATACTCATGGTATTGATTCATTTTCTTTGTTCCAGAGGCCCTGGGAGAACATTTATTTAAGAAATAGCATACATTGGCATCCCATAACAGCATTTTTTGCCTTGTAGGAAATTTGAAAGCAATTTGAAAACAAACAAATCAACCTTGCAAACCCATGTTCTCAGCTAGCTAGCTCAATCCTCACACAGTATTTTAATTAGCATTTAAAGAATAAGCTGAATTTTCACATGTAATGCCCTATGTATATTTTTTAATCCATAGAGTGTGGGTCTTCTGAATGTATTCTAGTTACTTCTCACAGAGATCAGACATATTTGTCCAATGGATCTCCCTTGTCTACATTGTGTTGAGTGTTTTAATATACCTTACTATACATAGCAAGTAACACCATTTCTTGTGTTGTTGTTGTTTGTTTTCTGTTGCCTGTACACTACCTTAAGAGCCACAGGTTTTATTCCAGTGATACATTTAAGAAGATTTAGCAGAGCAAGCAGGATAACATCTAATTAGATTCCAGGTTCATTTTTGGAAATATTCAATGTACCACTTTTGCTGCAAGTACCAGAATTCTTGGTTCAGATATTTCCTACTAAGTTAAAACTGGGTTAACAGAAGGTAGCATGCAGCTGGTGTCAGAAAAATGACGTGTTCAAAGAGAGAGAGAAAAAAAAAAAGTGATGCCTTTGCCTAGTGTAGCCTTTTCTTAAAGAGAGACAAACCACTTCTTTCTTTTAGGAAGTGCATAACCATGTTGCATATACATGTACATCATCTAAAACTAAGTGTGTTGCTAAAAATGTTCCATATACGGTCACGTCAAGGACATTTGAGTTATATTTGGATTTTTGAAAACCTAATCCAAATTGCCAAATGACCAAATACATCATAACTACAATGGGCTCCAAGAGTAGGCTATTTCATTTTACCAGCTGATGTCCAGACCTATCCCAGAGGTGAAAGATGGGGGATGAATCCAAGATTTAAAACATGTCTTTACTGTTATGTTATAATGTCTTTGATTAAGAGGAACTTTAGCAAAGCAACCAAAGAACACTCTCTATCTTCAGTTTCTCATTAAAAAAAAAAAAAAAAAAAAAAAAGCATTCAAAGGAAACTGACAATAATAGAGCAGCAGCTGCTTCATTTTGTTTCTCAGAAATACCACATGGTGATGGTTTTACAAGTAATTGTTGCAGATGTTTACCTTGTTGTGAACTACTGCCCTATTTAATATCTGCCAAACAGGAGCTTACTTATAAACATAGAAACTTTTCCATATGTTTCCCTTCAAAGCTTTTACAGAAAATCTTCAGCTACACACAAAAGGACTCCAACAAATAAAACACTCTGAGGTCTTGCCACCTTGTGAATTCTGTTCTCATTTGTGAAAGTGCTGCCACTTGAGAAAGGTTTGCACAAGGAGATGAAGAATAAAAAAAATGAAAATAATGGTCATTGCAACCAAAAACTTCAACATGTATCCTGAAAAGAAGCTGTGTAAGAAAAATCTATGCCAAAGAAAGCTTCTTGCAGCAGCTAGCGGGGTCTAATACACTAAACATGCATTAGAGAGAGAGAATGCAAGCACTTACATTCTCAAAGTAAAATGAGATTCTCATTCTGTTTTCCTTTTTTACTGATTGTCCCTTCCTAGAACGTTTACTTTGTCAGCCAAGAATGACATCAAATTTCACAAGACGAATTGCAGCTTCTGCAATAAATGGCTTCTAAAGGATTTAGGTGTAAATCAGAGAAATTTCAAATCTGTTGATTATGCTGTACTAAGCTACTTGACAAGTCCAATCCATTGCTGAAAAACACTCAGCAATGGCTTGCTATTTGTCATGTTCTTTAGAGCTCAGAACAGAAAATACTCTCTTTGCTCGACTGCATGCTTCCACTAGCCTTCCAGAAGGCTTTCCTGGGTTCTTCCCCAGCATGTAGTTTTCCTGATACTTCAGTATCTATTTATACCACATTTAATATTTATAATGGGAGTGAGATACACTTTACACAAGTGTGGTGTTACGCAGTTGCAGTGGCTGAGAGTCATCAAAACTTTATCAAGTATAAATTGTTTACATACAACTTTTATGTTATCCTTCTTGGATGAAAAAAATGGCTAAATGCTGATTTGAAGCTGTAAAAGAGGGAAAATACAAACCAGTAACCTAAGTGACCAGTGAATGACATTATCATCACAGGGCAGTGCAGCAATCATATAAATATACATATCACAAAGAAAAAATATTCCTTTCGCGTTTTAGAAAGTGTAAGAGCATGTGTGTGCCCATAGCACAGCTGCTGCATACAGTCTTTCTCACTCGTTGCGAACAGGAATAGTTTGTCTCCTTTTGTGTACAGGAAATTTAAGGGAGGATGCTATGGAAATACATTTTTGTAGTTTCGGTCCAGACTAACAAGTCATAGAAAAGCTTACATCACACCCACAGTATTGATGTACACAACCCCGTCTGCAAAGTAGCATTAACCATATTTCTTGGTGTGGTAGGCTTCTTTGGGAAGACAGAATATGGTACAGATACATGTACAGTCTCAATTTCGTATGGACCAAGTTAAAAGCAGCATCATTACTCAGTTGCCTTAGCTCAAAACAAGTTCAGACACACTAGAAGAGTACAGTGAAGAGAGCATATGGTGAAAAATGTTCCTTTCAACCTTTGCACATCAGCCCAAAGACTCAATTTAAACACTTCAGAGAGGGCAAGGCACTTCAGCAGCTGCTAATGAGCACAGGAGCTTTGTTACACAGGTGAACTTAAATAAGGATCCTTTCCTAAAGTACGTGAGCAGAGCTCTTCCAGCAATGCTGCTAACACAAAAGGCTTCTGATATACTTCCACCTCAACCAGAGTGACAGATGCCTGATATGTTTTACTCTTGACTTAAGAATTCTTCATCCTTTACACTCTGTTGCTAATACTGATAGGTTAAATAAAATCTCATTATAGTACCTATATTTAACACTTTGCGCACTATGTAAGAGAATATTCTTATTTTAGAGTTAATAAACATGTAAATGTCTTAAAACACTTTTAAGACGATGCATTGTCCTGCCCAGCTAGAAATGTTTTGTGTTTCCCCGCAACTCTTATAAGTATCAAAGTTGCTAAGATTAATGTCCATATAGGAAAATTTAGAGCATTTCCATTTAAATAAAGCTCAGCATCAGTGTTTACAGTCCTCACCCTGAAAAAGGGGTTGCCAAGGGACTACAGTATGCTATTCCAAGAGAAAAATCAAATAGTAATTCTACTTGTTATATGTTTCTAATTATAATCAACTACAAAGCCTTTCTTAATGAGACAACTGTGTAAACAAGGACTTTTACAGATTATGAAACTACATGTTCTAACAGGGGGTACTACTAACTCCAGAACACAGATGCTGCTTTATAAATACATAAATCATTTTCATTATTATTTTCTGTTGATAAATTACCTATGGGATGTTTGATACTGAGTGCATCAGTGTCATTCTTAGTCATCTGGCCACAATGGACTTTGAATCTGTTCTTCTGTCCCCTCACTCCTTTTTGCTAGTGCCACGTGTTATATTGCTTCTAGTACTTGATCCTGTGCTTGCAACTGGATGTGCACTGGACCTCTAAGACCACAAATAATCCCATTGAATGCCTCTACAATATTTTACTTGGAAGCACCGCATTCATTCATTACTCAAAAGTTGAAATTTTGAATGCATAAGAACAATATAATCTTCTCTGTCTCGTGACTGAAGACTGGATTAACACAGTTCTTCAAAACAAATTAAAAAAGAGGCTGGAATAAAAGAGATTGAAAACAACTGCCATCTGATGAAATGAAAGGATTATTCTATATATAGTCATGAGGACATTGATTTTACTTCTGTGAACATTTCTGAGCGTCAATACATTGTTAAAATATCTTATGGAGAAAAAAAAAAAAAAAAAAAGCATGGCAAAAGAATGAAAAATCTCAGTCAAATCTAAATTGAGCAAATGTTAACAAATGTTTTGGCAGATATTCCCTCAGTTTAATTACAGAATGAGTCATGTTTAACTATCCTTCTGGGTTACAAATGGAGAGTTCCTTAAAAGATTTATTCTGTATGTAGATATAACATATGTGCATATCTAACAGTCTTACGAATATGTTTTTTTCAATATAAAGCTGCTGATAATATGCACTATTTACAAAATTAGAACAATGCTCATTTGGATTTCTGACACAAAGGAGGTGTGTTATTACCCTATAACGTGTTTTCCTTTTTAGAATAGAACAACAAATCAGAATATTTTAGATAACAGTCTGAAACCAAGGAAAACTTACATTATTGTATTAAAACCTAAAATGGAATGACCTTAAAGAACTATCTGAAACTTTTTGATATGAAGAACCTGTAGACAGTTGTTCTCAGTTTTCAGTCTTTCTTTCCAGGGATCTGGATCTATTTATTGAAGGGATCCACAAAAACTAATTATGGAAAGCAAATGCATTGTATGTATCTTCCACTGGGAAAGTTTTTTTATGGGCATTCAAAAAATGGCAGAGGTTAAAACCCATTAGAACGATAGCTTTTACTCAGGTGAAACAAAAGTTTTGCTAGAGTAAGTTTAAGAAGTGGTGAAAATACTTTCAAACATGCAGATTCCCTCCTCTCAAGAGGAAACCAAAGTGTTTACTACTGTAAAAAGGTTAAGAATGGTACGAAGACAGAGCCATTCAAGCTGCGTGCTAGGGATTATAGATCAGGCCTTGTTCCAATGCTGAAAGGCGAAGCAGTCCAGTTATGAATCAGGGAAGTCACTGAAATGAAATGATTGCTAAATTTCAATGCAAAGGTCTAGGCAACAGCAGCTCTAAGGGGAATGTGATATTATGCAGAGAAACGAAAGAGAAATGCTTCTTATATATGCAAGTTCAACTGCCATTTGTCTTGCTATCACATTTTAATTGTCGATACTTGTGGATATTAGAAGTAAAACAATTAAAACCATGAGTTTACTGCTACCAAATATACACACCTATTGCTTAGACACTACAGTGGCATATATAAATTACCAAGATTGAAGCTATCAGCTGACAGAAATGCATCCGTCTCATATGCCATACAACAGGAAGTGTGGGTTAGATGAGTTGGTTCTCTACCTGCTATAGTGTGCAACTGTGTACCTGTGGCACATTTTTCTACTTCTGTTCTCCCTAAAAAGCCTCATAGTCTCTTCACCTCCTAAAACCTAACTGAATGAACTACAGTGCTAACTACTTGAATGGAAGGATATATCCACTGGAAACCCTACATCCATTTCTACATTCAACCCTGACCATATACGTTTCCTGGCAGAACCAAGATTAATGCGTTACACTTTTAGAAGAGGTATTAGTCACTTGGGCTTTTCTGCTTTCACTTTTTAATGAGGTAGCATTTATCTTTGTACCTTCATTTCCATCCTATGAATGAATCATAAAGAATTATCAATACAAATGCTTTCAATGTTTAGCTAGCTAAGGTACCATTACAATATCCATCATTATGTTCAGTTATCAAGAAAATAATTCTGCATCACAGCTGTATTCCACCTACAAAAATGTGGGGTAGGGATAGACTCTAGTCAAGAAAACTTCAGGTATCTGGATATTTCCTAGCAATAACCATATAAAATGTTCTGGCCCTTTTGTGTTCAAAATGCAAATAAAAAGTAGAAGCTGAGAGTTTTAATGACTCACTGATGTCACAAATGCATTTAATTTTGACAAGGCAGACATCTTGTTCTTATATTACTTGTGTTATGCTACACTTTTTCTTTGAAGTATTTCATTAATTTTCCAAATTTTGCAATTCTAAGAAGGAATGGATTTTATATTTTCCTCTGTTAACATGTTGTTAGCAAATATAGACAAATAATGATTGAGATAGAAGTGTCCTCTTTATCACAGCTCAGACCATTTCTTTTGAAAACTGACAAGCTCAACATAAAAAAGAACTACAAAAATGAAATACACCTATAGCAATTATTCTGACTCTAGGCAGTTACTTACTAAAGATCACTTCACTACTTATTAAAAATCAAATATCAAGTTAAATTTTCAGTCAGAAAAGGCAGTCACACATTACAATGATGCCCAAGGCAGTACCTAAATATCTTTCTGATTTTGGAAGAATTCTAAATAAGCACTGATTCCTTAAGATTGTATCTATAGTGGATTCCAGGGATTTCCCTTGTGTGTTGTTTTTTAGATGTAGCAAGCATGGTAACTGTAGTTATTTATAAAATTAAAATATTTTAAAATAAATTATTAAATTTATATTATCAGTAATTATTTTATTTGAAAAGCATTTCATACTGGGAGCTCTCAGAAGAAATGGGCATTGAAATAGTCCACTGGTTGTACAATAAAATATTCTTGGCTACTTTTCTTCCAGTCCACGTTTGAATAGGTCAGCAACAATTGGGCACACTACAATGCATTCTCAGTTCTTCAAATATCCCAGAGTCTAACTTTGAAATCGTGGAATAAACGAATGCCTCCTTTTTTAAAAAAAAAACACTGTGATTGTAAAGAAGCTAAGAACATCAAGAATGGACACAAAAGGAGAAATTTCTGGGGAATATAGCCCAATCGTCATCAGCATTCTCGACAATCGCAGGATAACCCAGAGTCGAATGTCTACTAACATACCACAGAAGTATTTGTACCCTCCACTCCTTCTACAAAAGAACTACATATTGCGACAGACTGTTCCCTCTCTTGGCTACAGAAGGGAAGGCAGATGATGAGAGGTTACAGGAGACTGCAGATTAATATATGAAAAGTCTGACTTGATTCTGATAAGATTTCTTAAATAGGAAAAGGAGATGCATTGGCAGGTGCTGAGTAGGAAGGTTATGGTGGGGGGAAGCACCGAATCACTTTCTATGGAAGGACAAAGACAGTCTTGGGATTTACAATTAGATTGTCTTCAGGAGCAATCGCGTGTTTCAGTCTCATTACTGCTGTCCACCACCACTACTTCTTCATGATGCTAGGGCCCCTTACATAGCAGCATTTCAGTGGCTAACTCTGGGTGTAATTTTACTTTTAGTATAAAAGAGCATTTTTACACTGCAGCTAAGGAATTTCATTCAAAATCAACATCATACAACAACAGAACTAAAAACAGACACTATCTGGTTAAAGAAAACGAAAGCACATTATATTTTCACAGTTAGATATCCAGTAAAAACTGAAATGAAAGTCTGAAAATAAATTAAGAAATAATTTTTAAGGGGTATCATTTTTTGCATAGATAGTTAGGCAAATCTGGTTCCTTTGCTAAATGATTATGTTTGTATATTTGTGCTTATATTCTCACATGCGTTTAGAACACATAGAAAACTTGACGTAACAATTTTTTGCCTTTTAATTCATATGGTTGCAATGAAGTTTGATGAGCACAAGGCACTTGGAAACCCTTGGATGAAAGGCATCATATAAACGTTATTCAACAGCACTTCAATTATCAGTAATTCAGTATTCACAAGTCATAAAATAAAGACTTGGTTGCTGTCAGTTCTGATTTCTCTAGTAGAAAAGCAATAGTTCTAATAAGCAGAGAGAAAATAACAGTAAAAACATGGAGACAAACACTGATTTCTAAAGCTGAGTACTGCATCTTTTATTACAAAACTTTTGGATGGAAATACTAACAGACTTTTTTTTTTTTTTAAACTATTAATTACAGAAGATAGAGATCATTTGTGAAAATTTATGCCTTTTGAGTAGCTTTTATAATCATAAAAAGTACGCTTAGTGTTCCTACTGATTGTCTTGCTGCAGTACCTGCTAAGAGATCAGAGAATGTGCTGGCAGTGGAAGGAGAATTGCTAAATCCAATACCTTGACTCATTCTTTTCATTTTAGGAAAGACAGATGAGAAAACTGGCAATGTACTCTATATCTATATTTGTGCCAAACAGCATTGTCCATCTAGCATAACTGATCCAGCAATTACAGCCAGAAACTAGAACATAAAGAAAAAAATAAATAAATTTGTGCATCAGTGTCATGGTGATGTGGCATCATACAGTGTTAAGCATGAGAAATACCCCTTATCCTCATACAGAATAACTAGTCAACAGTGTCCCATACAGATGAGGACTCTACGCTTTGATTTTAGCATAAATGATAACCACTTTATTACAGATATGGGTAGAAGAGAATGGAAAGATTTATACCACTTTTGTTTGTTTGTTTGTTTTCCTCTTACTACACTATCCTTTTCCTGCTGAAAACAGCAGACCTAATACACAATGCTCAAAGTGACCAGAGGCAGGCAGAGAATGGGGGGGGGGGGGGGGGGAAGAGAGAGGGGAGAACCCACTATGATTTTTCCTTCTTTGAGCAATAAGATCAATACCAATACTTGCAGCTAGAAAAGAAGAAGAAACAGTTATTTTTGGAAACAAGATAAAAGAGAAGCGCTTTTTAATGCAATGGGTAATGAACTAGATAGGGTTGTGAGAGACATATGATACGAAGTCATGGAAGCTGACACTAAAGGCAAGTTCAATACAAAGGGGGTAAGAATTAGATAAATTAATGTTCAAAACACTCATAAATTGACTTTAAAATGATTAGAGATTTATCCTTAACTATTCATAATACATCAATGAAGGATGCTAGGGAACAGAACACAGAAACCACCAGGATCACAAGCTCATCTCTTTTTGCCACATGTAGGAAGAAAGTATTGGCCTGAAAGGACGTGTAGTGCATCTCTCCCATTCTTAAGCTCTTCTCTGTGGGTTTGAAACAAATCAGAAATCTAACCATAAGTTAATAAAAATATCCTTGAAAGAGCTACAAGGGAAAACAATGCAATCAGATATTCCCAATACCAAGTAAATATTTGTTTTTCATGTTTTAAAGTTTTATTTCTTCAAATGCGAAAGAATAATAGAAGTGTGTACTAATTGATTTGATCCCATTTAGGATTGTTGAAATTTTATAAAGCACAGAGGCAGCACTAGATAAGTTTCCAATTTTAATAACCCTACTTTCTATGCAAGGCAGATTAGACCATGTGGGCAGCCAAACTATGCACAGGGTATTTACTAAAGAGTATTTTCTCACACAAGCTAAGTAAAAAGCAATTCTGTGTTTTCTATGTAAATATTGAACTTCCACAACATTCCCTGCTTAAAAAGATGAAGTGTTCTGGTATTGGCTGCTGTTTTGCTCTCACCACCCTGTCTGCTATGGACCATTTCCAGACCTGGATACCATACAGTTAATACTTTCTCATGTTTCTTCTCTGATCCTAAGTCAGAATCCATGAGACAAATGTTAAAGTAATTCAGAAAAGTGCAAGGGACCACACAGATGCCCGTGGACGCCTTGGGCTTTTCATTTATAAATGCTTTGTGCTAAAAGGGCTCTAAGTAGTATAAATTAATATCATTTAGTATTCATTAAGACTGATTAATAGGATATTATACATAAATTATTATCAAAAAGTTAGATGAGCTTCGAGAAGTTAGCCACTTCCATGTCAGGAGGAAAGACCTGTGCCTAATACCTTCTGTTTGAAAACTTCAGGGAAAAAAAATGTCACACTACAGGCTGCCAGCAGTGAAATAGAATGGTGAAGCATTCTAGCTCAGCAGCAAATTTGTTCTTCCACTTGATTTACACTCCTTCTTTGTAGCTTTGTTCCTGTAGTGATGTGTAACTGGTAGGCACTATCAGTTCCAGACTCTGTCGCATCCCAAGCCTATGATAGGACAAGGCCAGTCAGACACCAAAATCTACTTCTTTCTCCCCATTTCTATAGTCTCTGAAGGAAAGATATCCAGGCAACAGATCAGAGAGATCACAATGACTGGCAAATGAAGATTGTAGACAAACCTCCACAGTTTGGATGGTGCCTGTATCTAATCAGCGCACCAAGGTAGCAAAAGGCACAAGCAATCTTGGAAGCATTACTTAAATATTACCCACATACTTCATGTAGGCCCTCTTTCCTAGAGCACCCCTGAATTTGTTAAATGAACCTCCTACTGAAGCATATAGGAGTCACAGCACAGTGACCAGGCTCAAATCACTGCTGGAGTTAACAGGTTCCTGACTTGCTGTGCTCCAACACCTGACATAGCAAGGCCACAAGGTAAAGAATATATTCTGAACACCCTAAATATAGACAGACTAAACAAAAGGAGATAGACCAGCTTCTTCAATCTCTGCATACGTCAGGCTGTAGGGATGCACTTTTCTTCCTGAACACACTGAAGTTATTATTAAATAGGTTAATGCACTCATTCATGGTTCAAAGTATTCATTGCTATCAACTGAAAGTCAGCAGTTCACCCTGACTTCTGACTCCATCTGATGAATTACCTTGTCTGCAGTGCTGGAGCTATAAATGAACACAACATCTGTTGGAATGCTAGGTTTGAAAGGCTGGCTGAATAAATCACTCTGTAGAAATTCCCAAAGCTACTGAGGCTCTTTCCACAGCTTCTGTCCTTTGCCCTCCCCTGCCATGCATATATCCATACTTCTTCCCATCTAGTGGGAATTATTTTAGTATTGTTGTTTGCTCCATTTCAGTGTCTTAAAGGCATATGTTCTGTGGGGCCACATAAGAGGGTCAGTGGTGGTGGTAAGAGCTATTACTCTCTATTACAAAGCATAAAAAGTTCAGTTACTGCTTCAGCAGAAAGATTATTAGTGCTGTTTTTAACCTCCATGCTTGTAAAGAGCATTAATAAATTAAAAAGAGTGAGTATATAAGATAGTAATTTGTGCTCAGTTCTTTGGCAGCAGTAAAGAAAATAAGAACAGATTTGGCTGGCTCTCCTTGTCTTGTTCGGCTTTGCCTTCTGGTATCTCCTTTTCCCAGTCCTCCTCTTTGCAGATTAAATAGGAAGACTCTCACAATTTGAGAAGACAGCTATTGGGTCTCAATGGGGATTGCAGTTTGTCTCTAGCAAGCTCACATTCCCCTCAGTTTTTACTGGTACTTAATCAGATTAACTGTCCGTGTTTAGGAAGGGGAGAGCTGCAACCAGGAAATGTCTGATCCCAAATGTCAATTTCCATTAGGCACTGCAGCATCGTATTTTGACAAAAAAAATATTTCTGGTTTAAGGTCTTCATTAAAATGCCAGGTCTCCTACAAGCAGTTAAAAAGAAACAAACACCTTTTCTTAAATAATACTGTTCAGTATTTCAACGTAATTGACCAGCCCTAAAATCGGTGTCAGAATTATTTAGTTTAAATACTAATCTGAAATTTTAAATTGGACACCATCCACACATACACAAACATCAGATGGTCATTTTTATAATCCATCATAAACCTGACCTCTTGATAAAGAATTGACTCAGCTGAAGTTTCAGGTGAAAATATAAAGTTTTTCAGCTACTTAGTCTTTTGGCCTCGGATGCTTCATTGAACAAATGTTTTCTTAAAGTGCTGCCTAGCTACCCAGGTATTATAAATTCATTCCTTCTCCTTCTGAAAGACTAGAAAATATAACATTTCAATAGACTGGTTAATAACTGATGTTGCTTACTGTCCCTCTGTATGTATTTAACCTTATATTTGTTTCGAAATGTGGAATATAAATGAAAGTTATCTCCACTGTTAGATTGTGCCATGCTATTATTTTTTTCTTTTTTTTGATCTGTAAGTTAAAGCAGAAAAAATAATTCTGCATACAAATTAACACACTAGAACCCTCTCAGGATCAGAAAGAGCACCTATGATTGTACACTACAGCAGATAAAGTGGAGGCAGAGAAAAGGAGTTGAAGTATAGAGTTAGCAAACAGTTGATGGTAGTGGATAACACAGGATTCACAGTCCCACTACCATCCTCTTGAGCTGACCATGCCCTCTTACATTACAGGTAGAATACTATTTCCTCATTAAACATTTTGTTCTAGTACATCAACAAACTTCTGTATTTGCATGCTAGCAAACACATTTAAAACAAGGTTTGTCCATGGATCACTCATTGCATACAACCCCATATTTTCACGTGGGGTAAAACATTTTAATTAAAGTGGCTTAGGTGTTCCTGAGAAAGGAAAAGACTCATGAAACTTAGCTGAAAATTTAATTAGCAAAGGTTATTTTTTAATATTTGCCCCCAGTGATTTTTTTCTTACTTTCAGTAATAGGTTGAGACTGTAGATTACAAAATACTGAATAACATTAAAAAATGATAATGATATCCAGGTTTCTATCAAAGTATAATTCAAGAACTCATTTCCTCATTACAAATTTTAAATCACATGCACATTTTCCCCCCTTTACTGAGGAATTTAATATCTAACTTTGACATATGCTCCACAGACCTATTGTAACTGTTAAACGTTAAAAAAAGCTAATGAGGGAAGGCTTATTTATAGCTTAGCCTTTGGAGGTAGGAATTTTAGACAATTTCTGAATCAAGCTTTATAACTTTAGAAGTAAAAATTATATTTAAAAAAAAAAAAAAAAAGAATGAAAGAAAGAAAGGAAAGAAAAAGAAATCCCTGAAGCTAAAGGGTATAAAAAAAGTAAAGAGGAGATCTCTTTTTCTATAAAAGTACTGGCATTTATGTTCCTATTGGTCATCTTTGTCATTTTAACAGCAGCTCTCATGCTTTACATCTCAGGCCTTTGATGCACCTTACCAACCATAATGAATACATCTTAATGTAACTGTGAAGCAGTAAGATAGTGCCCTCAAACTTAGGATGAGAAAATGAAACATACATACAAAAAGGATTTATGACCCAGTTGTTGAGCATACTGAGCCATTGAATCAGACTGATCAGACTGTAAGTAATTTTTAAATCACCTGAAACCAAGTGGTTAGACCAGCTCAGTGACCCTAATTGGATCCTAGGAGAAAGACATCCCCAGGAAGCCATAATGTTGTTTATTTTAGTAACTGCTAACATAATGAAAGGGAATACTGCCCCATTTAAGAACCTTGCACTCATTCACCTTCTGGAAAATGTCTTATATGTGCATATATATATTTATATATGTATATAAATATAATGATATATGTATATATATGTAAAATCAGCCTAACTATTGTAAAGCAGTACTTTCTTAAGGAATGCTGATTCGAGAGGAAAAAAATAAGTTAATCCTGTGATGCCCATAGAGCATTTCTGTAGGAAACAGAAATCAAAAGGGTCAATGCTATTTTTCCATTTAATTACATTTTTTATGCATTGCAGGTTTTTAGAGCCACTGTGTGGTGTGACAAAAGAGGTGCCTGATAAATGCATATAGCTAAGCTCTGCTTCCTTTCCACTACTTGAATGACACAAATGGAGCAAATGCTCTTCCCCCTGTATTTTAAGAACTTGGGGACACACTGCTTACTCTGTTCATATGCTGTAAAGAAACACGGACACTGAAAATTCTTTATAAATGAAAACAAGTGATTCTCCCTCCACAAATGATGGCTTAATTGAAAGCTATACAGAAATGAAATGTACTAAGGTTCAGTTTCTGACAGTCTATGTTAACACAGTTTCTTCCTTGTGGTCCAAAAAGACAGCATTTGTCACTATAAAAACTGTAATCCCTGCTGGACAGCCTGGTTCAAAAATAGCAAACCATCTCTTTATTTCATGCTATTTACGCCGGGCTGATTTATCCTATTCGTGGGCTTATGCACTAAGTTTAATCCACAGAATTCTCAAAACAAACAGTCCATAATAATCACATGCAATGCAGATTTTTTTTTTTTCAAGTGCAATGGAAGAGATTATTTTAAACCTTATATTCTTCCCATGAAACACTGTAGAAGTCAGATAACGTGTTCTGACACCAAAAAGATCAGACTCTGGAAACATCAAGATGTAGTTTCAAGAGGACCATAATGTATAGTCGTTCAAGGAAAGAGATGAGGGAAGGAACACAATAATACCTAAAGGTGGCAAGTCCATGTTAAATTCAAGATTTTCCACCAACAGTTTAAACTATCAACATCTCCAGGCAATGGGACACCATAGAACAGTGGCCTTCAGGAGTGGAGAGGAAGCATTATTGAAGGACCACCTTGTCTGGACAGAATTCGTATTGGAAGCCAACAATTTATTCACAGTCTTCAGAAGTTCTTTCCTTCCAGTGCAAATAATATCTGTTTTTTGTTTATTTGTTTTGCTGTTTTTTGTTTGTTTGTTTGTTTTGTAGAAGATGGGGAGGGCTGTTTTGTTTTGTTATTGTGCATTGAAGGATTCCATAGGTTTGGAATTTCTGACTTTCAGGTACTTAATCATTTTCTTTAAGATATACTTACATTGGTTACTTTTGAAACAATCAGTCCAACACTTTATAGGGTCTGTGGCTGTAAGACAGAGGGAAGTAAAAAAAAGAAGGATTTGTCCATGGGAATCTGTGTGGCTATATTGCAGGGAATGAGGTATTGTTCCATGCCAGGGGAAGATAGAGTTTTCACTATACATTCAAAAATCTTAAGTTCAAGTTGTGTCTTATAGGCAGTAATACATTCCACAATTTCAAGATCAGAGAACACTTGATTAAGATAATCACATTAAATTAGCTTCAGCTGGTTGTCACTTACAGATCTAAATTCTTATAGTTTGCTAAATGGGTAAACTGGTGCTTCCTTCCTAAAAGCCTGTCTACGCTGCATCACACTTTGGCTATGTGGCATCCAGGTATCACTAACTGGCTGCATCCAGGTATCACTAACTGGCTGGTGAGTACTAATAACTGTTGAACTTTCTGCTTATTGTGGGCTGCAATACCCAGTGGGCAAAATAACTAGGCTCACACAATTACAACAAATACTATATAGAGTTGTACGAGCATTTACTTCAATACCAACATCTACAGAAGGTCTAGGCACACCTTTGACTTGTACAACATAGCTATACCTAAAAATTATGTTACTACAAGATGAGTAGCATTTTCAGATTTTCAGGTGTTAGATCAAGGTCAGACCTAGTGATGTGTGCTATCAAAATGTCTGCAGGGCTTTTCTCAACACAAGGCTTTTATGTGCAAAAAATTATAAGAAAAGTAATCCTTATCCTACCAGTTAACCACACTAAAATCTGCATTCCCAAATGGGTATATTTTGTGTGTTTATAACCTTCCATTATATCTTAGCCAATTTATTTGCTTTAGACAGACTTAACCCTCCTAGTTAAAGAAAAGCAGTAATGATGGCTGCACATTACAGTCAGAGATCTAATTAGTCCTGCCAAAATGTAGTGAATTCACATGTATACTTTTGATAAAAAATTACCAAGATACATATTGAGACATCTACCTCAATACATACAACTTTTTTCTGGTCTTCTCAATATTGTTACTCAGTGCCCCAGATATTTTAATTTCTGAAATATTAAGGACCTTCATTCCACTACTTAGAGTCCATACATTTAGAAATGTAGTGACAGAGAAGCAGTATTGGCTCTGCAGTTCCAGATGCAGCTTTACCCCTATTTTATCACCCTGGCAGACAGAATTAGATAGCGTATTCCATGAAATCCAAGAATGTACACAAACAACGTAGCTGCACGAAGCCTTCTCCCTGAAAGACAGGTGATTATTGCCAACAGATATAACTGTCAGTCAGAGTGTATTTGGAAAAAATATATTGTACACAGATGGGAGCTGAAGAGTTGTGTTTCTGCTGAGATTCTGGTCATGTATTTTAAAAGCAGTCCAGGTGGTTTGAGTTTTGTCTTTTTTTTCTTTAGCATTGGCACACACATCTTTTCCCACTGTTGCAGATGCTCCATGCAACTGTTCAGTTGTGCATACAGGTCTTCTGCTGGCATGGTCTCAGAATATTCTGGAACATCCACACAAATAAGGATACTCTAAACATTGAACCCATCTTCCAAGCAACACCAGAGTCAAGAATTAAGAGTCTTTAAGCTCTGTGTCTGCTTTCATTGTGTCCTTTATGATCTGGGGTGTCAGACACATTAGGATCTTATATCTCTTAACAGAAAGAAGGACTATTAAATAAACCACTTACACAGTCTCTGGCTCTGGAAGTCACAAATCTCAGAAGCCTGTGTGAGTCTGCAGGGGAAGTATGTTTGTCTACTAACCATGGAAGATGAACTTTGACCTGGTAAGGCTTTTCTTAGGTGTCTGCAATTTGCTAGATTTCTTGGCAATACATTTCTATACTTCTTCATAGTATAAATACAGAAAAAGAAGAAAAAAAAAAAAAGACCATCTGTCAAAATAAAAAAAAAATACAATTTGAGAAGACAAGAATAAAAGAAAAAGAAAAAATGAAAAAAGAGAGAAAGACTGAGAGTTAAAGCAACTCTATGAAGACTATGGAACCTGATAGTAACAGAAGCTGGAAAGAGGTCTTCAATTCGCAAATCATAATCAAGATCACCTACCCAAAAGTCATCATTAAAAAAAAAAAAAAAAAGTCAAAATCCCACAGCCTAAATTTATTAGGAGTAATATACTAGTCTATTCTGAAAACTAGTTTTTAAAATGGCATTTTAAAGCTCCGTACTAATTATGAACTAATTCTCAGTTCAAGTATGTTCAATTATTTCTTTACTCTTCATTGGCCAAATCTGTGCAGCTCAGTATTGACCTTGTCTATAGAACTGGATGTTCATTAACCTTTCTATGCCGGTGCATGAACCACATCACTCTGTGCACCTGCACAATGCCTGCTATATCACAGTGCTCTAGCTCTTGACTGAAGGACTGGCTCTATCTTCAACAGATGGAGCTCTATCTTCCTTCACTGGTTCTTCTCCTTCCCTTCCCTTCCAGATGCCCAGTCAAACACAATAGGCTAAACTCCCAAGAACAACTAGAGTACTGGTGTCTGTACCCATTCTGCAACAGAACCCTGTTTTGGCTTGGCAACTTTATTTTTTATTTTTTTTTTGGCAACAGCTGTCCTTAGCACTGACAGATGACATGCTTGCAGAAAGAAAATCAACAAGTGTAAAATGCTTGCTGCAGCAGTCCAACAACTTACAGCCCATCAGTACAAATTCACTAGCAAATATGAGAGCCACATGGATTTGTGGACCTCAGGGATGAAATTACAATTATTAATAACGTTTATTGCTTTTTCCCAGTGTCTTAGAGCTCCTGATATTCAGTTCCTGATATAAAGAACAGAGTGCATCTATGCTCTTCTTAATTCTATCTCCAACTTTAATTGGCCCTATTTATATTCTTATATAATGTACATTTTATGATTTATATTGCTGAAAAAAAAATATAAAGTGACCAAAATCATTATCAGAATCTATCTCCTTCCTGACTCTTCAGTTGTTTCTTTGTCTGCCTATCATAATTCAAGCTCGCCCAGCTGTGCATCTGTATTGTCAACATTTCTAGATGTGTTCCCTTTATCCCAGTGTATTGTAACAGTGAAGTGGAGAACTATAGTCTAAAAATACAAGAAAGGCAAGGTCTAAAAATACAAGAAAAGCATATATAGGAAAAGGCAGTTAGTTCATTTGCTAGAGTTCAAAAACAAAACAAAAATATCACCACCTGAACAGGCAAAAAATAGCTTTGGCACAGTCTCTGCAGACCTGAAGCAAAGTGTGTGACCAAAAACTTGCACATCTTACCAACTCTGCCAGGTAACTTAAAAAAATATATATGTCTCTCTAAATCTGGCCTAGAGGAACAGCACACATATCACAAGGATTTGAAGACTGCCTGCTCCTGCTCAGAGAAAGGTTCCTGAATATACAAAGATCTATCCACAATGCTTAACAACTGTTCCATTAGAGACAAAGTTACTTGGTTTTATTTAGTTCTGGGCAGGTCTTCTGCTAAATTCAATTTTTTGTGTGCCTAGAAATACACATTAGAGGAAATCGCCAGGTCTTTTCTCTCAATAAATGTGATATAAGACCCATGTTGATAGAATAATTTTGTTTACTTAATAGAATTGTGTAATTTAAAAAGAGATCCAAGACCATATGTGGAGTAGGACAAAGAGCTGTTTCAATGAAAAATGTATTTAATTTTTTTCATCTCTTTTTTTTTAAATCTTATCATCTGACAAATATCAATATCATAACTGAATCTGTGTTGGTTTATCCTCCTGTTACACACCTGCTGAAAGGTTTGCTCTCTGTGATTAATGTCTTGTGAGCTGAATAAATAGTTACTTTGTTGATCGACTCTGTGAAAATTTTGCCGATTTTTAAGGCACAGGAAGGTGGGCAATCTCTGCAAATTATCATATTAGTAAAAGGAAAGACTTAAAAGATACACACATAGGAGGAGTATTTTTAATAAGCATATACTGAACTTACTGAAATGTGATAATCCTTCACATTACACATATTTAAGAGTCTTCAATTCTGCCTTAAAGCTCAGGCCTGTTACAAGCAGGCTTTAGAAACTTCCAACCAGTCCCTAAACACATCGTTAGAGGCTACAACGACACCTCACTGGGCACTGTGCTTTAGCTTTTCTCCTCTTCAGAAACTTAAATGTGGCTGTATCCACATTGTCTACAGGAAAAGAGTTGGAGCATAAAGCAGTCTTTTTCCCCTTCAGTCCTCTCCTGCACTGTGCCAACATGTTACTGCCCGGAGAGACAGTTGGAACACTTCAGCCTGAAGTCAGAGTGTCAGCCAACAAGTAAGCAATCAGAAACTGGGCACAAGGAGTAGTTCAAACTCAGTGCCAACAAGACAATATAGAGCTACCATAATAAATACTATTTCCTTCAAGTTGCAGACGTGCCTTTTGACCCAATGTCTTTCTAAATATTCACTACAATATTGGGCCTTAATGTCTAACAAAACTAACGTCTTTGCACTTCCAATGAGTAATTCTCTTTGATTCCTAGAATAACACTTCATATCCCTCTAGGAGCCAAAGTTTTCCCTTGATTACACAAGGTTGTGTAATCTGATAAGGTCACTTCCAACTTACAAAACAAGCAACAGTCTCAGCTGGAGAGTGGCACAGTTCTGTGCTGTTCCATCGACACCTGACCAGTTTACCCATCACTTCTCAGGTTCTAAGCTAAATATGGGTAATGGTCATGAAAATACATAATGGGTTTGGGTTTTGCTTTTGATGTTACTGCTCTTTTTTCCCCTCCACTGTCCTCTGTTAAGGGATCAGAAGTAGTTTCTCAGAATAATAACATAACATAACATAAAATATCAAGAAAATGCATTACTGATTACATTCTAGATCTCTATTTCAGATACCTAAGGTCCAAAAAATAGTAAAACACAAGGGCCATAATTCAGTCAGAGCTAACTAGCATAGCTCTGTTAGTTATTCCAATTAATACTCTCTCTGAGTTATTCCAATTAATACTTGCTGAGAATACAGCATCAGGCCATTATTTTATATTATATATATATATACACACACACACAGACACACACACACACATATATATATATATATCAAAAAAAGAGGAAACAATGCCAATCAGTTCTCTGGGATCCAGCAATCACGTATGCTGAAAATACGGGATTTGCTTAGTAACAACTACAGTGGATTTATGATAAAAACTCTTCCTGACTGACATGCTAGAGTTCTTCCAAATCATTACAGAAAACAAGTGAAATGCATTTAGCATTGTCCACAGTACTTAGCCATCTGAAAACCTTACAGGAAGATCCTTCGTCAGAAATGACTGAGTAAAGTCAGATGTCATAGTGGTTAAACAAACAACCTTAGGAGGAGGAAAACAGTCATACATTCATCTGCGAAGTTTAATTCATTTGAATAAGATCCCTAGGATGAATTTTAACAATTTATCTGCAATATCCAGAAAAGTAATTTTGCTACATATATGAAATGGGAAGCAGGGTACAACAGCAATACTTTCCTAAACTGTGCATAATTTCAGCTCTCCCCATTTATGTCACTTTAATCATGTTACCAGAAAACACCTTAGGGTCTGAAGCGTGGCTCTTTCTTAGTCAGTCAAGCACAAGAAGAAGGCCTCACTCGCACTTTGCTTGCCAGATTTCAGATCTCCCATAGCTCCTCGTTTCCAAATACTGTAACCCACAAACCGCTTTAAGGAGCTTAGCTGTTGAGGAGTAAATTCATCTATTCAAATGGAGAAGTATCTTGACAGCCACATAGTTAAGGGGGTAACAGTTTACAACTGGACTCCAGATGAGTCATTCAAAGCCATAATTCCTCTTTAACAGCTCTTCTTCATGAACATACAAAGCAGTTCCAGGTCCTAAGACGATATCAAATAAAAGAGCAAGTGCAAATCATGAACGAATGTAAAAGATCAAGCATAGGGAGGAAGGGTAGGAAATGGTTGCACATAAAAGGCTGGGACATGAATAAAGCATGTTTATTTTCCAACAAAAACAAATATACTTTTAGTGTAAGTCATGCTCTCTCTGAAATTATATTTTTGTAACAGCGTGGTAAAACACATGTCCTGTCAGAGCAAACGCACATACTAATTGTCATTCTACCTGTCTGGTTTGTTTCATGAAAACTATAAAACAGCAAAAAAGTCACACCTAATGCTAACAGGTAATGATCATTAATTCACAGCATTACCACGAGAGGCTTTCCAATCTATCAATAGTGTCTTTGAAAAATCCAGACCCTTCAAATTTCAATTCCTGCATATTTTAATCTACTTATGAAGCACGTTTTAGTTCTTTATGAGACATAGACTAATAAGCACTATGAATACTTATGGTAACACAGGCAGAAAAGAGAATAACTCACAGGAAAGTGGCACAGATTTGAATCATATTTTCCTTCTCCCACTTGAGTATTTAGAATGAATTGTGGTAACTTACTAAGGTGGCCTTAGATTTTCAGATTCCACCATTA
Organism: Aythya ferina; assembly: GCF_964211825.1. NCBI lineage: Eukaryota > Metazoa > Chordata > Aves > Anseriformes > Anatidae > Aythya > Aythya ferina. The sequence continues at coordinate 8,534,407 of NC_140301.1, read as the reverse complement.
AAACATTTTCTTAAACTGAGGCTTATTGCATTGATAAAAATTTGTTCCAGTTTGTTTAAATATAAGCTCAGGAAAGTGTTTCTATAGTTTGAATCTGCAACAATGACTAGGTAAAAACTGCTGGTGTTGGCACCACTCCAGTGTCTGAGATTGTCACAAGAGTGTCAACTTCACCTCAGTTGTCTACAGTATTAAATGTACACGTCAAACCTAATTATTTCTTTCTAAATAACACCCCTAATCCATTCATATCACTAAAGATGAAATCCAGATCACCATTTTTCATCCTGACCTTTGCTCCATCTTACTCTCTCATTTTGATACATGCTCTTTGACCATTTTCAATGCATTCACTTTTTAACAACTAAATTAATCTGCTTGGCAGTGCTACCATGCCAGCAAGACTGCTCTCTTTTCCAGTCTATCATCAATTCCTGATCCAAAGAGAAGTTTTGTACTGAATGTGCTTTGTAGGTTATAGTACAGCATAGCCTGTGGTATGAATATGTGTTCTTCAGTGATTTCCATCTCTATTCAAGCCAGCTGTCATCATCTATTAGTCAAATTTCCCTTCAAACTCTCACAGTTTCTCTCTTCCTCTAAGTACGAGGTGAATTCACTAGAAAAAAGAGCAAAATGAGCATCCCTCTTCAAATTAATATTTTGATGCCACCTTTCTGTTGATGCCAATAAGCCTGAGAATTCCCTTCTCCAGAGGGCCTGGGAGCCAGGCTTTTTGCCCATGGGCCAAAAGGTGTGCCATATCCAGTGCTGAACATCTGCGGGCATATGCAAGAGACACACTCAAGATGCATTAAATGGCATCTTCATGCATGCATATATGACTCGTGCGGGCAAGCATTAGCCCGTGTGTACACATGCAATAGATGCAGTGTGCACATTCCGTGTGCATCCACTGTGCATGCACAGAAACAACACTCCAGTCCCTTGGCTTTTTTAAAGAAGTTCTCAGCAGCTGCTTTATTACTACAGCTGTTTACTGTACAAAAGAGTATTATTTCATTGTTAACTTCTTCCCTGCTCTGTTCCCTTTCTTTCTTCCATCCACCTGTCATCACTATCATCATCATCATATATTTTCAACCTGTGCATTCTGGAGCTGGAAACACCTTGTGCTTTCCAAACCTGAACTCTCCTGTTTGTCATGTTACAAGTACCAAAATGCTGAATCTGAAGGTTGTGTTCTACTACTGAGTACATTTTTTTAATTTTTAAACTACAATACATAATTACATAATGTCTTACTGACAATATTAATCAAATAAATAAAGTTTGATGTGCAGGCTAGATGCTTACTGCTCTGTAAATTGGCATTTAGTAATTTGAATGAAAAAGAGCAAAGACGTATATTTCTATCCATATATCCTAGCATTCCCTGCACTTTACAATCATTTCAAAACATAAGGAGGCGGTTCTGGGCTTTATGCCAGCTGAAACAATTGGCATTAAACCTCATAAAGTGAAGTGCACATTTTCAGTGTTTGAGGTGTTTGTTCACTGCTGACAGTGAATTGTAGTAACAGCAGAAATAAATACAAAAAATATGACTCCATCCCACTACTGCTTTACGTAATCACATTGGCAATTTTGGAAGTTTTCTTTATGATCACCCTTATTATTCATGAGTTGAAACATGCCACAGGCAGAACTGTATTTATCTCTGTCATATATTTCACTAGACAAGTAGTAAAAAAAAAAAAAAAAAAAAAAAAAAGACATTCCAAGCACAGAGTAAATAGCTTCAGTTGGGTGAAGAAAGGAAAAACTGCTGTGCTACTTTGGAGCAGATTTCATCAAAGTATTATTGGTGATTTGCAGTAAAAACAGATTGACAGCGTGCAGTCAATTTATATTATCTGAATATTATCTACACTTTGCAACATTTCCCCATTTTTCTCCTTCATTTTCTTTGCTCTGTAGTAGGCATGTGTGTGATCCCGTACTGACATGGAGAGGGGAACACAGGGCACTTGCGGCCTTGCTCCTCTTGCTCTCTTGGAACAGAAAGGCTGAGTTGCAAGGTCATAGAAGGCAATAAGGTGCCAACAACCATCTCCAGGGTATCACTCATGATACCTAAATTTTCAGAAAGTGTACTGTATCAAGACTGTGTTAGGGACAACATTTTCAACTCTTTCTGATGGTCCTTGCATCTAAAATGACTGGTTAAAAGTTGTTAATCAGGACTATGAAATGATTCTGCAAGGAAGACAGAGCTCTAATTTCTTGCACACCTCTTCCATCACAATCCCTACCCCTTCACCCCCGAAAAAAAATGAACTGTTGATCTAAATTATTAGAATAAATATGCAAGAGAAGTAAAAAGGCTAATGAATGGCATGCATCATCATCATCAGTCTTTTAAATTTTTAGTTCTCTTACATAATTTTACTCTTTCAAAAAATAAACTTATCTAGTTTTACTTACAGCCACCATCAGCTGCTTCTTTGGTATCTTGTATGATTTATTAAATCTTATTTCAATAAAATACAGTGTCCATAATTCTAGAGTTCCTATGTCCTGTCTTTCATAATTTTTATTTTTTTACTTTTTTGAACTAAATATTCCACCTATTTTAGTCAACAAATTTTAGTTCTTGACATATTTGATCATTTAATATTTTTCTTTTCCTACTGGTATCGCTTACCCCATTTTTATATAATTTAATTGTGTTCTATTCCTTTCTTTAAAGCATTGTACAATACATCAGACTTCTACCTGCACGACATAAAGTAGATGAAGGAAAGGGAGTCAAAAGAAAGGTTTTTTTCTGGCAGTTGTTTGAAGATCTGGGCCCATGCCTTCATAGTTGCTTTCAGTAAGAGATAGGTACCCTAATACCTTGCTAGCTCCCTAGGGAAGAGGTGCAGCCTGATAGCATATCACTTCTATGATAGACCATCTTCAATTACTTGAATCATGTATCAAAATATACAATAAAATCTGCTATTACCTCCACTTTGATCCAGTGGCCTCATTCAGAATTTCTTTCTCTAACGTCTGCTTTTTGGAGGGAAAAAAGGACACAGGTAGGATTAATAAGTACAAACTGCTTGCACCATTAAGACTTTCATTGCACAAATAGTTACACTCTTGAGACCTTTGAATAACACCAATTGGTTTCAGAGGGATTACTAGCACACATAAGGCTGAATACAAGCATAATGCAAGTGGTTTGTAGAATCAGTGACTAATTCACGCTAATTAAAACTTGACCCAGATCTGCGGTATCTAGGTCAAATGAAATAATTGCTATCTGAAGGCTATCCATTGACTTGTGCAAGCCTGTAGTGTCATGGTACTGACTTGCAATATAGATGCTTATGCACTCAGTAATAAAGTCTGACTGAACCTCCTGCAGTACAATCTGACATGAACAGCTAAAAACCACATATTCTTTAACATGCCGTGTATTTAAACAGAGAAACCAACCAGTTAATACCTAACTGGGAATTCAAGAACAGGAGCCATAGCATACTTGAGGACCTGGTCAGGGTTCAGACAAAACTTTTGCCTAATTTTAGCATGCTACGTATAGCCATGATTCAAGTCCAGAGTCAAACAAAGCTCTTGGTGGGGAATCACTGCCTATCACAGAGATAAAGCAGCTGATCAAAAGCATCTCCCGGCAGCCCCTGCTCACTGCTTCTACTGAGCTCCAAATTCAGTAAAAAGCCTTGCTTTTCTCAGAAACAAAATCCTCCCACTACTACAGAACATCAAGACATATAAGTACTGTGATATATTTATGAATATACATGGCCTCACTGATTTCAACTAGCACTGCAACAAGTAAGCCTGGCCTTGTTGATTATAAGGTTAATTTATAAAGGTGATGTATAATTCGACAGGTCCAGGTCCAGGGCACAAATGGACATCATTCATTCAACTAAGTTTCATGATCACAAAGCTGATGATATTCACTTTTGTAACTACACTTTTGCATATATAATTGGAGAATAAAAAAGAAGTTGAAGGAAATACCTTGAGAATGGAATGATTTAGGTAGCATGGTATGTTCCATAAACATACCAAGAAAATAAATTTTGCAGTTAATAAGGTTATTTCTTTGCAGTCTGCTTATCTAAAATATACAAAGAAAATTAAATAGAATTGCATTACTTGCTCCCACTATCCTATCAGCAAACATACTCACCAAGCCAACCTATTTACTTTGAAATGCCTGTGGCTGAGAACACCTGCTGTGCTGCACAAGAATTGCACTTCCTACACACTTCGGAGAAGCTTTTCATTATCAATCAAACTGATTCAACACAAATATTGTCATAAACACTTTCTAAACAATTGCTGGTAATGCTGTCAAACATATTTCTTGTCATAAACTGAACTTTTTATCATCATAAAATATATTATTAACACAGTATCCATACAACAATGAAATATACTAGTTAACCTGTATAATGGCTTTCACAATTAGTTAACTGTATGCATGTCCTTATATCCCAGAGCTAGCCTTGTTTCTAACAGATCGGGTTACTAAGAAACAGATCAAATACTGGAATGTTAATCAATTTTCTGATATTATTGTCTACTGTATATGTATTTTCCCTGTAGCCAGATTATAAGCATTTTGGAAAGACACATGCCAAAATTTCCAAGCCCAAAATAAAACTTTTTTTTTTTTTTTTTTTTTAATTTTCATTCTCTGACTTCTTACTTCTATTTTGCACTTTTATATACACTTGTTAAACTGCTTATTTTATTTTTAAATAAGAATGGATATGTTCCAGAAAGCTAAAAAGACCATCCCAGCAACATGTCCTAAGGAAAACACAAATGTATTAACATGGAGTTATCATCACTGGCTTTTACATGAATCTCAGGCTAATCTCCTTTTCCTAGGACATCTTGTATGAAATGATGACTTCAACAGGAAGTTGGACACAATCCACTCTCTCTGTCTCAGTCTTATTTGATCTTTTTTTCCTATCAAGAATTCTCAGGTACTTAGTCCTCCCCAAGTAACTTTTCATTTTGACATTAAAGCAGTGAAAAGGGACCCCTTCCTAATAGAAAACAGAGTTCTTATTTTCTTCTATCCAAGCTCAATACAATATGTCTGCAGAACAAAATGCAATGTGTTGAAAAGGTTGTTGCTGCTAATATTTATGATCAGATCGGCCTTCTTTTTCCATTTATAAATGATTTGCTAGAGGATCATAATTTCTCCATATATATATTATTAAATATCCCAAGGAGTGTTCAGGCCAGAATTGATTTCAAGCAGCTCTTTCTGAGTGTTACTGCTGGTTTGTCATTCATCATCAAAATTGCATGAAATTGTGCTGTTCCATGGGATGACAACAATTTAAATTAGAAGAAAATGAAAATTAATAGCAGAAATGATTCCTTGTATTCCCAATAGACATTAATATTTGGATTAATAATTCCCAATAAAAAATGCATGAAACTTCATTATCTGTGAAGAAGCTAAGGTTAATTGCAAACTCTGCTACTGGTTCCCATTTAGTAGAGACAGTTACTCTCCCTCTGGGCCTCGTCATTGGGGATTTTGGTTAGAATCTGCATACGGTAGTGAAGTTATATTGGCCAATATGTAAATAGCAGCTTGGGAGTTAGCACTTTCATAATCCTTTCCATTTGGAATGACTGTAGGTCTGTAACACTTCTCTTGCACATAATCATTTCTACCAAACAACAATAAAAACTACTAAGTTTTGAAAAATGTTGTCATTTTTATCCTTCAGACTGCAACTGCTACAGAAACAGAAATACCATTCCTACATTATACAAGCATACAGTATGTATAAGAAAAGAGGTCTGTTTGAAATATTTTAAAAACTCCATGGCTTAACATAATCGATCAACTGACAAATTAACATTGTCTTTAGTCTCACATGATCACAAGGTCAATTTTGGGATGTTCAACTGAAAACTAAAAAATTAAATAAAAAATAACTACTTTCTTTTCTACAGGAGACTTCATTGTATATCTGTCCTGTAATTGAGGCACGATCTTATAAGAAATGATCCTGTATCATTATAGAACTGAGAAAGTTGTTATTCTCTTAAAAGTACCATTTATCTCCGATAGCAACATTTGTGAGTACATTTTGGGCTGAATATTATGTGTCATGTCTAAAGAAACCCTCAATTATTTGGAAATTAACTAATAATACTGCTAAATCCTTTGGCAAGTATGTAAAGCATGCCTTCCAGGTGTGGCTGGCAAATATCCAGATCCCTCTCTCTTCTCAAAGGAATACAAAATGATTTATACTTCCTAGCTTTTCCATGGATGCTCAATGTTTTGATACGTCACTGGCACAGGAGCTGAATCATGTACTCTTCTATTGTCTAATTAATTCTACATCACGTAAATTGACACATGATTCCTGAACTGTGAAAGATGGACTGTGAAAATGTATTTCATCTCTAAAATCAGATCAGATATTTTCGATCGATTTTGACTCGTGATTCTGACTCCCTTTCAGCCCGTAAATACATGTAATATAAAAACCGTCACACATGTATAACTGTTAAGAGATGTCACATTTTCCCTTTCTTTTAATTTGAAATCACATCAGATCTAGTATAAGAAATAGTTTTGCACCACTGCAATTATACAATTCAGAAGGTTTTATGAAAAAGAGCAAGTAACATCCACTGCCAGTGGTCCTCTACACCATTCCCTACTGTGGAATCCTTCTAGTTTTCTAGTTTTCTAGAATCCTTCTAGAAAATTTTCAGAGCCTGTTCAGTAACACTTTCTTTAAAACAGAAAACAAAGCAAAAAACCTGCACTGGCTTCTGAAACTTCTCTGAAAACATGTGAAGTATGAACAATTTCAACAAACTCTTTGCTACTTTTCTAGAAGCCACTTATTAGAGCAGAACTCTTAAAGATAGAGCAGGAAATAATACATACCAACCTGCAGCTTGAAACATTTGAAAAGTTATCGGATTCAGTAAAATACAAAACAATTTCCTTTTGAAAAACATAACTAAGGAAACTAAAGTTTGAAATAGCTCTCTAAACTGAGTGCTCTTTCGTCGGAGCTTTAAACGAATTAGTTGACCAGATTCCTGCTGAGGAACTGACTTCGACTTGCACTTTACAGATTTCTGACCCTGCCTGCACTTATTCACTCACCTCAGGAACTGCTGAGGAGCTGACAAAAAGAGGCATATTATTTAAAACCACTGCAATAGCAATAAATGCATTTCAGAAACAGTTTATACACCCATATAATTTAAAATATTAATTTATATAATTTTTATCAGCTCTACTCTCAGGGACAAACATTAAATGGCAGATGTAGGAATTAATGTTACCTATTTACATGTAAAATCAATACAGTGATGAAAACTATTCCAGCACCAGCTTGGGAAAAAGAACACAATGCAATGTGTCTCAATTCCAACCTAGAGAAAGTAAGCCTAGTTCTGAATTCCATCCATCTGAGCCATGACAACAAAACACAATAGACCTTTACTGGCTGACAAGATAATCTTGCTCTATACCCATGTGCTGACACTGGTATCAGAGAAAACTATTCCTAACTGGGAGGATCACCTTGTGAGGCAGTTGAAACACGCAGTTTCTTCTCCATCCAGATGACCTTTAGAGGTTAAGGGTCCTTTGGAGTCACTGCCAGTTACTGATGTTAACACCTTCTGTAACACCTGCTCATGTGCTCAAGGAATACACTGGACTATTGTGCTTGTTCTCTGACATTCTCCTCTGCTGACAGTAGCTATCCCCATAGCACAATTAGTACAACACAAATATCTAAGTGCTTATGGCCAGGTTGGATGGGACTTTGAGCAACCTGGTTTGCTAACAATTGCAAACCGCATGAAAGGCGTTTTAGACTGTTACATTACAAACCGCAGTGACATTCTCACCATGTGTGGGAGTATGTGCACTCTGCTGGATACAAGAACCCCTCCAAACCCTCTTCTGCAGCCAAATTTACCAACCAATGGACTTCTCCATTCTTCTGACATCAGTATATGGTTTTGTGGAAGTACCTCTGTCCGTCTGAAGATGGTATCAGAGAGATGGGTACTTCTGCATCATGTCAAATATGCAGTGTAAAAGTAAAGTGAAAAATCCGATTTCATTCGCAATGCTCTACTGCTGTAATTGTCATGGTTGTCATGGTCAAAGTATGCAAGCAGGACAACGTTTGTAAAAAGTTACTTCTATCTCTAAACTTTGCCAAAGAAAATCACCATTCATTCCAGAGTAGCTCACAACTATTCATTCAATATCCACAACCCTCCGTGTCAGATTTTAAAATCTAGTTTTGATTCCTTGTGGAACTTCTGAAAATCATGCCGTTATAAGGAACAACTGAGAAATAATAAAATGGTGTCATACATACTGTTAATGAAGCTGAAAATGGAAGAGAACAGCCACCACAGGATCCTTGACTGTGATCCCAAAGTACATTATTTTGCCCTCATTACCCTCTGATGAAAAAGATTTTGTCAGTCTTTCCATTGACCAAAATAAGTGTTAGGTCAGATTCAGAATCTGCCTGCTTGAGTACCAGTTATGCCTCACAGAAAACACGTACCTAGAGGGGATTTAACAGATTAACTATATACTTTTTCACAACACTTTGTAGACAGAAAATGAAAAAAAAAAAAAAAAAAAATTGTATACCAATGCTGATTCTTGTGGCATTTTTCCTGATTGAGTAAAAATAAATGGTGCATTACTGCTCTGAGTCAGAGTGAGGATTTAAGGTAATTAACACATCACACTGCAGCTACTTAACTATTTAGGGGGGGAAAATAATTAAAAAAATAAAAAAATGTATCTCTTTTTAGGCTCTTCTGTTGTAAATGTTCTGTTTTCATGACATTTACTATGACAGACAGATGTTCACACTGTAGCCTGTAATTACGCCACCTGTAAAGCTGGCAGAACAGAAACCAGAACCAAGGTGCCTCATTACCAACAAAAGTACTCTAAGTAGTCAGCTACTGGCTCATTTCAGCTAACTTGGACTCTTTCATTTTAATTTGATGTCTTCAAAAGTATCACAAATGTTATGGCAGGACTGTCTCAAATTTAGATAAAAGTAGTGGCAGTACCGATTTTATCAAAGAATCAAAGATCCAAGAGTATGCCTTGCAAAACACTTTAAAGGATAGGGAGTAAGATCAGCAACATGCACACACAGTATTGAAGAAAATGGTGCTGTCAGGCTAGTTTGCCATGAAGCTCAGGATGGAAAATAATAGGAAATGGAGATTAACATATCAGACTAATATAATATATGCAAGAAAAAAGAAGGAAGAGGTTTTTCCAAGCAACTCAGAAGCTGAGCTATGCCACAGAGAAATGAAGACCATCTGGTTGTCCAGTGCTATGTGTTGACTGAAAATAAAGGATTCAGAAAGAGAGATGAGGTAACTTCCCTGCTCAGAGAAAGGAAGGAACAATATATATTTTACGTAACTACAGTAGAGAGCTTGGGTAGTTAATATACTCCATCAGGTTTTAGAGAGAGAGACAGACAGATAGAAAAAACTTTCCTAGAGAAAGAGAACTTGAGAAATAAAGCACTGTAACTCTAAAAAGCAAAGATCCAGCAATATTTTTTTTCTTTACATTCATGAGGCAAAATGCAAGTTTGGATGAATGAAGGATACTGTTTTTATTAGCAGTGCATCTCTGTACCTCAGCTTTATCAAGACATTTGGTTGAAGAAACAAGTATGTTAAAAAAGAAGGAATTAAGATATATCATGAAGCAATGACTGATTTTTAAAACATTTCCTGATTTTCTATGTATATGTGTTTACATGCATTCAGAGTAGTGTAATCCTTCTGAAAGTACTCTCCTCCAGCCCAGAGCTGTTAAAATTGCTACTGTAATGGAGATGATTGTTTCCTGCACATGCCTATTTTGCATCTACGTGTATAGCTATATATACAGAAGAATTCTGCTAAAATCCTTGCCACATAAATAAAGATGAATGTCAGAGCAACGTACAAACTGTCTGAGCTATTAAAAACTGCCCAATATACCTGCAGAGAAAGAAAGAAAAAAGGTAAGAAATAATTTTTAAAAAGCATTAAGAAAAAAGGTGTTTTTACTGTCTTATTTTCTCCTTCCTGTTGCACAACTGACGTCTAGATATTTATCACTTTAATTCTTCTGTATGATACAGTGCTTGATGTAAGTGGGCATCTCTGTTCACTCTCATCACCTAAAGTTTTCATCCTTTCCATACTCTTGCAAAATTACTACGAATGGTCCATAATGCACAGTAAACCTTGCCATTCCTACAGGTGGCCTCTTTTAATATAGCACCAGACATAGCCTGCTTGATATTTGAAAATCCTTTTTTCACAGCTCCTAAGCATCTTTTCACACTCCTTGTTTTTCAGTCTTAATCACTGTAATGTAACTTTGCTAGTGTTACAGGATCAAGGAACAGGTCTCATTAACCACTCCTGTTTTTCTTTTTTTCCCTGAAGAAAGACATGCTCTAATTAACTACTCATCTTAGCTATTCTCAAGACATTAGATTAGCCCAGACTGTCTGAGTGAAAATTAAACAGGGTGAGATCTGAGCTAAATGGCAACATCAGTCATTCCTGGCATCCTATGCCAGATGTAGGGAGGGAGTGTAAAGTTCTACCGGTCCTATCAGAAATCTTCAGTGCTGTGTACAAACTGCCACGTATTTATGCCCTACCTTATGCCTTTCATTATGCTGAATATAAAAGTTCAAAGGGATCTTTATACTGCTATGGGAAGGTTTTTGAGGATTCATTCTCCTCAGGTTGGGTAATCCTTAAGGAAATGACAGCTAACACTCTCTAGCCTTTCATCATATCCGTGTAGAATGAGGACGGGTGTTTAGAAGGAAATCCTGACAGCCAGGGATGTCCCACAGTGTCCTTTAATTTGTCCTCAGGCCCTTTTCAGGATTAGAATAGGAGATCAATAGTTTTGCATGAAGTGAAGGGAGGATAAAGTCCTATCTGAACAGATATCCAAGAGTCTCACTGAATACATGTACTGCCAGACCTTAGCATTGATTGTCTAGAGCATAGTAGTTGTGGTCAAATAATTAATACCATGTGAGTTGAAAGATGGGCCAGTTCCTGTATGTACTCCCTGTCTGTTCTAAAGCAAATTGTTTTTTTCTCCTGAAAGTTATGCTGCAATTTAAGTCAGAATACTTGTGGCACCAAGTAATTACTTGAGAACATGAATCAGGAAATACAGATACTCACTTTAGGATGGTTCTTGTTTTCTTCCTAGATCAAAAAAGAAGACGCCAAATTTGACAGAGATGCATTTTCCATCCTGAGGGAACATACTTCTCAGCTGACACCAGAATCCTAAAGGACCACCACAAATATTAGGGATATTGGCTCTGTTACTGCTATTTTGTGCAGTTTAGAGCAACAGCTCTCTAGCAATGACCTTCAGGTTTATATGATAGAAGTAAAAGTGCTGGTGATCTGTTATTATTTACCAACAGAAAGACAAAACCTACAGGAATGAGTTACAAGAGGAGGAACACAAAGAGGAGCAGCAGGAAAAGAAGGAAGAGGTAAAGCGCCTTCATTTTCTCCATTTTCATAGTAAAACATTTGAACCTCCCTGTCAAAAGAAAGGTGCTTTAATGCTTCAGCTTCAAGAGAGTGTCATAGAAATCATAGCACGAAAGTAAAATAACACCATATACACCTACCACAAGTTCATTACATCTCTTGAAATAACTTGTGAGTAATAATACAGAGTTTTAATCTAATGAAATCTAGTATTCTTCAGAAGCATTTTCATGGTTATAAAATAATTCTAAGATAGGCAGTTAATATAGACTGAAAAGTCTATATTAAGAAGATGGTGACAGCAAGAAATAAAAGGAGAAACTGTTAAGAACCATCTAAACATGATAGCAATATTTATTTAGTCCATCCTAGCAGCAGTCTTTGTTGGCCATGAATTTTTCATAAACAATTGTTACTCATTTGTAAGATTATTGTAAAACTTGGTAAGAGCCATGTTTGCAATAGTAGTATTTTTTTATCTTTCTCTATATAGATATCTAGACCCCCACACTCTATCACCTTGTAAAATCAAGAGACTTTTGAAATATTTTCTGAAGCAAAAGAGGAGGTATAAACTGTTGATTACAGCTACTGTGGGATACACCAAAGACCAACATGCAGACAAACCTGAACTTTTTTTTTTAAAAAAAAAAAAACTTTCCTTGAAATTTGTGTTTGAGAAATGTACCAAGGGACATACCAAGAGTTTGAATTATTGGGTGTTTTTCCTATATCTGCTATCGTAAACAGTCTTTCAGTGCCAGTTTCATTGCAAATCTATGGCGGTGTGCAATCTGTGAAGTGATTTTGACAATGTTCACATCCTACTGTGCAGATTCGTAAAACAAATTAGTTATACAAACAAGTTTTAGTGGCACCAGGCAGACTGAGCGATCTAATAGCTATCCATCTCTTTCCAAAATACCTATGGATTTCAGAATCACAATGTAATAATATAAATGCTCTTTCATTTTAATTGAATTCATTAACATCTGCTCGTTGCTTAACGTATATTATTGCATAATGAATCATTCAGTCTCACGTGTCAGTAATCCTTTAACTTTTTACTGTGTAATGTAATATTTCATTTCTTAATTTATCTATTAAATGCAAAAAAAAAGACTGCATTTTTATACTTTTTAAATATGTGAATGCAAAGAGATAAGCAAGGGAGACACTGTACAGACCTTCAGTCAATTAAAGTAAGCAGTTAATTTGAGTACCTGCTTTTTATAACTTTTATCCTTGGATAACCTTGCCAGAAGATGAGAGTAATGTTTGCATGAATTACCATGAAATTGCCATTCATTCCAGTGGAGTTTTCATGTCCTGATGGTGTCCCAGTTACTGTAAAACAGCATATGCAATTCAGTTGAGATCTCCCTTGTTTTATGCTTACTCTATTGCACTTAATGACTCTTTTCTCCCTCTGGGACATATTTCTCTATATCTTTCACAGCAAAAAGTCATGGTGGCTGGTTGCACAACAGTCAGACAGCCCTAATAGCCTTCATTTATTTGTATTTGTTGTATTTAACATGTATTGCTGGATATTTCTGGTCTTTAAAACAAGAGCTTTCAGTGAAGGCATTTCTTTTTACTATCATTTCTAGACATTCTTGGGCAGAGACATCCAGCGTCTCTGCATATCACAGGATAAAAAGCATTGATACACTCCTGCTGGTTGCTGCAGCACCCTAGGGCATACATTTTCCTGAATTACAGACGTACTGAAGCAATACGACTGTAGGCCCTCAAAAGTTTACAGAAATTGCCATAATTGGCCTCTTATTTGTGTTTGAAAATGCCCTTTTGAATATCACCACTTAAGGCTTAATGAAGACTAGGTATTACACGTAGTACAAATAAACAGACGCTCTCCTTTTACTGAGTATTCCTCAAAAAAGCCCAAGCTCAATGTTCTGTTTTTGTTTGTTTGTTTGTTTGTTTGTTTTGTTTTTTTTTTTTTTGTTTTGTTTTTTGTTTGTTTGTTTGTTTCTGGAATAGAGTTAGTAATCTTCATAGGGTGGTATGTGATGTGTTTTGAATTCAGGAGAAAAATAATACTGATAACAAACTGCGTAAGCACTGCTCTGCAACAACTAAAACATCAGAGTCAAGGACTTCAATGCAGATGCTGTGGGTGCACAAGGAGCTGGGAGGGGACACAGCCAGGACAGCTGATCCACGCTGACCAAGGGATGCCCCGTACCATCTGGCATCATGCTCAGCAATAAAAGCTGGGAGAGGTGGCTGGGGGGGGCACTGCTTGGGGAGAATCTGGGCATCACTTAGCAGGTGGTGAGCAATTGTGATGTGCATCACTTGTTTTATATACATATATATATATATATACACACATATATATATATATATATATATATATACAAAATACATAATTATTATGTTCCCTCGCTTTTCTGTCCTATTAAACTTCCTTTTCTTTTTTTTTTTTTTTTTTTTTTTCTTTAACCACACTTTTTGTTGGGTAGGTTTTGGTGGGTTTTGTTGTTGTTGTTTTGTTTTTGGTTTTTTTTGGTTCTCTCCTCCATCCCACTGGGAGGAAAGGGAGTGAGCAAACAGCTGAGTGATGCTGAGCTGCCTGCCACGTTAAACCACAACACTCAACAAAATCTGCTCCTGTTGGAGATGTTTATAACACAATTTCTGAATACTCATGTTTATCACTCTTCTGTTTTGTCATATCTTTCGGAAAGAGCACAGAACACAACAGAATCCTACCTTTAGAAAAAGACTTTTCTCAACCAGGTGTATTGTGTACTATGGGATCTCCTACAGAGGCAACATACTAAAGCAGGGTCTTTGTCAGTCCTAAATTCTGTCTAGAAAAGCAGAGCAAAACAGATTTATTTATTGTTTGTTTGTTTGTCCTGAATTAGCTACAGGGTAAAAATGCCAACATTAAACTCCCTGAGGGTAGGCCAGTGGTATTGGCTAGAAACACAGGGCTGGCAAGAACATACTTATATACAGAGGCTGAATACCTCTAGAGTGAAAGTCAGAGGCAGGAAAACACCCCTGAAGGAACTCTGATCAGTCTTTGCTTTTAATCTGTGTTTTCTTCAGGTAAAATATTAGACGTAACCTTGTTAGCTTGTTTTTAAATTCCTACTAGCTCCCAGCTACTGCTTGTCCCACTTGCTCATTTTACCTTGTTTTAAGACAATTGTTGGAAGTGGAAATCTGAGTCACTTAAGTTTTGTACAGCATCTAGCACTGGTTGTACTGCTGCAATGCTAATGCTAGGATTTTGTACTAATAATGCCATGTGCTGTAGGTGCTCTATAGCAGCCTAACTCTCACCAGAAATTACACAGATGTATCACAGTCTGTAAGCAGTATATTTGCTGAAATACATATATTTAACTTCAAAGAAGACAAAAAAGAAAATATCCAAACTTGCTCATATTGTAAGACAAAGAATAAGTTAATTAAATATTACTCTTTAGTCTTACTCATTCTTAGCTCTGTACTCACAAGAAACCTCCCTTGCTTAACTGTCAATTTCTTCTGACTGTAGTGCTCCCTGCTAAAGTATATTAATCATTCCCTAGATGTCACACCTTGTTATTAGAAACTAATAACTAATAACAAACTAGAAAGCTGTATATCACACGAGAAGAGCTGTAGATAAAGATCACTGTAGGATGCTTGCTCCTAACTTTTTTCTTCTCTAATGTTCTCAAACAAGTCCATGAACAGGGTGTTTGCACTTGCTTGCTATTTATTTAATTCATGGCAATAATACTGGCGTTACTGTGACCCACGCAGGTGACTTCTGTTTGAGCTGCAGTAGGACCATATCTTAGCACCTTATAAACAGAAGGCCCAGACCTCTCAAAGTTTAACTGCATAGTGCATAGGTGAAAAAATCCGATACTGTTACTGGGGTGCACTGTTTTTCAGACAGGAGGGAAGATGAGCAAGAAAGAAACTACAATGAACAGGAGTCAAATAAAATTTACTGCCTATTAGTGTTCTCTGAGACTAAAGACTTTTTACACTGCTTATTCCTCATTTTCATTGCATTCCTTCAGAGCTAAGATGTATAAAAATAGCCAGAGTGGATGCATGTATGTTTATCTATCTTACTACAGACAAAAAAGCTTCCTTAAAGTGATCAGTTTCTGAATTTCTCCCCGAAAGGCACAATCAGAACAAATAATAATAATAGTGGAGATACAGATGGGGTAGAGCAATGGGCTGAAAATTCCCCTTCCATTAAGAACACTTGATTCAACGTAGACAGACATAAGTTAAGATCAACTCAAACAATGTTACAGTTCCATAAAAGAAAAAAAAATAGAGGCTACACCTATTGATAAAATTTTCATGCTGTTGTCTGCTTGTGGTATTTTCTGGGGTGTGAGGAAGGAGGAATAAATAATGAAAAAGAATGGGACTGTTCACATAAAATAAACACAAAATAAAATAATTTACTGAATTTGTAATGCAAACAACTTCTGAGTAGCACTTTGATTTCACCCAGAGTGTTAGGCTTCTGTCCTCTGTGATGTATCCTCAGAGGCCTGGTCAAGAAGCTTTAAGAATAAACAGAGCATGAAGTAAAATGAATATATGAAAGCACTCTGAATACAATTGCAGACATAAGCGTAGGTGTTTACTGACTCTGTGTACACATACAGTCCATATATACAGATGTGTCTGCTACATTTAATGACTGTTCACCTCAAAGGTTTTCTGGAATTATGGACTTCAAGCTTTACCAGAAGGCCTCTTCAATCCCTTTTGACAGATTGTAGCTATTTATGTAGATAACGCCTTAAAAAAAATAATTGTAATAATCGTTTTTGTCTTACCTTCTCAAATATGTAATTTGCTTCCTAGCTGCTATTATTATTATTAGCTGAAATGCATTTGGGACAGCTAAGGAATGTTATCTTATACAGTCTGACTTAACAAGGTCAATCAGATTTAATTTAAAGTCAAAGCTAACAGAGAAAACAAAGTAGCATAGTTTTCCCACATATCTTGTAATAACAGTTGGCACAAAATGATGGAGAAGAGTTTCATGTTGGCCATGTCATTCATTCTTTGCTCTTCACTGGACAACACTAGACATCTGTTGTGGTTTAATCCAGCTAGCGGCTAAACACCACACAGCCATTTGCTCACCCCCTCAGTGGGATGGGAGAGAGTAAGAGTAAGTACACTCTGCAAAAATTAAAACATCAGCATGGTATCAACATTATTCTCATCCTAAATCCCAAATAGCACCCTACTAGCTAGTGGGAGGAAAATTAACTCTATCATAGCTGGAACCAGGACAGCATCTCAAATACTTTTCCTACCAAAAATATTTCAGGACATACACTACTTTTCATTCTTACCAGTTTTTATTCTTGACTGCTTCCTTCTGCAATGTCTCCTTAATTTATCAAATGTGTGAGATACAAATGGTTCTACCTATTTATACTTTGCAAACATTCATGAGGTGGAATGCCTTCTATTTAAGCACCAAAGAAAAAAGGCATCACAGACTGTATCTGCATGCTTTTTAAAGCTTGGTCTCTTGCACAAGAAGGAAGATATGAAGATAGTTAGAAAGAGGAGCGCCAAAGTCAAATTTCTCAGTGAGTCCTGTGAGCTGTCTATAGACAGAGTTTATGAACTAAAATACTGATTTATACCTTGCTTCTAACAAGGATAAAAAGTCTGTAAGCCCACAAATTTCTGACATTTGCATCCTCAAAGCATCTAAAGTTTTGTTTCTTGGTTTGCTCAGAACTACCTTAGTATCAGTAAGGCTGACCAGCTTGGGTTATGTCTCATACTCAAATTTAGTTGATGGCTTTAAGCTATTGAATGGACCTGGCTGCAGAGGAGAACTCCAGTGAGTCTGCACTGAAGTAAACCCCTCTGTGCGCCTGTGTTTCTGCAAAATACATGGGGCAAATCAAGATTATCTTTCTGCTTTGTTTTGTTTCTTTCTATATAGCTTTGAAATGCCTCATACATCTTGTGATCCCCAGAACAGCCATGTTTCCACTAAATTTCTATAAAAACAAAGTGCTTTTAAATTACTGTACTTATCTCACAGAATATGAATATACAAATATAAACACATGTGTGTTTACACATACATACACTTACTTTTTTCCTTTATAGCTCTAGAATGATATACACTCATTTTTCAATTCATATATTCCTAGGGGACTTCAGATTATTCTAATAAGCCTTTTAAGGCTTCCTCCGTTTTAATTAAAAGCTCCTTCTGCTTAAAGTATCTAATGTTCATTGCTATTTATCTGCAAGTGCTAAGTTAGTTTCATATCAAAGATCACACCTTCAACCAGTTTAAACTGGACTAATTGCACAGTCAGCAAAACCTGACTGGTAATTTGCCTTTCCTAAGTGGATCGCTCTTAGAACTGTTAAAATCCCTCTCTGTCTTTCCAAGAACATATTCAAATATTTGTTTCTCCAGAGGCTTTTTGGTTTCTAAGCTGTGACTTCAAATTCTTCAGACAGGGAGGTATGCCAATTGTGTTACATACTGTATGCTGTAAACACATCCATACACTTAATGAAACTACATTTTTACTACAGAGTTGCTATTTTTCAATTTAAAATTCAGTTAGCTAAGGCTAGTCACAGATGGGAAAAGCAGCTGTCTATGCTTCAGAGAACTGTTTGTTTCTGACTTACTAAAGGTATGATATCTAAATGCAATCTACATTGGTTAAGATGAGGATTACATATCTTTTCATGTTTTGATTTAATCTAAAAGTTATTACTGAAGTTCATTATTGGGCATATGTTGTTATAAAATGATTAAATAATATTAAAATTACTGATTTTTGTACACAGGATATTTCTAGATATTTTGTGGAACAAACAGAACATGAGAACTTCCAAGTAATTCTTGTAAATCCATGGGAAAATTGGGCCTTTCAGATTGCCATAAAGGAAGGTAAATGTTATTTTATATAAACAAAGTAGGACAAAAACAAACAAACAAACAAACAAACAAAAAACCACAAAGTTTTGAAATAGAGTCATTATAGTAAACTTAATATTTTTGAGGCAAAAGAGGTTAATGAATTAAACTGATCAAGCTAAAAATAAAAGACTGTACTTGCAGTAGAATAATGCAACAGCATGAGTGAAACTGCTTATAGAAATGCCTATATGCAGAAACATAGGACCTTGCAACCTTAAAAGAAAATTCAACAAATGAATTGGAGAGAACTGACTGCATGCTGATATGCAGTTAAAATATTAAATTACACTAGGATTTGGAAAAAAAAAAAAAAAAAAAAAAAGATGGTCCACAGTGTACCTTCAAATAATGTACCTTCAAGAAAGATTTGACCAGCAACTGGTACATGACATCTCTAACACGGATGGCTATATAATTCAAAAAGGTCATCTTTTGTGTTATTGCACATGCCTTCCTGCATTTCTGCCTCCCAGTGCGTTCATGTATTGTGAACACACCATAAATTCTGTGATTTAACGGCTTTGGAGATCTTCTAGCAGATGTTTGCAGACACAAAAATAATATAATTTGGCTTTAAAGTAAGCTAAGAGGGGTTTCCCAAGCATGGGGTTTAGCTTAGAAAAACAAGCAATGTCTCAGCAGAACAGCAGAGGGAAACAAAGAGACAGTTCTAAGAATAGTATTAAATACTAATAATTGGTGGTGACAGAGGTTCTGTGAGTTAAGTGAACTGATAAGTTTAAACTCATCGCATTTAAACTATGAATAACTGAAAGCTTGAGTGCATAGACTGACAAGCAGAAAGGAAGGTATGCAAATGAGAACTATAATTTACTAGAATAAAGAAACCTTTAGCTTACAGCATGTCTTTGCATTGATTCTTCATGACTCAACTTCAGTGTTCTAGGAAAATGAGTGTGTGACATTTCCTTGCACAATCAGTTACTGTCAGTGGAGATACTCAAAGTGTTTCCTTCTAAAACCCTTTAATTTTCTGGAGCTCATAAATGATTTTTATTTTTTTTTATATAAATTTCAAAGCCATGATTCACTTCAGCTCTCAAAGCAGACAAAATACAGCAAACACTTCCTAAAGGTTTGCCAGAGCTAGTTACCTTTCATTCACTGTGACTTCAGTTTCTCCCTAACCATCTATCCCAAGAGAGTACTATCCATCTAAACAAAGTTCTCTTCTCATGGTCATGTATAAGAGAATCGAGCATATACAACATGGCAAGAGGCCCTCTGTAGTAGAGCTTGCTCTAGGAAGAACAGCAATTTGGAACTCAAAACCTCCAAGATAATTTTTCTGCTACAATTTTCTACTGATTTTAAACTAGAACATTTAATAAAATACAGGGAGGTTATACTTACTGTAATTTCTTTCTCACTAAATATTTTTAGGAAATCACTTGCCCTTTCTTCAGTCCTATGTACAATAAAGGATGATCGGCATTTTGTTGTTGTTGTTGTTTTCTAAAACAAAATGTATTTTCCAAGTTATACTCATGTCAAAGTTTTATTTGTAGAATTTGAGTTGTGGTTTTTGTTTTGTTTTTAAACAACTGACATAAACGATTTTTCAGGTCTTAGGTACACTATAACAAGGTAATGACATATCCCCTCATGTAAAAATATGCAAGTCTGAAGTGCATATGCCTAGGTGTATATACATTTGTGTTTCTATGCACATGTGTAGAAGATGGGGTATGTACTTTATAATAAATAGAGGATGCTGACAAAAGTGGTAACAATACACAGATGTGAAAGAAAAAGAAAAATCATTATTTACAGTAAAGTATTGTGCACTAAGTGTAAATACAGTAATTGCTACTGCTCAGTGTATGAAACTGCTGTATCTCATAAATTAAATGAAGCTGTACTTTCAATGGAGATTTTATAGTTCATAACCTTTCCTCCAGCAATTTTGCTACCTGCACTGAAGATCTTATCAGCTGGGTTTCACCCAGCAGTCCTTGGTCTCTGCATTTCACACAGCACTGTCAATTCAGTGTTGATTTCAATACTGACACCATTCTTTATTCAGTTAATTCTGTTACCATCTATTCTGTCCTGTCCCTCTGCACTTAAGTCATAATGACTGAGAACACAGTAACTGTTTCTTGTACAACACTGATGTTAACTATATCATTAGAAGCGTTGTAGATAAAAACACTTTAGGTAGTTACTTCATTACTATTTTTCTCTTTGGCTTACATGGCAGATCATTGCAATAGCATCACAAGTTCTTTAAAGCAGTACTTGATTAACGAAATCCATCCTAAGCACTACAAAATGCCCAGGTTTTCAGAATGCACTAAATAAATGCTGTGTGTGTGTGTGTCCATGTGTAACATTCCAACCAGAGGAATGAAGAATTCAGTACAATTAAATTTGCCAAGATGGAGCTCAGTAAACAGCTTCCATTTCTAATTTTATCCACATAAATTCATACATGACATATTAATTGTACATATTCCTCTTTTTCTGTATTTGAAACTTGTCTCCAGACTTCATGACCCAGAAATTTCTTCCTAAATTTAGCTGGAAGTACTGCAAAAGAAAGTGATAGTGCACGTGTCACGGTATTAAACACAAGCATCTTTTTAAGTGCAAAGTTTTGGTTTGTGTGCATTTAAACATTAAAAATATATATAAATATATATAGAAATAACCTTTCAGTGATAGATTCTTTCCTCCTATCAGTCAGAATAATGCATGTAATTTTTTACACTTGTGTATGTCCTGTGTGCAGTTAGAGGAGACCAGTGGACACAAGACAATTGCAAGCAGAACTGACAACTCGTGCTGACCTCTAGGAATCACACTGCTGTTGAACAGTCAAGCAGTGATTGCATCTAAAATGCTCCTTAAAAAATCCTACAGGAAACAACAACAACAACCCAGGAACATCCATAGCAGATAAAAAGCTTATTAAAATGTTAATTCTCCTTGAATCTTTTACTTTACAGGAGTACTTAATCTTTCCAACTTCGTGGAAGGTTTCTTATAAAGGTAGTGAAGTGTTGGTGCATCATGTACAATCAGATCTCTATGCTGGAGCTATTGTATATATAGTAAAAACCATTCATTTTGAGGCAGAGAGAAAAAACAAGCTGGAGCAATTTATAAATTACATTTTAAAGTTTGGACCATTAAAATTCCCGAAGCATCTATACGTTTGATTATAGTATGCATGTACCCCAGCTTGGAGGACCAAATGACACTGACTTTTTCCCCCATGGAAAGGTACTTTGAGACTCAAAGTATTCATTGACCTGTTCATCAGCAGGGTTCACCACAGCAGAATTTCTCAGAGCTTATCAATAAAATCAGGCTCCAAAGTATGGAAGGAAAAGAAAAAATAAAAGGGAATTGCACTAGTACTTATACTGAAGGGTAAGTTGCTGGAGTGCTCACTAGGGAAAATGTCTAGAATAAAGTCTTGTTTAGTAACCCAAACTATTATGGAAAATAATACCTGGAATACATTGAATTAATTAGGCAAACAGGTGATCCAAACATAAAAATGTGTTTTCACTGAAAATCCTATTGCCCATGCTCTTTGCTATACGTGCAGAGAATGTGCTTAACAGTAGTCTGCCTTTATACATCGTGGGAAAAATATGAATATATTGTCATTTTTGCTTTGCTTTTCCTGTATATCTGCAAGTAAACATTGCCGACATTTTGCATTTTTATTCACACACGTTTTGAAGACTAAAATTGTTCTCTCAGTAAACAGTCCCATCATTTTTGCCTTCATTGTAGAGAAAGTGATGTTGTTTGAAAATGCCAACATAAAGAACACATCCGTCAGCACCTTGAACTTATATATGCTTACATGAGTACATCTGTCCCTCCCTCATCTCAGCACTCTGTAGTGAGTCTAGTGCTAACATATAAATACTCCTGTTCAATTAATTTGTAATGCAGGCCTCTGAATAGAGATATAAATATTTCAAAATAAGAATATACCCATCTGGCCCAAAAGCTTTTAGTGACAGTGGCTAGCACCAGATGACTCAGAGGCACACACTGAATCTTCTGATAATCCCAAATTACTAGACCACTAGGCACAGGTTTCCAAACCTAGGCAGCTATTGGGTTCATTCTACATAAACATAAGAACTTTGACTACCTGATTTAGTTACATTTCCAATGTATTTCATTGTTGTTTGTTGGTTTGTGTTTTTTTATTTTTCTCTTTCCTGTGCTCACACAGACACACACAAAATAAAGAATTATGAATATAAAAAAAAAGTTGTCTGTGATTAAAACAGACAACTGAAACAGAATTAGAAGTATGTTCCTGGCTTTAACCTATTTATCATTTGCTAGGCATCTCCCTCATCTACCATATTGTTACTGAACCTGGGTAACTGATGCAAACACTGCAGTCATGTGAGAAATCACTGAATATCAAGTGACTAACAGTCTGGTCTAACAGAAATATTCCTTGCAAACAATATTGCACATGTTTTCATTGAAAATTACTGACTGAATATTTATACATGCCATCTATTTCAAGCAGACGGTAAGAAGAGGAGTGAACTCACAATAAATTGATGGTAATTAACAGTTTTACTTTTGCAAACCTCAATTTATTTAGCTGTTGACTTCTCTGAGCTATGCACTATGACTGTCTTAAAAAATTTGTGAACTTCTTATCTATCAATAAAGGATAAATCCATTCTTCAACTTAAATATTTTATATGCAAAGTTAAAATCAATGGAGGTGTATAGCACAGACAGATAGAGAAATAGTGCCAAACATCAGAAGCTCAGCTAAAACCATCAACACACTCTGGCTGACAGAAATATTTGGAATGTTACTCGTTATAAACTAAAGCAAACTCTGAAACAATGAGATGTTTTTCAACCTTTGGATTGATAAAAGTCATAAAATTGCAAGGGATTTCTGCCACAGTCATCAAGAAGAAAAATTATGTGAGAAAGGCAAAGGAAAGGAATAGGAAAGGAGATGAACTGAATCAAGATCCAATGATGAGTAAAGCTGCAATACAACAAAGTTATCGAGCATCCTGCCATTCATGTGTAGGTTAAACAAGACTGAAGCAATATACAACTCAAACACTGGGTAGATTGGAAATTTTAAAAGGAATGACATCCAGAGGTTACTGGACTCTTTAGGAATATGATTTTACTGGTTCAAAGGACCAAAAATTTAAAATTAAGATTCCTGCACCTGACAAAGTTGTTCTAGTACTAACATCTTTAGGGTTGTAAACTACTTCGTTAGTGAGTTCCCACACAGGACTTACAGTTTGCACCTGCTCAATAAGGCAAACTTTCAAAGCACCTAGGAAAAAACATTGGGTTTTATGGTTTCATTGTAGGAACTTGAAGATAATATTGAGGAAAAAAAAAAAAAAAAAAAAAAGAGTGAAAAAGAGATAATGACTAATGTAAAGTCAAAATGGAGCCACACAGCATAACACACAGATTTGAATGTAAAGACCAATACATTATGCCAACAGAAGTTTTACAACACAGGAAACAGGCTAAATTTTACAATCTATCGCAATGTGTTTTGCAGGAGTGCAATGTATTTTTATCATTTGATCAGTTAAGAATGGATTTTATCAGATGACAACAAGCAGTTGGCAAATCTAGTGTGCATCAAATGACTTACATGCATTGTGTTTATAACTGAGATTTGTATATGTGTAGTAGGATAAATACAACTAAAACTACACAGAAAATATCTCCGTCAGATGAGTTTCTCAGTTACAACTAACATGTTAAATAGCTGCAGAAGAATCCTGCCAAGACATCAAAAGTGCCCACAGACCTTCAGCTGAAGAATTTTAAATTCTTTAATATGTTTCATAAAATAACAATGCAATATTAACAGTATTACCAAAACTCAAAAGAGCAAAGAAGATTAGAAGCTGAGACTAAAACTCGGGAGATAAAAACTCATCTTTGAACCAAATCAGCTCCTCTTACTCCTGAATATTCAGAGAGAAGGACCTGAAGAAATATTCAGAATATCTGGCACTCTGCTTCCACTTGTGCTGACACAGAGCTCTCAATAGATCAGGGTGGCAGTGGGTAACTTCCTTGAAGATTTCCAGTTCTCTTCTTCGCAGCCTCTTTCTTCATTGCCATGGATGTTACAATAGCGCTCCCATGGCAGAGAGGATTTTAACTGTTTTTCTCTATCTTCTTAGTGCAAATGGACTGGAACTAAGCAGAGAATGGGAACAAAACACTAACATTGAGGGGGATAAACTGAATTGAAAATATTTCTTCTTTTTAGCCCATCTTCAGCATAAGTTGAAGACTCTTGTTTTTACCTGTGCCGCACATAAGAATGGCAGAACTCCGTAAGAGAAACAAGGTTTAACAAATTATGTTGATTTAGCATCCAAAGTGTAAAACTTCATTACCTGGATTTTCTAATGGTCCGACAGGGTTCTCATGGCTTCATATAAGTGCGATGCATTAAAGGTTTTCGCAGGCTACTCAGCTTGTATATGTTTCAGATAGCAAATTAGAATGATATCCATGTCTTTAAAAGTCAGACCATTTAAGAAAGAAACATAATGAATAAAGCAGTCTTCAGAATACCTCTGCATAAAATTAAAATCACCGGAAAATCTTTTTTAGCAAGAAATGTGTTTTGTGGAATTAAAGAAGAAATAGTTCTTCCAAAAAAAATGGATCACGTTAGTAGTATCAAAACTGGGCCATCTGGAGTTGAGTACTGCGTTGTCCTCCCATCCACTTGCTTGAGGCTTATAAGCATCATAATCATAAAGCCATGCTTCTAGAGGGAATAGAAACTGCCCCAGGTAACCATGCTTTCGTTAAACTAAGATGATTTAGACCTCCAAAGTAAATAGGCCACAGCTATTACAAGCGGAAGAAATTAGGATAAGCTAAGGTAATACCAGAAAGGTAACCTCTTCAACAATTCGTAAATGAAGAGCAATGTACGCTCTCTTGTGGAGATTTTCAAGGACACAAAGAAATTTGCAACCTGTAACAAAACTATCTTCAGTTCACATTGGAGCAGGCAAGATATTGCAGGACTGCCAGCAATGGGGTATTTCTCTTTCCTTAGCTTTGAGAGGATTTCACTGGCAGCTTTTTTTTTTCTTTTTTTTTTTTTTCTACAATTAAATGGCCATGAAATGATTTCTTACTGCACACGGTAAAAAAATCTTAGAGAATCCTAAGGTCAGCAAGCCAGCAGAAGAAAGACTCCAGGTTCAGCATGATAGGCAGGTAAGACAGATTCCCTACAGGGTAGTACGTTTTGACAGCTTCTCCTCTGAAAATCTCATCCTAGGTCTGATCTGCTACTCCCCAATTACCTGTCTTGTTGTTCAGCCCCATTGTTCCCTTTCTCAAAATCCAAGTTTACTGCATCTCTTTGTTGCTCTTTTAGAATAGTTTGTTATCTGATAAAGCAGGGTCTACATTTTTCACTCTTTTCTCCTTTTCTGTTAAACCAAAATAAGCTGCAATTGGAAATCACGTATAATTCAGCTAGTTTAGAAGAGTTATCTATCAGTAAGGATATATACCTTAGCTTGGGTAAGGTGTTATTTTAATACACTTTTAATATACCACAAGAATGTTGCCGCTGCCACATTTACTCAAGCTATCAGCAGTAAGAGAAATGCCACTTCTTACACAGAATCACAGAATCACAGAATTTTCTAGGTTGGAAGAGACCTCAAGGTCATCGAGTCCAACCTCCAACCTAACGCTAACAGCCCTCCACTAAACCATATCCCTAAGCTGTACATCTAAGCGTCTTTTGAAGACTTCCAGGGATGGTGACTCCACCACTTCCCTGGGCAGCCTGTTCCAATGCCTCACAACCCTTTCTGTAAAGAAGTTCTTCCTAACATCTAACCTAAAACTCCCCTGGCTCAACTTAAGCCCATTCCCCCTCGTCCTGTCACCAGGCACGTGGGAGAACAGGCCAACCCCCACCTCTCTACAGCCTCCTTTAAGGTATCTGTAAAGAGCGATAAGGTCACCCCTGAGCCTCCTCTTCTCCAGGCTGAACAAGCCCAGCTCCCTCAGCCGCTCCTCGTAGGACTTGTTCTCCAGGCCCCTCACCAGCTTCGTCGCCCTTCTCTGCACCCGCTCAAGCACCTCCATGTCCTTCTTGTAGCGAGGGGCCCAAAACTGAACACAGTACTCGAGGTGCGGCCTCACCAGAGCTGAGTACAGGGGGACGATCACCTCCCTAGCCCTGCTGGTCACGCTGTTCCTAATACAAGCCAGGATGCCGTTGGCCTTCTTGGCCACCTGAGCACACTGCTGGCTCATATTCAGCCGACTGTCCACCATCACTCCCAGGTCCTTCTCTGCCTGGCAGCTTTCCAACCATTCCTCTCCCAGCCTGTAGCTCTGCTTGGGGTTATTGCGCCCCAGGTGCAGGACCCGGCACTTGGCCTTGTTAAACTTCATGCAGTTGACCTCAGCCCATCGGTCCAACCTATCCAGATCCTCCTGCAGAGCTTTCCTACCCTCAAGCAGATCGACACACGCACCTAACTTGGTGTCATCTGCGAACTTACTGAGGGTGCACTCGATGCCCTCGTCCAGATCATCGATGAAGATATTAAAGAGGACCGGCCCCAGCACCGAGCCCTGGGGGACGCCACTAGTGACTGGCCTCCAACTGGACTTGGCTCCATTCACCACGACTCTTTGGGCCCGGCTATCCAGCCAGTTTCTAACCCAACGAAGCGTGCGCCAGTCCAAGCCAAGAGCAGCCAGTTTCTTGAGGAGAATGCTGTGGGAGACGGTGTCAAAAGCCTTGCTGAAGTCAAGGTAGACCACATCCACAGCCTTTCCCTCATCCACCCAGCGCGTCACTCTGTCATAGAAGGAGATCAGGTTCGTCAGGCATGACCTGCCTTTCATAAAGCCATGCTGACTGGGCCTGATCGCCTGCTTCCCCTTCAAGTGCTGCATGATGACTCTCAGGAGGATCTGCTCCATGAGCTTTCCTGGCACTGAGGTCAAACTGACAGGCCTGTAGTCTCCTGGGTCTGCCCTCCGGCCCTTCTTGTAGATGGGCGTCACGTTTGCTAGCCGCCAGTCGATTGGGACCTCCCCCGATAGCCAGGACTGTTGATAAATGATGGACAGCGGCTTGGCCAGCTCCTCTGCCAGTTCCCTCAGTACCCTTGGGTGGATCCCATCTGGCCCCATCGACTTGTGCACATCTAAGTGCCGTAGTAGGTCACCAACCAGTTCTTCATGGATAATGAGGGCCACATCCTGCTCCCCATCCCCTTCCACCAGCTCAGGGTACTGGGTATCCAGAGAACATCCGGTATTGCCGCTAAAGACTGAGGCAAAGAAGGCATTGAGCACCTCCGCCTTTTCCTCATCTCTTGTAACTAAGTTTCCCCCCGCATCCAGTAAAGGATGGAGATTCTCCATCCTTACATTCTTACATTCTTACATTCTTACATTCAACACACAGTTCAGTTAATTGATGGCACTCAATCATCCACAAGGACAAACTTGCTCCTAATGCATTCCTTAGCTGGGTTTTGAGATCCCAGTCCTAGAGGCTGTAATGGAAAAATCTGACACATCTGGGTATCAACAGCTCTGAGACTGAAAGCAAGCACAGAAAAAAAAAAAAAAAGTAAAATAAAAAATCACTACCTAAAAATTTTCTCTGTAGTCTCATCTATTTTGAAGTATAACAGCAGGGAAAACAAGGGAAAATGTGTTCCTGATAAAAAATATATATATTTTCTGAATAACACTGTCTTCTCAGAAGAAAATATATACCTATGTTTCCATAACAACATCAGAAGACAAACTCTATTTGCCCCAAGTACGGAATAAAGGGCCCAAATCATATATATGTTGTTCCAGTTTTTATGCTCATGTATCTCCCTTGATGTATGAGCATTTTTCTGTAAACAGACTAATGATGAGATTAATCAGGACCAAAACAGGCAACCATAGCAGATTATTTTATCTTTTAACCTAGTTACAGGAGAACCTTTGTTAAGAGAAAGCGTTATTTAGAGGTCCAGAGTAGTTTAAACCTTTGATCACTACTTATTGTCAGATTAAATGGTTAGTTTATTTTTACTTCAAACGTCAGATTGATTTGATAATTATTGCCCGGAAGCAGATTTGAACTGATAACACCAACGTCCAGGAGAAACATGAATCTCTTCTACAAAATACAATGAAATGATTAAAAAATGAGTTTGATATTTTTTAATACTATACTAACACTGCAATGTTCCCAGATATCAGAATACTGCCAGGAGAGCTTAGCATGTCACCTGCAAACAGGCAATTCCAGTTGTTATTACTTCGCTTACCGAATAGTTAAACCATGACATCCCGAATATGCACTCATATCATTGACATCCAGAGTCTCAGAAATGCCTTCCTTAACTCAAGATTTATCTGACCAGTTGCTGGGCAGCCTGAAAAATGCTGTGTATTCTTTCAGCCACACAGATGCCTTCATATTTTCTTAGCTCCTTCTCCTAATTAAATTTCTAAATCGTGTTTTCCAACTAAGCTGCTGCAGATGTTCTATCTTACCCAATTTTGGCACACACAAGCATCACAGCACCACTCCTTCAACCAACCCAAAGGAATTTCAGATAGCATTTGCTAACTAGAGAACTTGATTGTAGAGCAAAGTTGTTTAAAAAGTGATTATACAGGCAGAAAATCACAGTTCGTTGTCAGGAGTAAAGAAAGAGTCTTGCCACGTACAGCAATACAGACAAAGCATGTTTAAGGATGACTTTCCTATATAGATGCATAATGGCATGATAGCCATTTAATCCCATCAGCCTTGAAAATGAGAAACAAAATTAATAAATGTTAAATTAAAAATAAACACTCAAAATGCCTGCTCTGGCACAACTGTGTGTAGCAGTTAAATATAGTTTAAGGTAATGCTCCTGGTATTTCTCACAGCTTTACTTGTGAAACCATGGCAAAATAGAATATGTTTAGAAATATAGTCAAGATATAAGTTAGTAATTTTCCAAACACTGATTTTATCAGTAGTAGTCTTAGCATGCCCCCTATCACTAAAAATCTTTGAGAGTACTAAATGTAGTTACAAATATAATGGTTAGTAAAATCAGAGAACCAGGATTACTTACTCTACAGGAGACTTTTTTCCTAAACCACCTCACTATTCAGTGACAGTGCATCTTAGATTATGACAAGGTCCACATCCCATTAAAGCTGGAGGTCCATTTGTAACTGACTTCTAAAATGATGATTTGATCTCTCTTCTTTAACACCTGCTTTTTGTTTAGCTTTTGGGTATTTTGTGTTTGTTTGTGAGATGGAGGGGGATTCTTCTGTGTCCTACCAGAGGACTTGGAAAATGAATTGCCTGATATTTATAAATGAGATTCTGTTTTCCATACTGAATCACTAAATACTGTCAAAGAACACAGAGGAAAATGTTAAATACCATTATAAAAAATGTCTGTGACTGGGATAGGGGAAGGGAGATCTAAGCAAACTCCTTTTGCCATGTGAAGTTGACAGTGTTTTTCACTGTGTTCATGGTACTGAAGATGCTACTGACACTTGCTGCTATAGAAGGAAGGCAGGCAAGAGCAGAACCTTTAAAAGCTCAGCTCGATTCCTCAGGTGGGTAAATTAGCCAAGGTAGAGTGTTGCACTCAGTTAACTACTGTTTTCAAGAGCTGAATTAACACTGGGATTACTGATAATTCTACATTCTGCTGTACTACTACATGAAATTTAATATCGTATCTGAAAAGTCAGACTAATAAGATTTCTGATGTGACTAGAGTAGTAAATTCTGGAAGCTTATGGCACACAATAAAAATGTAAATGCCTGGGAACAGAAATTATTTGCAGAGAAGACCTCAGCATTGCAAAGTGTGCCACCTCACTTTTTTCGTTCCGTCTTAAGGCTTCAATTTCCTCACACAAAAATTTAAATCAAAAGTGAATGCACAGAAGGCAAAGGAACAATATTAGAGTAAAACTGATGCAAGTGAAAAGAGAATTCAGGATCCTCAGTCTGACCTTTACAGCACCATACGCACTTCTTTTTATATCTCAGGAAAAAAATAGCAGAAGCCATTAGGGATTCAGCCCTGTTCTAATACAAATTGAACTCCAGCACATAAATACAGTGAGAAAAGGGAGAGTTTGGAAAAAAGGGTCTGAGAAGCATTTTTTTCTTCTTTTGTTTCTGAAGATATTTAAGAAAATACAGTCTCTATTACATCTATATACTAATTCTGACATGTGCACAATGGGCAAAGAATAGAAAAACTTTAATTTTCAATTTGATAAAAATTTTGGAAGATAACAGTGGGAAATTCCACAACATTGACTGTTTCTTTTCTACCTGAGCCAAAGGAAATAAGTAAAAGCTTCCGTTCATGCACACAAAGACCACACAAATGGCAAGGAACTGCCTTCCCTGACCATTTTCCATTTGCATGTTCTGCCATTTCTTCCAGCAGCAGTTCAATGAAGAAAGCAACCTATGCATCTACAGTTTCTGCTGCTGGTTTTCTAGGTGGCAAGCAGGCAAGGTTTTAGCTTGAGATGGGTAAGCAAAACCACATGATGAAAATTGGAGGAATCAATCTGTCTCCAGAGTATTTGCACACTTTGTACTAGCCCTAGTGCTCCAGTAGCCATGCAGTCCATCTGTCCAGAAATGTATCCTGGTTCTCAGGGAGCCAGAGCAACTCCCTGACCATTTATTACAGGCAGTGGCTTTCACAAATTGGTTTTCTGCTTCCTGACAAAGCTGACTGCAGTTGCCTCTCTGAAGGATGCGAGTGGGAACCAGGACCTCTCTTGTCTGAAGTTAAAGGGCATAATTTTTAAATTTTGAATGAGTTAAATAGTTGAGAAATTGGGCAGAGATATATCTATCAGAATTGAATGTAGAATCCAGACTGTAGACCTTGCTACAGTATTCACACAGACTTACACAAAGCCTTTAAAATAGTCAGGTAGGCATACCTGAGCCTACCATACTGAAAAGTGTATCACAAGAGAAGATAGAACCTTAAAACCTGACCTCCAAGTACAAAACACAACATACAACTTTGGAGCAGTCACATGATGCTAACAAGTAGCTTGTAATATTCTCCATTGTTTGAAATTAAAAGAAAACACTCTATTTGCATCCTCCAGTATGACTACAGAGTAGCCCTATAGTACTTCAAAGGAGTTAACCTCTCTTTTATGTTGATAGAAATGAAATCAGGACCTCTTCTAAAACTCTGTGATATTCACTGGCTACAAAATAAGACTTCCAATATTACACAGAGTAGTGAAAGGGGGAAATGAGATATCAGGGGAGCCTGCAGTTTTATGCTGGGGAGTTTGAACTATTAGACCTTCACGCTCTGACTGGTACAGTCTGTGGCAAGAATGTGCACTTATAAAAATTGATGAAACTCAGGAAAGTTGCACTAGCCCACTCTGTATGTGTAAAAGTCATAAAAAATATCATTAAAAATGTATTGCTTAATATCCCAAGAAGTTTTTCCAATACAGTATCATTTGATTGACTGGTATAGCAGAAAAGCACACAGACAGCCTGAGGAGAACAGGCTGGGAGTGGCATACGCACGAGTACACCATCCATTTCTTCCAGTTATTTTTCCTCTATTTATTGCAGTTGTTTCTCATTTGTAAATGAATGGCAATATATTCCATCATTTTAAATTAAATTTAGTGAATTTTAGCACTCATGAATTTCAAAGACAAATTGCAGCAGCTGGAGCCAGAGACTAAGAAAAATATTGTTAATGGTCTTAAATTATCCTGAAAAAAAAAAAAAAAGAACAGCGATGTCAGTCCCTGAAAACTGCTCTTGTGGAAACTGTCATAAAAAGAATGGGAGGAACAGTAAAACACTATCACAAGTGTTTTTATTTCAAAGAACTGAAATTGAGTCTTCACGGCTCTTTCCCAGTGCTGAAAGTGAATTTCAGCATGTTATTACTCTGAACATCTAAACAATAGATTAACTTAACCTTATGGCTTCTTCACCCTTCCATACATTTCCCATTCTTTCACTGAAAATGGTAAAAAATAAACTTTATTAGCTGTGTTTTCAGATGAAAATGGATTTATTAAGAACATATGATGAGTATTTTGTAACAAAATTGTTTTTCTCATTTCTTCTATTACAGAGATCTAATAGAACTCTTCCTGTAGTATCATAAGAGTAGGAACAACGTCTTATTTTACCAAGAAAGCATTAAAATTGCTAAGAATAAGCATTAAAAAAAATATTTACAGTAATGATGGCATTTTTTCTGGAACTCTAATTTAGTGTTGCAGTAACCTGAACAAGTGAACAGAACAGCAAAATGATTTTTTTTTCTTCCTTTTTTTTTTTTTTTTTTTTTTTTTTAACTTGCCAATAAACTTAACTAAACATTTGAGCTAATGAAATCTAAATTTCACCTACACCTAACACTAAAGGACAAGAATCTTCTCTCTCAGAAGGTGTCTTTTTGCCATCTAAAAGGTCTGGAATATTTATTTACAGGTTCCTCACAAGCGTTGCTTCTGGCCAAGATCTTCCAGGTGCCATTATTCTGGGAGACAAACAAAACCAATTTTTGAAAAGCAGGCTTAGAAATTCTAGCAGCAGGCAGCATGTCAGTGCAATGTTAAAAGAAAGATGGGCCCCAATACTATACAGAATATGGATAGTGCTGTATTCCATTCGTCAGCCCCTTCCTACTAGGTTGACAAGAAGCAAAGAGCCACTCAGGGTTTACCTTGGGAAGTTGATAGTTTGCAGTGTGCTAACCATTCTGCACTAGTTCCTTCCACAGACAAGTATTAAATTAAACTGGGATCTTAACAGCTGTTCCACATGAATTATTTTAAGACTTCTCTCAATCACCTTGCTGTGTGCCATCTCAGATATTCTCACCACCTTACATCCTCTTTCCACCAAGTCATCTCATATAAATGGTCCTTGGTAGGACCATTTAGCCCCATTAGGACCATTAAGAGTCTTAGATCAACCTGAAATTACCCCCAAGTTAAAGGACTCTTTGAAATGAAGACTGGTTTGCATTTGTAGAAACAGCCCTTATTTATACGAACAGTTAAGAAATAATATCAAACAACTAGAGACAAGAGAAAACTGTTGGTTTTCTACCAATGCTACTTACACAAAAATAATCAAATATATATTTAATAGAGTTCAAGTACTGTAGGAACTTGAGCTAGCCTGAGTTTACAATCTTTCTATGCCCTGATACATTACTATTTTGATCGCATTATAATTTTGCCAGATGTTTATAAAATAACTTCTGTTTCTCTAGAGCACATAGAAGTAGAGCCCTTAAATGGATCATTATATCCAGCGATGAGATAAACAGTGAATGAAAACATATATTTACTGACAAGAAAAAAAAATAAAAAAATCTGTGTACACAATTACACCCATCATAAGATTTATAGCTTATACACAGATTATGCACATATTAATTTGGAACAGCAGTGAATTTAGTTTAAGTAGCTCAGAGGTGTGACAGAAGTCTATAATTTTCAGGAGACAGCAGTTTCTATTACTGACGTTCTTCCTTCCCTTGCATCTGCCAATGACATGATTCTCTTGGAAAGTTACCATTTGTTTGGAATGCTGCTGCATTTATGTATTAAATTCACTGCTTTCTGTCCAACTTTCTAACAGCTTCCTCTGTATATTTTAAAAGTTTTGTATGGTTGTGGAAATATTCATCTTCGTGTTATTAAATTTAAGATTATCTAATTTGAGAACTAACCTTTAGATAACAAGTCTCCCATGTTGCCTTCTATTTCATTGGCCTTGGTTCACATCTACCAAAACCAACAAACTCCTCAAGCAGAGAGACAACAGAAGGATAAGACCCTGAGCCAATATAAATAGGGTGCGCTTTCCCTCTAAGAGTGGCAAAACTATAAAGACATTAATGGAAACCAAATCAGATGCCTTGGCTATCAAGATTTTAAATGTCATTTTTCCACTGTTTTGTCCATTATCTTCTATATACATATGCATATGTACATACAAATATATATGTATATATACATACAGAAATATATTTCTTAGAGCTAAGCACTCAGTTTCTGGTTGTAGATTTTGCAAAACTAGTATTTATACACTCATAATCTCAGACCAGTTATTTGGAATCCACTAACCCATAATGAAGAAATCCTTCTTCTTACAAGCAAACTGAATTCATTATTTATACTTTCACACCAGCGTCATTAATTCTCAGTGAGAATGAAGCATGTCTTAGGGCAACAAATATTCAGCATATTTTGTGCGTTATTTTTTCCCTAAAATGCAGATCTACATTTGTGTAATTTCTCATCTGCTCTTGAGTTGCTTCAGCTCTACCATCTGTGGAGAAGCTGCTTTATCAACAAACATTGAGCTATATTCTCAGGGAAAAAAAAATATATATATAAATAAATAAATATATATATCAATGAATGTCTTTACTAATAGGCTGCCTGAATTAGCCATTATACAAGCATCTACTTTTGCCTGGATAAACACACACACAAAAATGTTTTGTTTTGTTTTGTGTTTTTTTTTTTTTTATAATCATAAGTAATGTTCTAGTTCTCTCTTCCCCAAAAAAAAAAAAATATTCTGAGAAATAAGAAACAAAATTAGTTTGTTCCTTTTCACATTTAATGCTTGTTTATTTCGACAATATGTTCTCTAGTTTGTGCACATCATCTTTAAAAAAAAAAAAAAACATAGAATAATTAATTCTTGAAAGATTAATTCCTTTTTCAAATGGTCTTATTTTTTTCCTAACTTTTTATGAAAGATAATGACAATTTGCATTATAAAAATAGGGATTTTGAAAAAGTTTTTTTTTTTTCTTTTTAATGCTATGCATCAGGAAAAAAAAATGGTTAGTCAAATCTGCATTCTCAGAGAAAAAAGAAAACTTCAACATCCTGTGGGCCAAAGAATTTCCCAAAACATTTTCCAAACAAGCAAATATGAACATTAAAGTTCACAGTGAAAACTTCATCTGTGAAAAGCAAAACTCAGAAACTTCTTATGAAGAGAAAGTTTTTTGAGCTTAGCTTCTTCTCCAAACAGACTACTGAATGAAGGTTCACTCTCAACAGACTTGGCAGTCTTCTTCTACTGTATATTAATGATGCATAAGTTCAGATGTGAGATTGGTTTACTCAAGTGACAATGCCAGAGATATTAGGAACAAATACTGTGCACTTCAGATTAGCCATGCCTATGTACAGTCTTAGAACCAAATAATGCAATTAATAATAAAGATGTGTTTCTCTCAGTGGATTTTGTGGGAACACCAGAAGAAAACCATAGGTGGTGAAAATGAGATTGCTCCATGGAAAATGCTTGAAACAGTAGGAAGGGTGATGAATACAACAGTAATTATACAGGAAAACTCTTAGGAAAAAAATATGTTATAAATGCCTCTGAGAAAAAATGTTCCATTTTGACTGAAAATTGAAGGTACACAAATACATCAAACTTTCAACAACATTTTTGGTGAGTATTTTTTGCTTTTGGTGAATCAAAAATCCATTTCTAACACTCTAAATAAAAAAAAAAAAATTAGAAAGGCCTGTGGTTCTCTCAAAAGAAGTCAAAGCTGAAGGCTGCCTTAGAATTTTTCACTATTTTAAGTGCTACTCCCTGAAAAGCGCGCACACAGAACAAGTTAATTGCAGGGAATAAACACAGTTTGCAAAACCTGAAGGTGGAATCATGGCTACCCTAAAGTCAACAGCAGGCAGCCTACTGCCTACCCTGCTTTACCATCTTTGTATATTAACAAGAACGCTAGGCTGATAAGCAACCTGCTCGTCTATCTTACTTTGTTGTATCTGTACATTCAAGAAGTACCCAGACATATGGCTTCTGCTGGAGAAACCAGTGCTGATAATGAAATCATGCAAAATATAACTTCT
Source organism: Aythya ferina (assembly GCF_964211825.1). NCBI lineage: Eukaryota > Metazoa > Chordata > Aves > Anseriformes > Anatidae > Aythya > Aythya ferina. Next base: position 8,497,845 of record NC_140301.1, on the reverse strand, counting down.
ACCAGGGGAGGATAAGGCCTGTGATTTCATAATTTATTTTTTTTTTGAACACAGAGATATAGTCTTTAATTGACTGGCAGTGAAAAATTGCAGGCTGAATTAGAACACCCCTATAAAAAGTATCATCTTAAGATAGACCATCCACCATTACAGGCGTTCAGAATTACTGACAATGATAGTGTTGTGTGCAAAGGGTAGAGGCAAGGTAACGTAAGGAGAGGAAGGGTGGTATGTATACTAAGGTACAAATATAAATACATTAGCAGAAAATTCAAGCCATCTCAGAGTGAGACACTCTCAAATTAAAACCAGCATCATCATACAATACCAAGCAAAGATAAAACCTCAAAATGTTTATGTCTTTAGATAAATCAGTGAACAAAATATCATTTCAGCCAGCTACTCCTCTTTACACAGACCCTTCCCTAACTAGCGCCCCCAAATTTTCATATGAAAAGCAGAAGAGCAGACATATCAGAAAGCCTGATTTATTTATTTTTAATACTTAAAGTGAATGGAAAGACTCATTAGAAAGTGCTGACAAGCGTTAGGATAGAAGCAGAAGGGTGAAAAAGAACATTAACCAAGAGATTAAAAGAAGCTACATACAAGATCACTTACATTTCTTTACTGCTCAATTTCATGGTTGTCTTTTGCACTCAATAGTGATTTTAATTTGATACTATTCACATAAAAAAAAAAAGTAGTTCTCAACTGGCAGATACCACTGAGAGAAAAAGGAACTTCACAAGCTTAACTGACAGAAACAAGTCTACCTCGTTGTTTCTGAACTGAGTGTTAATTGGCACCAGCTTTAAAAAAAAAAAAAAAAAAAAGGAAAAAAGGACAGATCTCCAACATGAAAACTGAGATGTACTGCTGAGAGACTTCAGTTTGTTTGAAGACCTGCTGAGGTAAATTCCTAGGAAGCTGTCATGAGGGGAATGGTACCAGGAGAAATTTTTGTTAAAGAAAACTTATCAAAAACTCAGAAAGACTGGGAAATTCAGAAGAAGGCCTCCTTGGCTATACAATAAAACACAAAAAGAAACAGCTAAAAACATGGGCAGGCAACAGAGGCAGAGTTAAAAAGCATTGTTTGGATACTTAGGGGGAAAAAAAAGAAATCAAGGAGGCCAAAGCCCAGCTGGAGTTAAACCTATCAGCAGACACTAAAATAACATGAAGCGGGTCTACAGGTAAGCCAGTTACAAACGGAAGCTGGGGAAAATGAAGGTCTGTTTCTGGATGCAGGAGACGATCTGGTGACAGATGAGACAGCAAAGACTTAAATAGTCAATAGTTTTTCTGCTTTGAAGGAGAGCGAAGACCCCACCTACACCTCCAGACGAATCAGCACATTTTGGAAAGGGGGACAACTAACAGTGAAGAGACAACAGGTTAGAGACTCCATAAGGACTTCCCTGCATTCCAGTCCATGAGGCTGGCTGGGATTCCTGTAAGGATGCTGGAAGGGTTGGCTGAAAAATCTCTTAGTTTACCAAGGCTGACACTCCTGTCAGCCATGTTCTCAGAAAACCAAGAAAACTATCCACAGTAAATCTAAAGATAAAAAGGACATGGATAGAAATAAACCTGAGACCAAGATTCCCAGTGTCTCCTCCAGAAATTATCACAAAGATGGGTTTAGAAGAAGAGAGATGTATCCCTTCTTAAATATACTGTAAGACAGGCTGGAAATTGGAGAGCTGGCGTGAAGGTAGCCGCTGAAATGGTGATGTGCTGATAAGATCAGATGCAGTAGATGACTCATTTCTTCAGCCTTCTATAGTGTCTAGCATGCATAGTTAATTCATCCTCCAACACCTGCATGCTAAAAATGTCACATTTAGTGTGCACTCCAGGAACAGAGAAGATTTAGAGTATTTCTTACTAATTTCTGTGGCTTTAAGGCTGGAAAATGTTGCTTTAATTTTGATAAGAGGAGGAACAAAGAACTTTACTGGGAGAAATAATTCTTATATCAGTACTGAAGGGTAGTAGCTCAGAGTTAGTTTGTCACCTTCCAGCAAATCTGGGCAGATCACTCATCATGCTGATCTTTTTTTTTTAAATAAAAAAAAAAAAATAAAAAATAAAAAACATAGGATAACCACATCTTAAAAAAACAGTTTAACAGTAATTACTTTCACCTTTCTTTATAAATGACAGTTTGATTTTAAACAGTTAGAGCTTTATAAAAGCTTTCTGCTGGTGAGGCAGTCTGTGACCAATCACGCTCACTTGACTGTCAGTGTGTAAGATATAACGTATTAAGCTTCTGCAAAATAAACACTTGCAAATTGTACACTGGATGTTATTTATGCATTTGTTCTCTGTTAGCTGTAATGCTAAATGTAGCAGCGTGAGCATATGACCCTGTGTTCATACAGCCAGATTCAGCTGCCTTCAGGGAGTATTGCATCTGGATCCTTTATGAAGTACTGCAAATGACCAAGAGCAGTAAGCTTGCATGCCTAAAAATAGAACACCTCCTGCTTCGTTTCAGGAGCTACCATTATGCTGTAACAGACCTCAGTGATGTCTACCTAACATTGGCAAGCAACCACTGACCTCCCCCCTTAAGATGCATAAAGAACAAGGGCTATGGCTGCAACAAATTGTCCTACAAAACAAGCAGGGGTGAGAAGGACTCCCTTTTCTGATGGAAAAAAATAAATGCATCTTCTTGAGTTTCTACAGTAAGAGGTAAGCTAAAGAAAAGGACTTAGTGACACAATTATCACCAAGAGAAATTAATTTCAGCATCATCTAGGCAAGAATCAAGGGGAATTACTAAATAAGGATTGTTCACATTCAGCATAATGGTTTCATTCTGACAGCAGATGAGGCATCATTTCTTGGGGATAAAAGAGGCAGTGTACTGTATCAATATCATCACTGCCTCTACTGCACTACTGCAAAAATGCCCCGTGACATTTAGTGAGCTGGGTATCCGCTCTGCCAGGCTATTGTATCAGGTTCCCTGTAGTAAAAGACATCTCCAGAAGGTATTCAGACTAGGTGGGCTCATTTGCTTTTTCAAATTGCCCAGTTCTCTCCATTAACTATAGAAAGAATAAGGCAATGAACTAAGATTAGATATGCAACTTTGAGATGGATAACATTTAGAGGTATTGTCATCTACCCTAAATGAATATTAAATGAATACTTATCCCAAGATAAAGACTAAACTAAACTTGTAAGGGTTTCAACTGAAGTAAGAGACGGTGGATAACATCATGCATAGAAACAAGCTCAAGAGAAGGTCTATTTACATTAAATATTATAGCCACGATGAGTTGTTTGAAGACAGCACACATGAAATGGCATCAAATCCTCTTGACTCCATTCTACTCCACAGAAACTTTCAGTGAATTTAAACAACTTTTTACTAAAACTGAACAAAGACTGTTAGTCTCCTTGTTGGCTCTAATAGCAGAGCACACTGTCTGAATAAACACTGGCCTCAAAAAGACAGTATCTTCTATTAAAGTTCTTTAGTGACTCCACAGAGATAATGCTACTCAAGGATACTAAAAAATTATTCTGATTCTAAAGGCTACATATTGGCACTAGAATTAGAACATGACAAAACAAGGAAAAAAATCACTACATGTTGCTATGTCATCAGGAATGCAAAAACTGAGCAAAAGATAATATGATGTCTTGTAGGTCACGTCAAAAAGTTAATGAAATGGAGGATAAGACTCAAGATTCATCGTTTCACTTCTGAGAGGACAAAATTGATGAAACACCTTGGAGTATTCTGAGTCAAGGACAAATACACCACCACTACAGCAAACATTAGAAATACAGATGTCAACAGGCATCTGTATTCACAGGCAAAAGAAACCTACCCAAAAACATCAAGCTTAAAAACACCTTTTGGCAGATTTTAGAAAAAAACTCAAGAAGAAGTAATAAGAGAGAAATCTGAAGGCAATTACATCCTCCCTAGCAATCTTCATATGTCTCCCAATCCTGTTGTGCATCTGTTATCACAAGCAGTTAAAGCATGATCTTAAGATCCACCTACTACTTATTCTTGATTCTTCAGGATTTTTTGTTTGTTTCTTTTTTGTTTGGGTTTGTTTGGTTTGGTTTTGTTTTGCTTGTTTTCAGATTATCCCTACAAATCCTCAGAGGAAAAAGCCTGGTTTTAAAGAAGACACACAACTTCTTTCCTTTTCATTCTGCATCTTTTGGGGGACAGAATTGGACCATATTATCTCATTTGTTTTCACTTGTCTGGAGGACAAGGCAGATGTGTAAAACAAGCAAATTATAAAATAAAAGTGCGCACCTTCTCCTTTTGAGGCATTATGTCATGCTGAGGTATCTTACATCTTTTCACTAAAGACAAGCAAAAGAAAAGAAACAAAAGATTTAAAAAAAAAAAAAAAGGAAAGAGAAGGAAACAAATGTGTAGTCCATATATCTTGACAGTAAAAGAAAACAATTCTTCTGCTGCTGTCTAAAGAAAGCCTGAATTCATTAATACACTTTAAAAGAAATATTAAGTTGGTATGCCACTGCCAACAGAACCTAGATCAGAGAGTAAAAGCAAGATGAGATCATCTATTCTGAACTATTTTAAAGCTTTTATTATAAACTAAGTATAGAAATGGCCTCTAGAAAAAAAAAAAAAAAAAACTTAGCATGTAGACCTAAAATTATTTTTACTTTTTCCTAAAAATAAAAAAATAAAGAAGCATTACTCAGTGACTGTAATGGTAAATTTTCTCCTTGAATGAGTTTTCATGACAGTGTGAAATGCTGCAGAATATAATAGTCATGTCAAGGATACAGCAAAAAATAAAGTCATATGGAGAGAGAAAAAACTCCTTCAAAACTGCCTGTGCTTCATTCCCTAAGGAGGCTGTTTGCGAAAGCATATCTGATATCACCTGCTGTCCACAGACCTCCTCAGAACAGAGAGAGAACAGGTAACAACCTCTTTTCAGTCTTGATCTCATTTTTATTTACTCTTCATGAAGGAATTTTTATATAGAATCATGGAAGGACATATGACATCGTCATGTCCTATCATTGTTGGATAGGGGGTAATGGTTTTAAACTTAAAAAAGTGCAGTGAGGCACTGGACCAGGTTGCCCAGAAAAGCTGTGGCTGCCTCATCCCTGGAAGTGTTCAAGGCCAGCCTGAATGTTGCTTTGGGCAACCTGGTCTGGGGGGAAGGTGTCCACTAGACAGTAGACATGTGCCCCCATGGCAGGGAGTTGGAATTAGATGATCTTTCACGTCCCTTTTAACCCAAAGCATTCCATGATTCTATGGGAAGTAGCAGGCCACATGTGCTTTCATGTATTTGAATGAGTATCATTAATTGAATTTCACGGAATTATGGACTTTTACAGATAGATGTACACATTAAACAGGATTAACGATGGGATGTTGTGCAATGAAACAAGCATCTTCACTGTTTCTAGAAATTATTGATGAATGTTAAAACTTGTGAATTTTAGTTCAATACAGGTATTTCCAAGACATGTAAATTCATCAGCAAGACATACTTCTGGAACTCCTAGATCTACAGGAAAACAATAATGATGAACAACCAGCAAGTCTGACAAGAGCAAGATCCTTTATGAAGCCCAGTTCTTCTCTAATCAGTTACCCATGAAAACTAGTTCAAAACAAAACATCTCAATAGGCATAAAAATTGAAAGTTCCAGATGGTAAACATCAGCAAAATTCATGTTTTTTAAAAAATAAAAATATCCTGAATGTATTTCCAAAGCTGGGAAGCATTTCAGCATTCATTTGCTCAAAAAATACACGTCTTTCCTAAGTTACTTACATTCACAAATAAACAAGTGATAAATAAGAAAGGGATGGTCTTGCTCTATGTGAAATAATAATAAACTATTTCAGCACTGCAGACTCCAATGCTCAGCAAGTCACTGTTAAAGTCACTTTTATGCTTGGCTTGACATTCAAGACTCAGTTTAAGTATATTCTCCTACTACAAAAATAGAATCCTATTTGTTATCTCACAGAGGTCTCATGAATGTGCTAAACAGGACTAAATTGGGATTCGCCGAGCTGGATGGGTGCAGACAGCTGTATGTGCATTCTGCCCAGGCCGAGATGTGCCAGAACATGAGCCAGCTCCAGCATGAAAACAACAGAGCCACATTATCATGGCTCTGAGCTGGAATTAATTTATCTACCTCTCAACATGGCTTAAAGTTGAAAGAATCCTTCTGTTTATTTGATTTCTAAATATGATTTGTATTGGCAAACATAAAGTAGAAAAGCATATTGCAGTAGTTTCATTTCATTAAATAGTGAAAGGATAAAAAAAAGTCAATATAACCATAAATCTTAAAAAAAGATAATAATAAAATATAAAAAAAAATCCAAAGTGGTGGCTATCACGATTTTTCTATTAAAGAAAAAAACGTGCGCCAGTTTCGTTAGCCAGTAAGCTTTCTCCTAACCGCAATTATATAGCGCCACCACTAATCCAGCGAGGCACATAAAGCATCATGAGTCATATGGCTCTCTCTTGCAAGCTGTTCATGACAATGTACGTGTAGGATGAGCTAAATTTGGCTTAAGGTCTTGGTTCGGCTCATTGAAGAACAGCTTCTCAGGCCAATATTTGAGTGGAACCAATGGCTTCCATTGGACAACCAACTCCTTTTCATTGAGGTTAAGTGCCTAAATTCCTGTCTTCTCTTTAAAGTGTACAATGACAAATCCCAATGAAGAAAGGGCTGATTTTTTTCAGGAACAGAAAATATAGCACTCACTAATTTTAACAGAAGCGACAGCACCTGTAAAATCTTTTTCCTTCATTTGTCATATGACTTGGAAACCTCCTTAAAGCATTCTCTCAAGGATTTCATTTTTATATTAAAACCAGTTAATTTTGGTAACAGTTCACTCTGATACATGTACTGTTCCATTTTCCAGAAGGGCACAGATACTTCTCAATTGCTGCAATGGCTTCAAAAGAGATGTATCTGAGGCTCAATATTTCCTCAACAGTAGAGAAATCAATTCCCACTTCTAGAATGATTCAGAAAATTCAGAACATAATGGGAAGGATAACTGATTATAAAATAGGCTGGTGGTGCTTATTTCAGGAAAAAGAAACCACCTTTTTAACAGTGAACAAGCAGACAACTGTGAAACGCACTACGAAAGACCAAGGGACTATCTAGAAAAAGTATTCAATGTTCCTCATAGTATTATGATTGTATTAAATGCTTCCAATTTACTGCTTGACAGGTGATTAATTTATAATTAACATTATTTCTTCCCTAACATGCTAATTACTGATAGTTTATTTTTCATGTTGTTCTTGAAAAATGCATCTGAACAATGGTTATAGCCCTGTGTAATAAAGAATAGTAAGAAGTTAGCCCTTAATTCAAAGAAGTAATGATGCCAAAAAATGAGTCACACAGGAAAGCATGGAAAAAAAAATACAAGATCAATCAGAGTTTATACTGTAAAGGCAGTAATACCTTCTTAATACCATCTTACTTTTTCACCTTGGAGGGTGGAGAGTGTTAACGTTGGGGAAATTAAAGAAAAGAAAGGCTGAGGGACATTTAAAGTAGCGTAATGAAGGAAAACACGGGACAGAAAAAAAAGGGAAAATAGATAACTGTGAGATGAAATAAAGGAAAAGAATTTGAGACAAGACTCGGAAAATTATAACTGCTGGACTGCTATTAGATTTCTGTTCTATATAAAGCAGAAAGCATCACTCAGATTCTTTTTTGGTCTTGTAAACCTGACTGTTGCAGTGAGAATATCGTGATTATTAAAAGCCAACGAAAGCTCCCACATAGCTCAGGAGCATCTTTTCTTCAAGAAAAGAATGACTGATCAGTGTGCAGAAGCGATAGGCCTTCCCTTTATTAATAAATAACTCACTCTACCCACAAATGAGCATAGGGTCTTTCCAAACCCTGTAAAAAATAAGCACATAGGTGAAAGATTTAGGTTGTCAACCATGTGCTACTGGAAAGGTGAATATAATTGAAAGTGTAATCCTCTAGGAAAGACTTTACTTTCCAGTATAGCGTACTTTGCTTAGACTGTTTTTCCAGCACTCTGACTCAACTGTCTGCAAACATTCAATTATACCCTGCAGCTATTTCCAGAGAAATAAACAAGGTCAGCCTTCGTTGGCAGAAACTTGAAATCATACAAAATGCTTTTGGCATTCATTACTTGCAATCAACTGTTTGAGTACAAATAAGAATTCAGCACAGCATGAGCAGCAAGAATATGTGGATCGTTATCCTGTTCAAACCAGAATGAGGATATAGTATTCTAAAAACGTAAAGGGTTAAATGCAATAGATATGCTCTCTCTACAGCATATAACACACAGAGGATGTTTCCTAAACATTAGGCTGCTGAGATGGGAGTGGACTGTAACGCATCAGGTATATTCTATTTGCCTTGCAGTATAAATAGTAAGTTGCCTTAATTCTAAGCATGAAATGTGTAGCTAGATACGATATTCCCTTTTCATATACAACCCATAGTGAATATCATAACTGTGTTAAGCAGTTACCTTCAGCAACCTTAGTTCAAAACTGTCAGTCTTGTTTATAAAAACCTAAATAAAATAACAGGGAATGCTGCTTTCTGTTCTGCAAACATATGTACAGGTACAATCCAGAAAATACTTCCTACCCAAGACCATGCATATTGCACAACATCAGAGATTCATGCACCGTGGAACAACTGGTGCATTTTTTTTTTGGTTTACTGAAAAGATGTGCCGATGTTAAAGCATGGAAGACTCAGATCTTAAAGTGACAATCTTACAAGGAAGCAAAGATAAAGACGATTCAGGAACCCACAAATTTAAGGTGGTGATTTCTACAACATATCTTTATAATTTGGTTGCAGTTCCTTGGCAAGATAATTTCTGTTTTCCTTTTTAAGACTAAAAGACTGGAGCAACACACAAAAATTCTCCTACAAAAAATTAGTATCATCATTTCACTGCTATGGATTCTCCAGAATCAAAACATCTGCTATAAGCTACGAAACTGTGGACTTGTATCAGATCTACATTGAAAAAATAGTTCATGATAATTGTTGAACAAGACTGCAAAGATTACTTCTGCTCACTACTCAAGAGGAGGGAGGTCAATATTTGCCTGGGGTTATCATGCTGTTTGGTCCTGAACACTTTGATATTCTCCTATGGCTTCTAAGAAAAACATATAAGACAGATTTGAATTGTGGATTAAAATAGGGCCAACCACAATCTTTACTATTCTAAGTGATTTCCACCTTAAGGTCTTCAGTGCTAGCAGAACTACAGAAAAGCGATTCAAAAGTTCACATTGGAAGATCATCAGAAATCAGTTCAAAAAGTAGGAGCAGCTGTGTTGGGGAATAACAGCGATTATATGTACTACACACGTGTGTTTACAAGGAACCCATCATGATGTTCACGGTGTTTCTTTTAAAAATGGTGCTAGATCTAGCACTTTACAGGCCAATAGAAGTTTGGTCCTGAATCTCACCAAATAACTAGCAACACATCACCGCATGTATCTCTGTTCTTGCATGCTTCTCCTTCTACTCAGGTCAGGATATCACCTTGAAAGCAGTTTCCTTTCTTCATTAAAAAGTTATGGTATTCCATGGGGATCTCAAGTGTTTGTAAGCTAGCTGAGGCAGGGCGCTATATACATTTCTATTAAAGATGATTCTCCTACCATTTCCAGACTTAATGCCAAAGATAAAACACCATGTCTTAGTCCCGCTGTGTATGTATGACTTTGTTCAAAGGTTACACTGCATCTTTAAAAACAAAAAGTTTTATACTTTTTTCATTATAGTGGAACATAGGTATTAATTACGTTTCTCACAAGATCTTGGCAAATTCACCTAATTAAAAAAAAATATAGAAAGAATTTGATGACAAGTAAAGAATATCATCTACAGTGAAGGGAAAAGGGAAGAAAAGAAAAAAGAGGCATACAAATGAACCTCTACCTTGTTAATTCAGAAACAATGAGTATTTCTTCACGTGAACACTTTGCAGAGCTCCATCCTGCAGGTGTCAGTCCTACCATGCCCTCAGCTGAATGCACAGCACCTTTTACTCCTATAATATTCTACAGACAAAAAATAAAAATTCAAGGAGGGCTTCGGAGAAGCTTTCCAAGCTCCTAAAACATTATCCTCTCTCGACCAATTTTATGAATGGTAATTTGTCTTCTTCACACTCTTTGTCAGCCTGTCTTCATGCAGTCATACAACAGCTTGTCAGATTCACCACAAACAGATGAACAAATGTTGAATCCAAAGCACTTGCCACCTATAGAGAGAGACAGAACTCAAAGAGCAGGCATCCAACCTACTTTTTGTGAAGCTGTGTTGCAGAGCTCTTTAAAAATATCAAGCCATTCCCATGTTCCTTTCTGTCCCCACTCTTAAAAAAAAAAAAAAAAAAATGCATTTCTAGCATGTAATAACATATATATATTTGTCAATGGACCAAACTAAGTGTGCTACTAGAAGTCTTCCAAAACTTGACATTATGCCATACCATATACATTGGCAGTCTGTGCATCACATTTAATTAGCAGGAAAGCTAAGAAAGATCACATAGAGCCCCATTAACTTTAAATTGCTTTCAGGGGTAATTAGAAAGTATGTCAGCTCCCTTCTCTATATTTTAAAAGAACATTTTAATCCATTTCTGCAAAGGAAAAATAACAAAACCAATGAATGGATGAACCTTTTGATATTAATTAAAAAAAAAAAAAACTAGCCCCCAAATTAAAATGAAATGCTTCAGTCCCTTTAAAGCTTCCCTAGGTTACTGTAATTATATCTGTTCAGAGAATCCAAGAAGTCAAAAATTACTCTTTGTTGTCATTTCATATTAGGTTCCTGTGAACTGCAAACTACCATCGGAGTACATCTTCACATTCTATTTTATTTGGCATGTCACAGGCTTGCTTTATCATCGCAACGCAATTTCCAGTTCTCACAATCTAAAGGCAAATATGCACAACTGTTCAAGCAGAAGTTCTAATACCCATCAGCCTTGCCTTGGTATGAAAGAGGGGAATGAGCTAATCTTACAATAAGTTCAACTAATGCCATGACATTCTACTTACCATTAATTTTTTTTTTCTATTGTATACATGCAGCCTGTGTGGAGTAACAAGGGAGAAGATACTTTTACACCTTTCCATCCTCTATTTCTCCTCCCTTCCCATACTTGCAGAGAGGAAAATCTGCTTCAGAAAGGAACTGGCTATTTCACAGGGTGTAGCATAGACTCCTGCTGCTTCTAACACTGAGTCATGAATCCATGATGAATTGGTGGACTGGTTCTCTTACTGCTTCTAGGGAGTCATTATTTTGAAATGTGTTTTGGTCACACACTTTCCACTCATCTGACAAGTTCCTCTGATCTATTACAATGGTAGCTGGTCATCAGTTATCTTTAGGACTGTTTAGGTCAGCGTTCAGGAAAAAGAAAACCATGTAGTTTTCCTCCTTTCATCTCTCTTTCCGCTTATAGGAGTGTGCTATGAGTAAGATGCAGTCTTACGGTTTGTGTCTACAGTAACACAAGAGGGTTTTTTCCTTTTACTTATTACTAAGTTAGTAAAAGCTCGGGATCACTGGAGCTGGAAGCTAATTCCAGTGTGGACTAGTGTCCCATTGCTAGTATAAGTCATGAAGTTGCACACTCATCTGATTTCAACAACTGCATTACTGAGTACCAGGTCTGCTTGCACCAAGGCAGAATGTATTAAATTCCCCTGGCATTCTTCTCAGAGGAGTACTTTGTGCTTGCTATTGCACAGAAGAAGAAGAACAGAACAAAAACACCACCAACCAACACATTCCTTTTATGATGCCTGTTATCCATCAGTGCGTAAAGGTCACCTTAAAAAATTCACACCTCAAATATATATGCGTAAAGAAAGGTTAGTAGCAACCAGGATTTTAAGTGAAGGTGACTGCCACAAAAACTGACTGTCTAAATGATGTGCATAAACTATTTCCAGTTGCTTCGGTACACTCAGTGGATGGACTACAAGGAATCCAATTCTCTTTTTTACTGCTTATGTATATACCCACTTCATAACCATCATTTTTTCCAACAGATGACTGAGATCTATTAAGCCTGAAACTCTGATCTACCATGACCTCAGATACATATTTCCATAGAAAACTAACCATTTTGTACCAATAACTTCAATAGCATTAACTTCAGCAATATTTAACAGACACTGATCTTGCTGACCAACACATTCCTACAGCTGAAGGTCAGTTTAAAAACACCACCAGACTGAGATAACCAATGGACCTTATTACTCCCTTTCAATTTTAGCTATGCCTGCAAAGCAAACTTTAGGAAGTTCTCAACAGTATTTCATGTGATGAGTATTTCACTCTGCTCTCCAAGATATTTATCTGGAAATGCTTTAGTGGGATACCATCACAAAAATGAGACTGATGGTCCTCCTGTTTTCATCTTTACAGCCTGAGGAGGAATATTGGCAATCACGTGCCGGTAGCTGTGGTCCCATACAAAAGTCATGCATCAGAAAACTGATTGATATTCTTTTCTATCAGTATCACTTTTTGCTACTCAAATAAAGCATACTGTTAGTAAAGTCTAAGAAATGGAGACTGCTGAATGGTTTGTGAAAAATACATGCATTTCCCATTGTGTACCCTACGAGTGCTCATTTAATGTACTCTGAGACTAACTGAAGTGCTTCTAAAAGATTTAGCAGCTTTATTATCCCATGAAATCTCCAGAGATTATATAAATAAACAACTGAGATTATTTATCTCAGTTTTCAGTGATAAATGTGGCTTTTCTGAATGATCTGACGTCCTAAATACGGAGCACAGTTTTGTCAGTTATTTCATTTTCCTATTCTGTAAAATGATACCTTTTTATAACTGAAGGGTACACCATATCTACATTTGTAAAATGCCTTTAAATCACTACATGGAAGAGGTTGTACAACTGCAGAACATTATTAATACTCTTTACTACCTTTTTTCCATAAACATAGTTATATTAATTACAAAAGACAGTTAGAAGGCAACAAACATTGATGATAAAGAGAGACTTCAGCATTACATAATCGATAAACATTTATTTTCCTTGAAAATTACAATGGCATGTAAAAGAGTGCTCATTTTAGCAACACACTAAGTGCTGCAGACACAGAGATGAAGATTTAGGTAGTTGTATAGAACTTACCGAGTTACAGAAGCCACGTTCTGGGAAACACGAGCTTTCTTAGTTTTTATGAATGCTATATTTAGCTACTGAATAGAGATGAAGATTTTAAAGGGTTTATAGCTTAAAGAAGAGAGACTAAGCAGTATGCTGGGCAGTAATGTTAATGTCCACTTTCTGGAGCTAGTCTGGGGGAAATATTGTTCTGTGATCTAGCCTACCCAGAAGTTGTTCTTGTCTGTTTGGTGCTACAAAACGCAATGCAATGGAGTTTACGAGACTATTTCTCAGAAGTACAGTATAGTTACAAACACAATTTTTAGTAAAGTTAATTCAAGCTTCTGCCTGAATGAGCCATGGGTACCATATGTATTTTTGTTACAACCAGCCTCCACTTTTATTGAGTCATTCATAAGAGAGTGAAAAAAAAAAATCACTGTAGTTCTGAAAGCTGACTACTTTTTCCATGTGCTGAGATGACTGCAGTTTCCACAACACTGACGAGTAATTGCAATTCTGCCTGCATCACTCAGCAAAACCTTCCAAATGGAAAGACAAAGTTCTTGAGAAAAGGACACAGGGATACAATGCTGATGAAGATGCTAATTGTGTAAGCATCCTTATATGTTTACATCTGAACATGTATCCAGTGCTCTGTCACTTGCTAACATTCAACAAAGCCCATAGGGAAGATGTTTTCTACTGAACTGGTTACCTTATTTCATGAAGGACAAAACAGAATTGAGGGTATCAGTGGCTCTTGTTAACCAAGGGTAACACCAAAAATACAATAAGCCTTAACCAAAAGCACAATTCCCAAAGCCCAGACCTGGAATACCATGGGATCACAAAAAAAAAAAAAAAAAAAAAAAAAAAACAACAAGAACACTTAAAGATTTTCCACCACAATGCCTGAAATTACATAAATCAATACCAAAAGGAAAAGGACTAGAAGCATGCTAGCAGTACTAGGTTCACATTCTGTGCTTTCCTTGACTGCAACCAAAACACATGAAGAACAATGAAACCATTTCTGGAATTCTTCATCACAAACATTGATCTGAAAACCTAAACTTTTATATATTTTATTATTATTATTATTATCTTTTATTTCACAGAATCACAGAACTGTAGGGTCTGGAAGGGACCTCAAGAGATCATCGGGTCCAATCCCCCTGCCAAAGCAGGTTCCCTAAAGCAGGCTGCCCAGGTAGGCATCCAGCAAGCCTTTCTGTACAATCAGCATGTTGAGGAATGGTAAGTTATTGCTTAACAGCCAAAACCATGCAGTGCTAGGACAAGTGCAATCTCATATTACTTATGCCTGCTTTCATAGACCTTTAGAACAATTTTCATTTATCACAGTATTCAAAGCAAACAGACAGTTTTCAAGCAACATTTCTTGAAGTAATGTTGATCTATAACTTGATTTTGATGTTTATACACAGGCATGACATTGATTTATTTGGAGGACAGCAAGAGCTCAAAAACTGTTAGTTATAATTATTTCATGTAAGGAATAGACTGCAGGTTATTTTCCACTGAAGATAAGAACATTGTTATCTAAAACCCCGAGACCGCTGACTGGCACTGTTCTGATCTCTACTTATAAAAAGCTATCCTGTATCATTCCGTACATGGACATTAAATAGATGCTAGATAACACTGCAGCTCCACACAACAGATACTCTCTTATCTTGAACTTCGTTTGCAGTTTGTGTGGCTGACAGACCATTTATAAAATAAAGACAAAAACGAATAACTTAGACTGAAAAGTATGCCGTAGTGGGTATAACAATAATCATTTGCACAATGCAATCAAGATCTTCCTAGTAATCATCAGGGAAGTTCTTACAGAATGGCTAAATACATGAGCTTACTTTTCTTTGTCCCATATTGGAGTTGAAATTTGTATTTCAAGCTGTTCATCTGATCTAATATCCTCTGCAACTGATGGTTGCTCCATCTCATTCTAATGCAGTCTGCATGGTTGCATACAACACAACACCACAGAATTCCATCCTAGACGGAAAGTTATCTTCTCATGCTCTTCGTTACCAACAGAGTGAATTTTCAATGCTGCTTACACTTGAGAATTCAATAAGAATAGAATGATTCGGTTTCAAAGATGCAAAGAACTTATATTT
Source organism: Aythya ferina (assembly GCF_964211825.1). Taxonomy (NCBI): domain Eukaryota; kingdom Metazoa; phylum Chordata; class Aves; order Anseriformes; family Anatidae; genus Aythya; species Aythya ferina. The sequence continues at coordinate 8,482,464 of NC_140301.1, read as the reverse complement.
CCCTTTTACAACAGTTTATCTGTTGATGCCAAGCACTTACAAACTTAAACCCCAGGACTTTAACGGAAGGCACTTAATAACTTAAACCAATAAATAATAAAACCTCACTGGGTTTTTATTGGAAGCGGATTTTCAAAAGGGTAATGTAATTCTGAAACATAGTTCTTGCCACCAGTCATGCAGCTACTTCTGAAGATGTAATTCCTTTTTTTAGTGAAAATCTAAAGTTTCCTATAAATCAGTACAGATTTAGTGTTTAAACATTAGGCATACACAACTGAATAAGGAAAAAGCATAAACATTAATGTCAAAACAAACAGAAACAACAACTGGTATGTACTGTGCGGATGTCAGCATGCAATCTGCCTCTCCCATAGGATCAAAAGGATAAGAAATATAAAACCAGCAACTGGTGAAAAGTAATTAAACGACTCGTGAGGGAAAGGTTGGAGTGACTAACACTTGCCTACAAATCTGTCTGAAGAGAATTCCAATAACTCACAACTAGAGATCATCCCCACTGAACACAGTACTATCTATTTCTAGATCAGCTCTCTCTTGCTTCTGTATTTTGTTTTTCACTCAAATGCTCATCTTTATAGAGAAACAACTATTTATAAGTGGTCAGGAATTGTACATAAATGGAAGTAAACTCATTTGAAAGTTGCATAGGTGAAGCCAAGCTTTGCAGGAGAACTTTTTGGAGAGGAAAGATAGAGAAGGTCAGTTAGATCATGTCCTTGGAAACACCATCTGATATTTTTTCAAATTGTCCTGGCTCACAAAGTACAATGTGGTAAACTCACCCTGTGCAAGTAACAACTGCAGTGTCTGCTGTGCCTAAGATACATTGGAAGACATTAATAGGACATTGCCAGCACTGAAATCATTGACACTCCACTTACTGAAAGGTTTCTGGAAAGGACAAAAAGCTGTTCACTAATACACTGGCAAAGACAAGATAAACATAGCATTCATCTTTTCTCATGGAAAACTCTTCACAAGCTGCTTGCTATTTTCCAACCACAAAAGATTATCACAAAAGCTGTAAAGGAAAAAGCAAACTCTAGGCAAGACGAATGACATTTTAATACTTCCTTGGAACAAATGAAATCCTGTTGAATATAAAACCAGAAGAATTGCCATATCAGAACAAGACAATAAACCATTCAGTCCATTATTCTGCTTCCAAAAAAGGCTAATTGCAGCTTTTGAGGATAGCTTAGGTTCCCTGTAAACTGAAAAGTTCTACGCAAGAGTAAGGAATAATTTTTAGCTTTGCTGCAGCCTGACCATAAAGTCTAAATGTAGCAAGTACAAGTGATCATGGCAGGACAGCTCTGTTTCTAATTTCATTTACCCTAAGTACCAATACTAGTATTATCCTGCAATGTGATCATGCCACACAAACCTAAGGAGACGGTGTAGGTCAGTATTTGCAACAGATACCTCTGAAGAAGCAGAAAGACTGCTGAAAGGTGTCTTCCCATTCAGGGTTTTGTTCTATTAATTGACTCCAAATCTGCTTGCCTGCAAAACTATGAGACTCTGTAAGCCTTTCTATATTCTTCCCAACCCTTCTTCCTCAATTTCTATTGAGGGCCACATTCCTTGACCCACAGAGAACAGTATTTGTTCCTGGGAGTAATGGCATTACCTTAACTACAAAGACTCAGTGAGGGTTAATTACAACACCCACAGAATGCATTAAGTTTCTTGCAAGAGTTTGAGCTTTTAGTAAAAGTTAATATAACTGCTAAATCCTTGGAAATAAAGATTTCATTTCAGAATTACTTTCTAAGATACTTTCTATCACACGTAACAGTTTTTGATTCATTTCCTTTTGATAACAACAGTTTTGCTTATAACTTATGTATATGTGTTCATATGCATGCAGGCACACATGTTGTTGCAAGTAAATAAACAAATCTACTACATGCACTTAGGTAATCTGAAAATGAAGTTCTTGATGCAGTTTATTCTTTCTCTGATGTGGAATAGCTCTACTTACCAGCATCTTTTGAGTGCTAATATTTCATATATATACATATGAAATATATATATGATATATATATATCACTGCTGTTATTCACCAGTGCACCTTCTGATGGCAGTCCTTGTGATACAGAGTTGTACTAAGAACGGGATAAAATCCACCAATTTCACAGTAATTGTACAGCAGTCAGATAGCCATTAGTGACTTGGACTGTCCAGCAAAAGCTCTCAATTCCATTGCTAATGCCATCAATTTACTGTCTTCTCCCTGCTTCACTGTGCAACATGCATGACATTTTCCACAATTCTGCATATGAAAGCTTTGCGTTTATGTCATTATGATGCATACTGAAAGGATGCTTACAGTCTCTTTTAAGTGTTGTCCTTGTTGGTGTACTAGTCTCAATAGGTAAAATGTTAGGTGTTTTCAGCTCTAAATCAAAAGCCTTATTTTTATATATGCTTCATTATTAATCTCAAATTAGAAAAAGGCAAAATTTTCCTGATAAATTCCTTACCCTTGTTTGTCCTTCTGGTCTTAAGTGTATTCAACTCTCTACAGTGTATTTTTTATCTGATCTCTTCCTCTGTGCTCTGGTGTCCTCATCTCTTTCTTGAGGAACATTACACTGTTTGAACACTGCTGCTGTTCAAACATTACAACACCTTTCAGCACTTGTGCATGGTGGCCAACAATCGTGTCACTTGACTAAAGACTGAATAAAGTTACGCAGTCTCTGTAGACCAAAACAAGCCATATACAGCAAAGTATCCACTAATCATTTTAAATCCAAAGAAACATTTAGCAACACAGATCAATCCCCTTTATTCACATTCTTAATTTTTCCTAACCTGAACACCCACACTCCATGTTGTGCTCTTACCCCCTAAACCTCTTTTCTCCCACATTATTTTTTTTTTTTAGAATCTTCATTCCCCTGCCTCAGCCTAAATCTTGAAAACTGATGTAAAAGTTTAGGCAACCATCTGAATAAAAGTCAGAGATACTGGAAAGTAGTTTGCAGCTTTCCTAGAACTCTGAGCTCTCAGTGAAAACACTGTTGTGAAACACAGTAAAAGCAACCTCTTCAGCATCCAGTGAAGTCCAGCAGGAAAAATCACATCTATTGTCACCCTAATGATATGGTATTTTGCCTGAATTGGGGTGCACAATAGCTGCATCTATGTATTCTCTACAAATGAAGCAGTATGACTATTCTTTCAAGGGCCTGCAGGGACTAGTCCAATATTGCCCGCTTTTAATTGCATCTAAAAATACATATTTGCTTACTCAGCCAGCTTCTACATTTATTTCCCTAAATGTATAAAATGGCTGTGGCTCTGCAGTACTACATTGTGTGACCGTGCTGTGTCTTGGGGTGTATTCATCAAATTACAAAGGCACTGTAATCAGACAGAGACCAAACCAAGTCACCCAGGAAGGGAAGTTTCAGGGGAAAGTAGTCCTGATGGATGACATATGTTAATAAGTTGCATTTAAAAAACAAGACTGAACCTTATTTTGTGCTTTCAGAATTTAAAATCTGTTTCTCTTGGGGATTTTTAGCTCTATACGTTCTTACATTCTCTTAGCACCTGATCCAAACAGGAATGCACAGCTCCTTCCACCAACTGATACCTCACGCCCTCAGGAGATAAAGGAATTTTTATACTTCTTGACCATAACAGCTTTTACTTTCATACCTTTGAATCTAATACGGTCAGAGTTAGGAGGCATAGAAAAATGTAGGATGGAAAAAAATTGCCAGTGCAGAAACTTTCTCATGAACCAAAAAGTATTTCTTTTTAGTATTAATGTGTGTATCTAGCCTAAGTACCAATACTCTACATTTCCAGGGCAAACAAATTGTAACAGTCCAAGTAAGCTAGCGGGAAATCCTGTGAAGGAGATAAAGCCTCAGTATAAAATGAAGGTTCAGTCACTGCTTAGGAGGGACAGATTGGAGCTGATACATGTTCTATCAATATTTCATATTTTATAACCCCTAGGTTAAGTGCCAAGCATGCAAAATATCAGTTTATTGCCAGAGTCTGCTGCAGTAGTATAAATGAAAAAAAAAGGACTTGATAAAATTACAATATATTGTACTTTGAGATCTTTTGTATGTATACAACTCAGAAATCCACCATATCCACAGCACATTTCTGTGCTCCAGCCAGTCACTTGTTCAAGAGCGAATCTTCCCATTTCTTTTTAAATCACTCTTGTACCAAATTACTGGGAGCCCAAAATCTACGTATATACCTGTCCAAAAACATTGTTTTTTTTAAGCTGTCATATGTTTCCCCAGTCTTGTCACCTATCCTCTATTCACATAAATACATCAATTTCAAAACTACATCTAGCTATACCTGTTGTGTTTTCTTTCTTTTTGAGTGGGTTTGTGCAGGCTTTTTTTTTTTTTCCTTTAAATATCAACTAGGCTGCTAAATCATGCTAAGACAAGCATAAAAATGCAGAGAGCAAGTTAAGTGTATCATGCCTGTACTTGAAGTTATGATGCTATGCAATTTACTGCGTTTCCCTGATATAAGATGGTTACGTGCCAGGGGTTTAAAAATCACTAGTCCAAGCACTACAGTCATTAAATGACAGCCAGCCAACTAAAACAACAACCAAAAAGCTGGTACAGAGGATCTTCATTAAGGTATATCTGAAAGACACAGCTAAGCATTATGGAACAAGATTTTAACTCCTATTACCCACTGCACAGTATTACCTGGAAGTCCCTTTACAGTGTCTGAAAGTATGGATTTTCTTTGGAAGAGGAGCATAAACTCATTAATTTTAGGCAGCAATTTAAGAGCAATCTCTCAACCAGGCAGCTATAGTTGACTTTATAAGAGACCCAGAAGCTCAGCTGTTACATATAAGTGGACCAACTTCAAAGGAGCAGTGCTGATTAACACCAGATCACAATTTGGCTCTTAACAGCATTGTCTGATTTTGTTTTTTAATGTTTTGCTTATATTATGGCTGTTAAACTTGCCCATAAGCTTCATAAAAAATAGCGTTTTAGACATGAGGAGACAAAGGAGCCCAAGAAAGACAAAATATGTCTTGCTGTATATAACTGTTGTTACTATCCTCAAAAACTGGGCCAGATGCATGATACCATTATGGTATCCCCTAAGACTGAATGGAGATTAATATCAAAGATAAGAACGTGATTGCTGTAAAACAGTTTGATAAGAAAAACAGTGAATGGGCTTGAACAAGGCAGGACAGTATGGCTAGAAACTGATTTTCTACTTTAATAATCCATCCTTATTATGTGGTGTATATGAACAAAGACTTGAATTCTCATGGTTTTGCCAACTTTGTTCACAGTTCTGTAGCCTGCAAATGGATGTAACTCAGACCTTGACTCCTAATCCCACTGAAGTTAAACAGAACCATGTTCTAGGAGAAAGAGATGATGTCAGGAAAGGAAAAGTTTCATTAGCTATCTAAAACTCCGTATCTGCATGTGTGAAGTTTCCATTGTATTATGTGCTTCAGTTTTAAGCAGATGTTGCCTGGGATCACTTCTAATGACAGAGTTCTACGAGAGACTTCCCTTTATTTAGAGAAGTTCCAGTGACATCTAGCGCCCTATGTACCTCAGTATACAACCAGAATATATCATACATGTCCACAACACAGTGTTATTCCATAGCTCTGTTCCCATCTGTCTTTCCTCCACTCTACGCAAAATCCTCACAGAGCAACTGACCATTGTAAGGACACTCCCTTGCCATACCAAGCTGTGTGCCATCAGCAGCTACAGTGTGAGCATATGATGAACTGGAGAGACCCTTGATGAGAATTTTTATGTATGGCTACCACATCAGTGGTATCTTGTTTACTGATCTCTAATGGTTATTTGAAAAACTATCACTCCAACCAGAGACAAGACTATGCTGGAAAGGGCTTTCATAACCCCTTTTACATGGGGAATATGTTTGAGGACAATGTTTTAGGAATACTTAAGGAAAAAGGGATATTCTAACTATATCACATACCTTTCTAAAGTTAGAAACGTTTGATCTTTTCCCAAAGTGCCTTGATATATCCGGTAATAGCTATTTCTAGCAGTTCAGTTGCACTGGGCTGGTGAAAGAGGGTAACATTTCCATAGCTTTGCAGAAAGACACAATTCAGAATACAAGTTTTAATGAGATCAAGAATGAGATCAGTCTTTTGACTCCAGTCAAAGGGGACTTCTAATTCCTTCTCCTGTCCTTTAACATAACCATTTATTCCAACTGTTTTAGCAGCTATATTTGCTCAGTCAGTTCCTAAAACTCTGAAAATGAAGACCCCCAATCTTTCTAGTTCTTTCACTGTCTATATATCACAGAGGCTTTTCTCACTTCCAATCTGAATGTTCCTTGCTGAAATTTAAGATCATTATTTCTTGTCCTAACAAAGACAGGCATAAAGAACAATTTTATGGTTTTTGAGAGCTTTACATATTAGCAGACCATTTCTGTTCATAGGCTTTGTTTTTCAAACCAAGCAATTCCTTCATTAAACCCAGGCAGGTGATGCTGTCCAGATCTCCAATCATTCTCAAGGCTTTAGAAAAGAGGTTCAAAATTCTGAATTGAAGTTTTGTGACCAAGGCTGTAATTTCTTGTGTTATTAAAAACAGAACTACAATCAGCTGAATAAAAACCAGCTAAACTTTGTACTCAGTACTTCCTACTTCATAAGAGAGTTATGGTGACAGCTTTGCATCTAATACAGTCATTGAAAAGCAAATATACAAATGCTAAAATATCCTGAAATATATAATGATAGACCTAGCAGAGTTAACAAGCTAGTACAAAGCTGCTTAAAGTAAAGTCAGAAATAATTACTGGTTACAAAAAGTCTTGTTGACAGCACTTAATGTTGGTCTCTTGAATTATGAGAAGCATGCCTTGAGGGCAAAATGCATGTAATGCTTGAACGTCAGGAGTATACTTCCAGTTGGCAGTTTTAATAGCACACTTCCACGCTGTGCTCATTTTTATATTGTTAGTAAGCAACTTCTTGAGGAAATCACATTGCAGTCAATGTGCTTATGTAGGAATTTGTTCTCTTCCACCTGAGCTGGCAGGGTAGCAAGTATAGTGCTGACCACGTGGTTGAGCATAATGCCGATGACAGAAATGGCCTTCCTGCTTTCAAGTATACCTTTGAGAGGAATTCAGATACAAAACCCTAAGTACGCTTGATTTGAATACAGCAGCAACTGAGATGTCACCAAGATTCTGCACAGATAGCTGAGAAAGAGCAATTTTAGAACATCATACATGAAAAGGGGATGGCAAGTTTGGGTTCAACAGTTTACAAGACAGATTCATTAATATAGACAAGACATAAGCAGTTTTTCTATGACTCTGCTGGATGACATGATGTAACCTAAAATATACAAAAAATGGTACTAACGGTACCACTCTGAATCATACAGCTGAGAAGCAAAGTGATGTGACCCATCAGCATAGCAAACTTTATCAGCCTTTCTCACCTTCCAGACTTAGTATAAGTCTTGGACGACACAGGGTAATTAGTTGAAAATATTTCTACCCTTTTCTCCTTGCAACCCTGTTCAAAGCAGTAAAAGATGTGAATCCTGTCCATTAATTCTGTAGAGAACGCTACTCAAACCAAACCTTGTAGCTAATAGTATGTAAAGCTCAGATTAAAAGGTGTTTGCACCATGTAATTGCACATCAAAACAACCGCTACTTGCGGATGTAAACAGTGCAGCCTGATAACACCTTCAAACAAAAATTGTTTGACAATAAGTCCAATATTTCTTCTGATGTAGGTATATAGGTATATTCAGTTGGCTGACATTAACCATATTCAAACAGAAAAAGAGAGTACAATATTGACACAAGATCACCCTCGTACACTAAGACACAAACTTTCAGGATGCTTCAGTCGCAAACTGCCTGCTGCCTCCTAATGACAGTCTGCTGGGGCATGTTAATGACATTGTGCTACTCCAAGAGAAGATTTTTCTTTAGTGCGTCTTTTCTCTATGCAAGTAGCATGTTTATATCTTACAGAGACTGGAGGCGATAGTTGTCTGGCTTAAAATTGCTGTTTAGTCAGACTGCATTTCACAGCTGTTTCTTTGTGGGCACTATTTTCATATCATAGAGTAGCAGGTTAAAAATTATGGCTTCTCTAAAAATGCAACAATATTTTGTTCCCGGAATGTAAACCTTGTTCTCAGGACATAAAATAAGAAAAAGGAACAGTCAATTTACGTATATTACTGGATCTTTCTACCAGAGATGCTCTGTTCTGCACTTAGCAGGTATGCCAATACCACTGAAATCTACATCTCCTCATGACTGACTAAGCCACACAGCCCTAAAGGCTTTACATGCTGTATTCCAGTTGACTAACAAATGCTGTCTTGTTTTTGGAGAGGCTGCCTGCAGCACCACAATTGCTTCTGGTTACAGTATATTTTAGGGAAATTCTCCCTCAGGAATTTGAACTAACAGTTGGAGTCATAGGGGTAAAAAGCATCGTCTCAGAGCTAGGGAAAAAACAAAAAAAAACAAAAAAAAAACCACCACACACACACACAATAGAATCATATTTAAAAATAACCTATACATAGTACTGGTATTGAAGGCTTCCATTCTTTAGTTTATTTTTGACTTCTTTTCTGCTGTAGATCAAATGTGCATGTGGGCAACATTTTTCTCCTGCATATATTGCAACCTGAAAAGAGTCTATCCTTTACCATTTTGTCAGACCACTAAAGTTTCCCAGTGGTAAGGCACTTTCCTTTTCTGTAGCCCCTTTAGTTCCTTCCTGCTCTCATGTCCTTACCCAAAATATTTCTCTTGACATAGAGAACAGACATGGAGCCATACAAACAGAGGAATTAAAAGGTATGTAGGGTCCACATTGTACTGTCTACAGCCACATATGGAAAAACACTAGGTAGACAATTAGACTGGGAAACTGGCAGGAAATCCACTTTCCAGAACACCTTTACTCTGAAAGGACTTCCTTTCTCAGAAGTTTATTCTTCTGCAATTGTTTCTCCAACCTTCCTTTGAGTGTATCCTCTGTTCATTGTGGCAGTAACAAATTATTTACTGCCACAAAATTAACATGTTCCCTATTCTTTTGATACGAAACATTTTTATTAGATGATCCTTCTCATTCTCAGTTGAATATCAAAGTGTGGGTTTCACTTTTCATTCATGTGTCAAATAAGGTGTAAGCATTTTGTTAAATAAATGCTAAGGAAAAGAAGGAAGGCTACTCAAAAATCAATCTTATTTGACTCAGCTGAATGATGTGCTACAGATATTTTATTCCAACAGAAAAATGTTGTGAATTTGGAAAGAAAATTAGTTCCATATTTGGAAGATAAGGGTGTAACAATATAAAGTGAGATAAACACCGAAGTTTAATTTGCATTCTTGTTATTATTAATGTTTTTATCACGACACAGGTCTATCACAAAGCACAGGGATATCCCTCCTCTGTCACCTTGAAGATATTCCCAGTTATGCTGCATTTTCTTAACAAGTGCATTAATATTGCTGTTTTCACAATAACTAGAAAAAGCTATACCTTATATATTCCTCAAGCAATCTTTTTCTCAGGTTTCCCATACAACTTAGCACAGACAAATGTCGAGACTGGTTCTTTTCATTAAAAAACATAACTTATTCTTTTGATATTACCTCATTTGTTTTTAAACAGCCTCTGGCTGATAAAACTGAGGACATCTGTTTCATAAATATTTTAAAAGTAAGGTTCAGGTGCAAAACACTTCAAACTTTAGAACACAAGCATACAGCAACACATATGTATGAATTAATGGGATATGGATTTAATGTGTTGCTGGCATCTTATTCAAAGTCATTTTTGTTTAGAATGTGCTAAATAAATTCTGCTGGGTAGAATAATCTTCATACTTGTGGCAGCTATGAAGGATGAAGGCAAACTCCCAACAAATATCTCAAACAAATTAGAAAAAAAATAGTCAAGCAGGAGATAGTGCCATCCTTCCCAACAGCAGTCTTATAAAGAGAGATTTTTTATTTTTTATTCTGATACTTGAATCAATACCTCTCTATTAACCTTCTCCCCTCAGCATGCAGTATACCTGCAAATGCTGCTGCCTCCATTGGCTGTTTAATGTCACTCAGATACATTCCTGTCTTTTGTGTGTGTGTGAGAGAGGGTTTGTTGTTGTTTGTTTTTACACAAGCAAGACTTTGTAAAGTCTTGCTGATTCTCTCAATGAAGTTCATGCTAGAGCTTTCACTGAGTTCCAAGTAACCAGGGACAGGTTAACATCTGATTAACAAATAGTTTTCATAACTAAATGTACTACATTTTGCTAATATAATGCTACGGATATTTTCTTGTCACATAAACCCAACTAATTGGAGGTAATAGCTCTTTCTGGAACGATAAAGGATAGGTCTTAGTGGATGACTGCTTCTTTTCACTCACAGAGAATCATTTCTAGCACTACGAAAATAAACTAGAAGAAGCGTACTCAGAAAAGATCTGCAGGTTTCAGTGTAGTCTCCAGCCCCACGAAACAGCATCTGGTCATTGCCAGGTCACTGAAGTGAGCTCCACTCAGTTGTACAGCTTCAGTGCTAGGACAAACTTTCAACAAATTGCTGTAATTTATGTTCTTTTCTGTCATCTCCTTATAAAAATCCTACTAGGACAGCTTGATGCCTCTGGCAACAGGAATAGCTAGTAAGCTCCACTGGGAAGGTAAATCATCTTCCACCTTGAAACATGAGTGGATCCCTCCAAATTTAAAATATACCTCTTCATAATAACAACTTCATTAATATTGGCCAGAGTTTGTAACCCACAGACTTCTGAACAAAGACGCTCAGGTTAGGCTGAGCCCACTTGCCATACTTGTAGCACTCCAGGCAAACCAGACGTTCAAGCTGAGACTTGTGTGTCCTGCTGCTGGCCCTTAGAATGGGACGTTGTGAGCATTAACACCCTCCTTAACTAAGAATTTCCAGACTGTACTTATTGCTCTTTCATATAGTCAGGGAAATAAAATTAAAAGAATTTTTAAAAGGAAGCTAAAAACAAAACACGCTATGAAAGGTCTTTTTGACTATCAGAGCAGTGATACAACATGGCCATTCACAACAACCACCTGTTTGCTTGCAGGTTGGTGACCTCACAGTCGTTAAAGTTTAAGAGTCTTATTCAGAAGAAGGCGTCTCTTTCCTGCCTCTGTTGTAACTGCAGACTCCTGCACAATATGGGTATTTATAAAGGAGAAATGCATACCTGGGAGAGATAATAGTGAACTGTACTACCATACACCCGCCTTTTAATCCCTTAATTATTTAGCATATCCATAAGGAGACTAAACATTTAGACTCACTAGGTGCCCATGACATGCGTGAAAAGTATAATAGGAACTTGTCAGCTGCATACCTTACTCTGGAAAATTATCCGTGTTATAAAATATTTATTTCTCTGTACAGACATAAAGTAATAGAAATAATGATGTTTGAAAAATGATCTAGTGGGGACAAAAACAATCAAAATATCAAAATGCAGCACCACAGCACAAACAACAAAATCCTACATAAAAGTTCCCAATAATTTCCCAAATATTTTTATAACAGCAGTGGCTGCAGTTAAAAATATTTGTACAATAGGGACTAAAACGTACATCTTAAGTTAAGTCCTTGGGTTCATGGTTTCCATGCAGACATTTTACACCTGTCAACTTGTTGCCTTGGTTGGCAAACTAACAAGGTACCCAGAACCCTCATGGGATTCTGCTGTGGGAAATACAGCCTCGCTGGCAACAAAAGGAGCTAAGGATGGTTGAGGTGAAACGAGAGCTGGGACATTGTTTGAGGGTAGTCTTAAGTTACAATCATAAGAAATAAAAACTATTCATAGAGACAACATCAGAGGTAAGGCAAGTAGGGTGATACAAATAAGTGCATTCTACAGTTACACAGCAGATAAAAGATAGGCTTTGTAAACACTGTAAGTGCATTTATGATTTACTAACCCCTAATAGAGTTAATTACCATCTCTATTTTCCAAAGTAAACAGCTTTTTCCTAATGAATCATGATTCAAGTGAACTAAAATCATGTCTAAAATTAAACTGACAAAATATCTATTTTTAGACTTGCTATTCATGATTTGAATTACAAGTTGCACGTACCTTTCAAGCAGGCTTTACTTCTGATGCCAAAACAAAGCAAGTGTAATGGAAATTATGTATTCTTCACAAAATCTTCAACTTTGGATACACCTAGGTCAGTTTCCCAGTTTCTACACAAATCAAAATTGAAGTGGACATCCTCACAGATTTTAAGGGCTCTAAAAGCAAATGTAAGTAGCGTTTAATCAAGCTCACATGGGTCATGGAAACTGAGGAACATCTTTTCCTAACATAGTCCCTAAAAAAGCATTCACAGCTTGAAGAGTAATACCCATGCATCTTCTGTCTGACAAATAAATCTGTAGTCTAGAGAAATAAATTAATCTCTCCATAAAGATGTATGTTAGCTGCCAGCACCAAAACTCCTGAGAGATTACACTGAACTATTTCAAAAAGGACTATTTATTTAAAGTAGACACTGCAAAATACTCACCACTTCTCATCAAACTGAGTACAGAACAACCTCCTACCCTGTCTTTGCAAACTTTTCAGAGTTCTTCAGCAATATTGGTACCAAAACCAAAGGGAAATATTTCTTCCTAAAATGAAAAAGTGGAATAAGCAACCACTGTTTTGTCTTTCAAATAAAAGAGGGATATTTTGTAACCACACAGAGATAGTTCCTCAATAGACCTTACAGCTCACTCCTCTTCAACAGTTTCTCCTCTTGAATTCTTTCTTACTGCATAAAGAATTTGTAAATTCACTTTCCACTTCCTGTTACTTGCCAGACAGAAGAACAACAGGGAAAGGGAAAAAAAAATTCATCAGCATCTCTCATACACATATCTTTACCTCTTTCCTAGGTTCCTAGGACACTGTAACTCTTGTAAATTCTCAGGGAAACACTGTGAAGTCTAATTTGCAACAATTAATCTGTATATAGAAACCTATAGGGTTTATGACCAACAACATGTATTTCAAGTGTATAAAAGACATTTGTACATGTGGAAAAATTAGATAAATTATGGGATAAATATACATCTCAAGGTTGTGTTCATAATCTGAGAACATATCCAATTTACAAACAGTGGAACATGGTTATTAACACTTCTTTTTTTTCTTTTTTTTTTTTTTTTAACATGCCCATAGCAACTTGGAGCCTTAACCACTGTGCTTGATGTGTTCGTATTTTATTAACAAAAAGAGTTGGTCCCCTCCCCAAGGAACTTGCACATACAACAAACTACTTACAGTGAAAATTCAAAGAGTTCCTCAGAGACCTTCAAAAATTGACTTAATTTGTTATTATTCATTACCCTATGCTGAAGTTATAAAAACAAACAAACAAAGTCTAACACAATTTATTACTTCAGTGCAAGATGATAGGGTGGGGGGAAAGGAAATTAAATACTGGTATCATATGTGAGTGCATAAACACTTGTCATCCAGAAAGATGAATGCTTAAGTGGAATTAGACTTGGAGGGAAGCTATAGTCCATACTATAGACCATAAAGAGTCACTTGCCAGATTTTCTCTTCTAAAAGTACAGGGAAAAAAAAAGTGAATAAAGGGAGGAGAGGAGGACCAAAAATCCTGAAGTCACTACAGGCTTGTACAGTGTTGCATTTCCTAATTCACCGTATGATAGCTCCTCTGGGCAAAATGAATCCACAATCCCATTAAAGCAATGGGATTTGCGTGATTTTACCCAGGTTGTTGAGGGACCAGTACACACCAGGGAATTAATACATTAAAGGAGAAAACGAAAGGCAGGAAGTTCTATGAAGCAGGTATCAATAATTAATGCTTTTTTCCATTGGCTTTTCACACTCATGCCATATTACAGAGAGGGAGTCCACAAAAGCATTGCCCATGATAATACAAAGATATAATTATCTTTAATACAATTTAATATAATGATAATAATAAGAGAATTGTTATAATAATAATGCCAAAGCCCCAAGCTATGGAGACCATGTAATGCATAAAGGAAAATACACCATTTTTAACATTAGTTTTGTTATTTTCTTAGTTGTCATGGTGGATGTCATGAATTGTTATACACTGAACAGTCCCAGAGAGCTTTTTGTGATACAAATGAGTTTGAAGTTATTATGAACAGCTTAGTCCATAAAAGTCAACATTAGGGCCTGAGCTAAAAATACAAAAATAAAAATAAAAAACTCAAAATTCAATGCTAAAACCCCTTATGCTTTTTAGTATGATTTCCAAGAGAAGGAAGCAGAGGGTTTTTGCTGAGGAGATTTTTTCTTGACTTTTGTATGTTGGGTTATTTGTATTTTAAAACCTACTTCTATAACGTGTTCCCTGTGCCTTTGAGGTATCTGAAGGCTGTTGTTCAGTAGGAAGCAGTCCCACATACCAACTCTGGCAATTTCAGGCTCAAAATGCAGAACTGGTGATGTGATTAGAAAATCAGATTATTCCTGCTAAGAAATAACTTCCTTTTTAATTTGCTAATGCATAGAACGTCACTGTATAAAAATTCTAATATCAAGGAAAATTTATGGGAGAAAAAACTGCATGAGGAGCTTTCAAGCCACAATGCTTTCATTTGGACCATGATTTCAAAACCCTCCAGTTCAAAAGTGTTGGCTGACACAAGCGGCTATTCCTAGAAACTGCCACGTTTGTCCACTGAAATGAAGTTTTCACTAGCACCCAGTGAATTTCATTGTTTTGTTGTTGTTGTTTTGGGTTTGGTTTTGTTTTAAAAACAGAACTGTCTGCTTCTTTTTCCTCTTTCTTTGTAACACGGCAGACTGCCCTGCTTTTACTTACAGGAAGAATCTATCTTTGTAAGAGCTTATTCTCTCCTGCCAGCCCATTGTATTTGCTCACCTCTGTAATTAATGAACCAAAAATGGCAATGGATCTGAAAGGGCTGTATCAGCTTTCTATCAGATTTACTGAAGTGATTTGGAAAAAAAACAAACACCACTTCAACTCAGGCCAGTGTCGCAGCTTCACGAGTAACATCTTAAGGACTTGATCTACAAAAAATAAAAGATCGCACAACGGATTGCCTTGGGGCCTAAAGCAAGATTCACTTATTTTAATATGATTCCAAAAATTGCTCACTTTTCTTACTATGGTGCCAACACCAGTCACTTCAAAGAACAAAGCAAGGTCTGTCATGAAAGGCCACTAGGCCAGGCACTTTCTGACCACCCACATCAGCCGCATCATGAGGAAATACATGTAAGGCAGACCCAGGTAAGGCAGACCCAGAATGACTCACTAGAACAGGGCAACAGAGCAGGACACGTACAAATTTCAGAGGCGGTGAAGGTCTTACAAAATCTCTACAAATAGAAAAAATATGCTCTCACTACCAAAACAGAGTGTTATTAATCTGACAGGCATGTTATATTCATTTATTAATAAGTAGCATTTTAGAGCATTTCTTAGATGCATTGGCAAAGGAGGAATTGCATTGTTGGCTCTTGCCCTATTCGCACCCTGCCTTCTTCCTCCACTAATGTCAGGTTCAGTTCAAGCAGTACCAAAGCAACAGTACTTGCCTTTAATAAGGCAACACATGCTCATATTCCTGAACTTTTAAATCCAGCCACCCTGTCTTTTTAAATACAAAAATAGTTATGAACTGGAATCCAACCTTCCCTGCTTGAAAAGTGAGAAAAACCCTGAATGATGTCTTTGGGTGATAAAATAATAGAGACTACTAGAGCTCTCACTAATTGCTCAAACTTTTGTGAGAGACAGGTATTTCTTCATACTGCATGTGGAATTGCTAACACGAAGCAAACAACAGATTAAACAATAGACGGGAAACTTGCTAGAAACAATAATGCTTTAAAACTATATTAACATTAAGAACATGTGCATCATATCAGATTTATCCCTCTTAATAAAAGTAAGATGAATACAGAGACTGAAAAAAAGACAGAGACAAAACTGAAAGCCTAACACTGGTTCTGGGGAGTTCAGATTTGGGGGTGTTCTGGCACTGATGCATGCACAGGTTTCTCACATGTTAGGTTTTAACCTACATTAAAAAGGCAGGGATGATCACTTAGCCTTTTACTCAGTTACATGCTCCACATCAGCATTTTGTACTATCTTCAGATTCAGAGCCAAGTCCTACATAGCTTTTATTTTCATTGTGGTTCTTTGCCTTTCTATCTTTACAACGTCACCGTGGGAAGCACTTGTTCGGAAAATACAGCATGGAGAAGTGGCACTCTCTAATACAGTATTTTCATCTTGTTAAGGCTATAAAGTGGCCACAACAGAAAAGCAGGGGGATACTTTCAAACTAGCTTTTTTCTTTGACTCAAGGATTATTTTGGGGGACAGAAAGAAAGCTGTTCTCAATGTCAAGCATTTAAAACATCTGCTTTTTAGATGTCACTATCTTACCACTCTATATATGCTCAGATTTCCTAAGTATTAAGAGACTTTATTTTCCTAAGGAATTGACATTGGCTTGGAGCTAAGTCTGTAATAAATCACCGAATATACAAGTAATACCATCTCAAAGTTTTTTCTGATCAGCAGGCATGTAGACCATGTACTTTTAAAGCAGTCACAATGAACACAGCAGTAACCATGTCTCGTACTACAGTGCAAACTGAACTGTGGGTTCCAGGCATGATATGACCCAAAAGGGATAAATTAATTGCTTTAACAATTCAAAACTTGTTTTAGATGAACCAGAAACTGCAGAAGATTGATAGGAATTATGGGAAGAAGCATATGAAAATACCGAGTTAGGATTTCACATGCACGCTGTGTTAGTAAGGATTTGTACTCCATCTCATTGATCATGAAAGAATCATCTACTCCGTCTGTACAGCAGTGAATCTGGGGTAACAATATTAATAATAAAAGGAGCATTTAAACTGTTGGACATGCATCTGCTCAAATTCAAAAAACTCTTTATTTGGAAAGGATGCTAGTTACAAGCCAAACACTAGCACAAGAGTCACAGTAAGACTACAACGTGAAATCAGGAGTTTCTCTTCCTAACTCTGCTATCAATAAGCAATCTTGAACAAGGCTTTCCACACCTTTCACAGTGTTTACTTGCCTGTGAACTTACACTATGTACAATACAAGGCAGAATGCTGTGTTTGTTCAGCACACAGGCCCCTTGGCTTGACTAAGGCCTCCTCACGTTACCAATACAACAGAGAGCACCCATTAATAAGTACCAAAGTCACTAGTGATTTCTGAAGCCCTTGGTCATGCAAAACAAACAAACCTACTGTGTTCAACTAATAGTTCATCTCTGTGGTTCTAGTTCTTGACTTGATCTACATGAGCTTTAGATGTAAACCACACTTTCTGACAAGTTTACAAAACCAACCAAACAAAAAAAACATATCAGCCCTCTTAAGGAGAAATTAAAATATCCACAAAAAAAAAAAAAAAAAATCCAACTTTATAGGATGTGTGATTTTGAAGTCCTTGGAATGATTCTGCCTAAAATTCCTGCACGAGAAGTGATGGTGCTAGTACGGAATATTCCACGTGAATCAGTTTATTTGTCACATGCCAGAAAGAGTTAGAATTATAAGAAATCCAGTTAGAAATAAACTATTGCTCAGTATAGAAATATGTCGGGGGATACAAGTAGTGGTAGGAGCTCAAAGAAGTTAAACATGTCATTCACACACTACAAAATGGCAGTACTTGAAGATACCAAAATAAAAGCTCACTTAGTAAAAAGGCCACAGAAATTGCTGAACATAAAGTTACACATTTGTGTTATGAGCTACTACTCGACAGGCAAAACAACTCTGAGTCAGATAGGCAATAAACTGAAAAAAAAAAAAAAGCCAGAGGTATAAAAGCAGTGCATATAAAGTGAAGCTGGCAGACAAAAACCAAAAAGCAGCCAAAGACTCAGAACAGAAGCAGAGAGAAAATAAAGCAATATGCATGTTGGAATGGAGTTAAATGAATGTTAGTCACTCAGCAGCCATAGGTCTGTAAAGACCAAGAGACATGTTGATAGTCTCATGATACAGGTTGAAAAACATGGCATTTATCATTTCTAGACACTGTTCTTTGCTTCATTATATGTTTAAATAATTGAGAAAGGTATCTAGAAAGAAATTGGTACCTTTTGTCACTGTAGGCTTCTAAATAAAGAACTAAATGAATCAAGAATCTGTAGTTAAATTTCCAGATTTAAAGTATCAGTAGCAACCTCCAAGCTGTAATTATACTGTTGCTTGCTAGCAAAACCAGAAAAATGGTAAGGCACTGTTAAGTAGATCAGATTTGGAAAAGTAATTACTTTCACGCTGTTGAAAGTTACTGATAAAAAGACATAGTTATTTTTCTAATTGCTATTTTAGTGTACACAATGTTCCATTTATTGCATTTAGTTAGTACACCTACATGACTTTTGTACATATCTATGATCCACATACATTGTAAATACAAAGCTCCAATATACGGTGGAGCATGAGGATAGGTGAGCGTGGAATTCTGTGTAAATGTGCCTGATAGAAATCACTCCAATTGAACACAGGGGTTCTAAGGGCTGATATCTTCAACTGCTTCAGGGAAAACAAAACAAAACAAACAAACAAAAAATATTACTTTACTTCTTTGTTCATATCTGGTCAGGGACCTGTGTGGCAGATGGCTAAAATTTTTTCAGTGTATTCCAGAGAGGCAGAATTTTTAACCAATTTATCCTTAGCAGATGGCATCCTCTTTCTCCCCAAAAGCCAACCCAAAATGTAGACAATGATTTATGCTCTGGGAAAGGTAGCTCAGTTCTGCACAACAAAGTCATGGCAACAGAGGTTAGGAAAAGACCATCACACAGCTGGGAAAGATGAGATAGAACCACATACTCCACAACAGCAAGTAAACTGCAGTTTGAATGTGAGGGCTGATGGAAGAGTCATGCAAGACCTGGAAAGCAAGCAAGCAACACATTATTACAGCAGGTGATGGCCTGTATTAGAGAATCAGTCCTTACAAAGGACAGGAATGGGTCCTAGCTGTGAAGACTTAATTAGTATCAGTGTTTGAATCCATGGGAGCTCTCCACCAGGATTCAATGGTATGTGGGCACGGAATCAAGCCTGCCTATTTTTCCTACCAAAAACATGTAGGGCAAGCTTATGTTTTCTTCAGGCAAAGTTGACTGATTTGAAACATTTGCATTTTTGCTTTTTTGTTTTCAGGGAAGTTACTAGAAAAGGGTAGTGAAAGTGCTAGCACAGACCTTAAGTTAAACGCCACATGAGACAAGACAGGCAAGGATGGAGTTATGGCAAGAACAAACAAAATACAAAGGCTACTAGTTTTCATCTCCCTTATGATATTAGTGTCTTTAAAAAAAATAAGCAGGCTTGTCATAGGCCAACGTAGACTAGAGTGATGCCAAAGAGGTCAAGAGGGGTTGTATGAAGAGCAACAAGTGGAGCACACATTCATGCATCCTCATGCGCCAGTCACCTGTGCCAAAGCCCATCTCAGAGACATTAACCTGTGGACTCATCTGTTTTGTCTTCAATCTTTCAGACCATCAAAGTTGTAAAAAGGTATTCAAGGCCTAGAAACAAATGTTGAGACAATCACCTAGAAGACAGTAATTTTGTTTCTTCTCACGTGGCCACAGCATCAATGGGACATCCAAGTGCACAAAAGCTGCAGATTAGCTTTCCTTCCACCTCAGATCATATCCTGACATTTTCATGTCATGGCAGCAGCAGTTCTCAATTTAGCAGTGAAACCAGTCCTAAAAATTGTTATGTCATGGAAAAGAAAGCAAGGTGATATATCCACTTAAATATTTATCAAGTTATTTATTCTAATGACATTTGAATGATTTTGATGTGAACACAGTTCAGCCATTCATCCTTCCTTTTTCTTTAAGCTTGTGTATGCATATTCTGTTTTCTTCAGCTATGCCAATAAACAAATGTCTACTTAAAAGATTTTATGCTCACTTGTAAATATCTAGGATTAGCTGGAGATGGTCAGGCACCTGGTTCAGTAGGGTCCTTTACTGTGAAAGCCTCCAACAATATCAAATGCCTCTGTTAAGCACCCTGCTGACACCCCGCTGGCCTTCACACTTCACAACCAGCCCTCTATCACACCAAGAACTATACCAAAATCCTGTATCATATCAAGAATGTACCAAAACTAGAAGACACGAGTTCCAGAGAATATTTTGTTTACCACAAGATTTAAGCCTCTCTCGCACGCCTGTGTTTATGACACTGTTGATGAAGCTTATCCTTACAGAGATTCTGCCATCTGGGCATGAGAATAGTTTCTACAGGGGAGCACACTGAATTTTCAGATCAGGTGCAAATAGGCATGCAGCAGCCTCCTAAACAATCTAACAAGGTCTACTACAGCTTTCACTTCCCTTTTCCTCACACAACTGTGCTTTCGGCTTACCCAACAGACCCGCTGGCATCACACAACCTGAGGTGTGACGGAAGCCACAGCTGCCCGAAGAGCTGCAGCCTGTCTCCGATTAAGGCTGCCTGCCCACCAACAGAATGAAAAATATGAAAGCTGTAGGTAGGTAGATGAATAGGAAAGGAGTAATAAAAGTATTGCTGCCATAATTAATTCACATTTTTCAAGCAATCACATCTCCAGAAGAATTCTAATAAAAGGGATGAGCATATTTGATCTCAAGAAAAAAAGAAGGGAAAAGACTGCTTTCCTAGATTGCCTTTATCTTTTTTTTTTTTTTTTTTTTTTAACATCAATCAAAGATATGCACAATTTTTAAACACATAAGGTTAGTCCTATGTGAAGCATCATATATTCTTCTTGCATGCTCTGTGATTTTCCTCTTCCTCAGCATGGACAGAAAGCACAACTAAAGACTATGCAGTTAATTATAGTGTAGCTGCTACCCCAGCTGTGCTCTCATGACTGGTGGGAGAACCACAGGGGAGAACCGAAGAAGAGGTCCTTTTCAAGGATGCCACTGCTTTTAGCCCCCCTCTGCAACAACTTCAGGATTCGGCTTCACTCATTATTTCTGTTTTGTAGTTCATGAACACCCTGGAGAAAGACGATCTCTGAGATGTAGATTTCATTTAATTCACCACCTGTACTTGTAGCTGCAAAAGGATCATTTTCAGAATCACAGAATGGTTTGGGTTGGAAGGGACCTTAAAAATCATCCGGTTCCAACCCCTGCCACGGGCAGGGACACCTCCTACCTCCTGGTTGCTCCAAGCCCCATCCAGCCTGGCTGTGAACACCTCCAGTGATGGGGCATCCACAGCTTCTCTGGGCAGCCTGTGCCAGGGCCTCACCATTTTCATAGGAAAGAATTTCTTCCTAGTATCTAATCAAAACCTACCTTTTTTAGGTTAAAACCTTTCCCTCTTGCCCAATCCTACACTCCCTGACACAGTCCATCTCCTGCTTTCCTGTAGGCCCCCTTTACATACTGGAGGAACGTACACAGCATGGCAGTAGCATGTATACCTATACACTGGCAGTGGTATGTGTATCTGTACTTGTATTGGCAAAAGACTTCAGCCTCAATCCAACAGGGTATAAGAACAGTTTCACACAACATTTTAATATGGTTTAGCTGCAGAAAGAAATTTTTAAAAATGTTCTCTATAACTGTTAAGTTAAAATTTGTAATTCTAGTGGAAAGTCTGTATTTATCTTACAGTGTAACTGGTTCTCTAATCCTTGCTTTGTAACAAAAACAGTCTTTCGAGACTAACAGGATACACATCTGTAAAGCACATTTAGCCACATTTATTTCAACAGCCATTATTCATTTTCTTCTCAAATAAAGCCTTTAACATAGACATTTACATAATTCCTAATATAACCTTCATGCCCGTTTTTTCACAGCCTCCTTCTTAAAATTTTACATCTACTTAGGCACCTAGCTGCACATGCACAAAATTGTTTTTCTGGTAATTGTATAATGCTAACAGTGTTAAATCAAATTCTTCTGGGGCACGCTATGCTGCAAAGCTTTGTATCATTTATTGCAAACACTACTGTACGAACACATGGTGACCCTGTCCCTCCATTTTTATTTTTGTTACTTACAACAAAAGATCATCCCAAAGCAGTGAAGGTTAATATAATAAAATGTAACAGAAAATCACATCAAATTGAAGTGTCTTATATAACAGCAAGTGTTCTGTGTCTCAAGCAGTGAGTTGGAGTAAATTGAAACTCTGAACATTATCATGGGGGTGGAAAGAGAAGGAGACGTGGCTTACAAAGACTGTACTTTTTAGCCTGAGAAATTCAATGCAAGAAGGCCAATCTACTTTACAGTCTGCTTATTTAATGCTAAAAGCATCACATAATCTACCAATTCAGAAGCATCAGACAGCAAGACTTCAAGAAGCACCAGAAAGTAAACAAAAGTATATAAATTAAGATAGGATATTATAACTGTCTTACTCGGTTCATCAACAGAAAACACGAGTCTTATTTCAGCATTTACAGCCCAACTTAGGTCACAAATCTAAAGCATTGCTTCTGAACATGTTTTCTCTTTCAAAGACGAGTTCCATTAATGCCTTTCTTACTAATAAGGCTTTGCACAATACCTAAGAACACAAAGGTATAGACTAAGTCACTGAGTATTTGAAACGGTCAAAAACTCAGTGGAACGAAGGGATACTTTTCTTATCATTGCCCTTCACAAAACTGTTTTTCCCTACTACAAATATCAAACAGATTCCTGGCAACAAAAGGTAGGTATGTTACATGAACTCTTTTTTCAGCTCCCAAATTACCCTGTGCTGCTTTCAATAAGTGGATTAGGCTAAAATTAAGCTGAACACTATCACAAAGGTGGAAAGAGATGTAGAAAGCAGCTTATACAGACTGCATTGTTCAGGCTGCAAATAAGAAACTGAACGTGTGAATTCTTACCAGAACTATTTTTCACGTTCTGTCACTCAGAAGTATGTTTTTGTTTAATAAACGCCCAATTTGTTCATGTACATTCATTATTCATTTCAGCTACTGGTGATTTAAACAGTTTCTCCACACACTATCAGAGCATAATTCAAGCTGGAGGGGACCTCCAGAGTCCAACCTCCTGACCAGACATGGTACCTTAGGAGATCAGACCAGGTTATTCAGGGGCTGATCCACTACAGGCTCTGAAAATCTCCATGGACAGAAACTATGAATCCTAAAATACGGCTCATTATATGGAATTTTATTTCCTGACTGCTTGACACTGAAGTCAACAGAAAGAATGTAAACATCTCCAGTGGGAATATATAAGAGTACATAAGCACATACATGCACATGGATAGTGAAAAAATGATTTTGTAAGTGTATTCATCATGTTTTCTGCTCCAATAATATTTTTCAAGGAAAAATATAAATTTTTGAATACTGAAGAAAATGAATAAATGGAAGAAGGAAAATGCAACATCTCTGTTATTGAACATTAATTGATATTTTGTCAATTATCATGAGGACAAATCCTTGAGTGACATTAGCGTACACGTTGGCCCTGAGTCATTGAAAGAGGCTGAGAAAACTGTTCTGCATTTCTGCAACTCAGAAGCTGTTTAAAATTTGTTTTTAATAGCTAACTCAATTTTCTTATCCTTGTGATATAGTTCAAGCTACACTCTGGTAAGCATTAACACCTGTTACGCAGCACTGACGGATTCACCTCACGTTTCGTGTTGGAAATGCAGGCATCTTGAACTATAATGAGCATAATGTAAAACACTAAAACTGATTTATGGTAGCTCTGAAGAGAAACAGCTATTTAAGAACATCGTTAGGTCACATCTATCTGCACTTAAAATGGCACAAAAGCTTTGAAACGATTGCTGAAGTCGATGTGCTTATTGTTAGAAGTCCATAGCACAGCTTTCATTATTTCATTTGTTTCTGAATGACTTCTTACATTGCGCATCTTTCACTTAAGTATCTCACATCTCCATTAAAGACATGGCTAACCATAGCTGCTTTACCCTCTTTCTATTCCTCTCCCTCAGGGAAGACTGTCACATATACATGTACACTGTAGCTAAAGAGAGTGGGAAGAAAAAGGGGGAGTCTAAGCATAGGTAGTGGTGTTTGTTTCTGTTAGAGAAGAAACATTTTTTCAGTTTTGAAGCAAAAGGTAAGGCAGGCTGTTACCATCCTTAGCTTCCACGGGAGTCTGCTGCACGGATATTGTGCCATTATGCATTTTAATAGTATTAGTCTTCCCAGTATTGCTCTAATTCAGCAATTAAATTATCATCTTCATTGCTTGCCAAAGCAATGTGTACAGCTTCCTAAATTATGCAGACTATTTCATTTTATTAAATGAAAGCTGCCTTAATATCTTTCATGGATATTGCTATTTAAGGTTCAAGAACACAATATTCAATTTTTATTTTTGTGGTCACTTATGGTTAATGTCCTAATAGTCTTTATTTGTATCGCATTACTATTGCTATGGGAGGATAATTACATGCCATTAACATGAATAATAACCATTTGTGTACTACTAAATCTTGCACAGGATTACACAGATTGTAAAAGAAGCTGTATTATTTTACAAATACGCTGTTGTCTCTCACATTAAATTTATCTCCTATATCTTTTCTAAAGAGCTTAATTAACAAACATGATTTGTTCAACTGACAGTTCTTCCACATGCTGAGAAACAGTTACCATATCTCTTAAAAAGATGTGCAAAACAGTTCGCCAAAGTGATAAAAACAGCTGAACTTTAGTCTTTGTGGTGGAGAAGCACATCAAATGATACAATTCTGGCAGCAATAAAGAAAATGGCAAAAAGTAGCTCTATTAATGTCAGATAAACTAGCCTGCAAGATCAGTAAGTATTTAGTCCAGAATTATTAAAATCCTGTATTTGTTGCAGCTACAGAGGCAAAAGGGCCCTTATACTGAACGTGTATCACCCTGCATATATGAAGGGCTACCTGAAAGAAAAACATAAGGCAACTGGCAGCTGGTTCCATAAAATTCTGTTCTTCATTTTTATGTCTCCAAGTAGCAAAGGCAGTACATTTCCAGCATATATTCACATTACATTAATATGTTACCTTCAAAACAACAGACTACAAGCAGGGTTCTGCAAACCGTGCTTCCATTGAACAGCACTTACTCAGATAGCTCCACATTTCTTATGACATTTCCAACTTAGTACAATATAAAATCCACTGAAAGCATTCCTTCTTCTCAGATAATTCCACGGTTCCAACTTACTTCCATAAAGAAGTAATCCCATTTTCAATTACAAGCCTAATATAAAGAAAACTCTAATATAAGGACCAACTGCTTAAAAACATCTTTTTCTTCTAACTC
The DNA here is from genome assembly GCF_964211825.1 of Aythya ferina. Taxonomy (NCBI): domain Eukaryota; kingdom Metazoa; phylum Chordata; class Aves; order Anseriformes; family Anatidae; genus Aythya; species Aythya ferina. The sequence goes on along the minus strand of NC_140301.1, from coordinate 8,456,995 downwards.
AGTAATAATACTTCTCAACAAAGGAATGTTTTCAAGGGCAACAACTTCCAAAAAAAAAAAAAATCTACACATGACATTACGATTTTCAAAATAAAGTAGGGAAAAAACATCTTCAAAAAAACAAACCTAATAGTAATTCTGTGAGCAACACATTTCCAATGCATATAAAAATCATATGAAATTAAGTTTGCCTTTTAGGAGCATATAAAGTATTTCTCAGAACTATACTTCGCAGCACCTAAATTAAAAAAGGCTTAGTGTTTTTTAAACATCTGACCAAAACCAAGAACCCCCACTAGCACAGAAAAAGGCATACTACAATTGGTTATGGGATGCTTCTAGCCTATCCTGACAAGTGCAGAATCTCTTTCTCCAACTGCCTGTGTTTATTCTGAATGCTCAAGGTACATAACCATTCAGCAAGTTTGCAGATATATCCTTTCCATGACAATTGCTTGTCAGACTAAAAAGCATAGTTCAAATCTGGGTCCCTCAATGCTATAAGTGTCATATAGCAACTCAAAATCAAATGTCACTTTCTCCTACTAGATTATTCTCCTTTTAATTATAATAATCACTAGTTCAAAAACAAAGACCACCAGACAGAAAACATAAACTACATATGAAGGTTACACTTGTACCATTTGGTAATTTCCAAGGAGAGATGATAGGGCCAAGCCTTACGCCAGGCTAACTTCCTTCCAGTAATAACAGCTCTGGTAACACCAGCTGTGCTTCTAGAAGCACCAGGCAGCACTGCAGAATAACCTGCAGTCTGAGATCGGATCAGAATTGCAGAGTGTGATGTACTAGTCACAGGAGGTTTGGCCTGTGCCTCCCAGCAAAGTCAAATATTCAGGAGAAAAGTGAGCGACCAGAGGCAGACTTGGAGATCACAGATCTCACTGGACTGACATGCATGGCAAGGAAAATGTCAATTTGTTTGCCTTTATCTTGTCAAGGGAAGCAGAATTTTGTGCCTTTTTCTGAGGATTAATTAAGAATATAGTTGAATCTTTTGATTTGTATAAACCACCAGAAAGTTAATCATCAAACTTTGGCTATTTGAACTAAAAGAAAAACATTGTGGTCTCTACAGATAACCAGAGAAAGATGATAGAAGAGTTACTTACACATTAATGCAACACATTCACTACTCTATTTCACATATCGATCCTTCATTAAAGTAAATACCATATGGTGTTGAACATCTCGGTGTAAAGCTCACTAAGAAATCAAGTTAATGACAGCTAGTAGGAATAATATGACAGTAGAGATAGCTATTATACATTCACTTTTATATATTTGGGGCTAGTAAATAACTCTATTGTATTGCAGATGAGATACAATTCTCTAAGAAAAAGGAAATCAAACTGATATTTCAGTATTAAGCCAGTTATCTACACAGAAGCTATGAATAAACCAAATAATCTAAATAAATTAAAAAAAAAAAAAACTGTTTCAGCTTTTGTCAATTTCTGACATGAGCATCCTGTTCTATTACTCTTTGGTTAACATAGATCTTACATAAAAAACAGAATACATAAATTATAACTGAGACCAAGGGCACCTACCTTCAAATGATTCTTACCATGAAGCTACCCAAAATGAACTGCTAACGACTTCATAATGACAATCACCCATTAGGCTAATGGAACACAGCAGCAGAATAAACTACAAGGCATTCAATGTTTCAACCGTTGGAGGACAGGCTCTGGTTTGTCTTCATTAGCAAATTGTTGCCACCTGTCCTGCAGGCATGCCTCTGCCTGCAAAAAACCTAGAGGGATCTCTTATGCTTATAGTCAGAAAAAATGAGCAAGGTTCTTACTAGAGATGCATGAATAACGAATCCTATGCTTAATGCCCAAAATAAGATACTAAGAAGAAATCTAATTTACTCAGAGAAGAAAAAAAAAAAAAAAAAAAAAAGGAAAATTTGTTGTTGTTTTTAATCCTAGCACTTCCATTTCACAGAAAGCATAAAGTTGTATGTAGGAAATTTTGGAACGATAAGGGATTAATTTTAATTAAACTCAGCAACAAAGGGTTTTTTTGGGGCAGGGGTAAAGAGCACAATGTACAAACAGGGGTGTTTGACTTTCAAAGATGTTTATAGTTTCAACAGTGAAGGAATTCAATAGATTCAATGCACAAATTACTCATGATCAAAACATGTAATATTTTTCTGGAAAAAGAAGTTACATCAAAATTTTTTTGCTCGGACCTACCTGAATATCTTCAACTGCACCCCTGCATGTTTGCAAGGACAAAACATTAAGTACCATCTCTGTTCTGTACACTTGTTTGACCTGCGTTCTCAGACCTTCGTACTCGCCATTTTCATTATCCTCTTTCCCTCGCGATTATTCAGTCTAAGAAGACAGTGCCTTTTTCTCCCACTTACGCACTCCATGCTGAAGAGAATAACTTCTAAACTTACTATGCCAAACCCAAACATTCTGTTCTAAATATTTTCTTCTTTGAGATCAAAAAACATTGACATATTCCTTCTACAACTTTTATAACAAGAAAATGGCAAAAAGTAGCTCTATTAATGTCAGATAAACTAGCCTGCAAGATCAGTAAGTATTTAGTCCAGAATTATTAAAATCCTGTATTTGTTGCAGCTACAGAGGCAAAAGGGCTCTTATACTGAAAGTGTATCACCCTGCATTGTTGTATTTACACAATGTAAGATAAAGTAAGGAGAAGCATGAAACATCATAATCACTGCAGAAAGGGAAAACTGCAAGTGTGTCAAACGTGTAAAGCAATTCTTCAGAAGTACAATGCTGGAGGTTGTCATGGCAACTTTTCTCACTCCTTCCCACTGATTTTTGGCAAGCATTTTTCAATTTTAAAAGCATTTTTACTCCTTCCCTCCTAGACCCCCTCCCCCCCAACACAGTTTGAATGATAACACTGAAAGTGAAGATCATGCAAAAACATCAGTGTGCAGCCACTTCAGACCGAAGATACATCTAGCCTGAATGGGTTTGGGGGGTTATGGTATCACAAGCACAAGAGTGCAGGTAGAAGGAAAAGACTTTTTCTCTTTTTCCTGTAGAAGATACTGTATGTTGTTGAGCCATTAATATTTACTGAATGACTCTAAACAATAATCTTCTTAAAAGGCTTCTCATTCATCAAGAGCTCCTTTATCACAGGATCAGAGCCCACCTCTGGCTATTTTGTGAAACTCACGGGATGCTCCCTCACTTCCAGCTATGGATGTCTGCCCGCAGGTATTCTCCTTTCACAGCCAGCTTATATGGAAAGGAAACTCATTTATAATTTTAAAAGCATCTACTGAAGACATGATTTCTATTCAGTTTCCTTCTCCAGAAGTGGAGTGTCTGCTGCCCTGACTTAAAGGTCCTTTGAACAGAATGGCTTCACACTAAGTTGACAAATTTTTTTTGCATGAATAATACATTTTTATGGTTCACTCTTTCCAGGAAATAAACACTCAGACATGCTAATAGTATTCTGAGATACATTCTTTTGTGTTCTATTTTACTATATAAAAAGTAAAATTATTTTGACAAAGACAAAAGATCCATCTAGTCCAGTGTCCTGTTCCTGGGAGTGGCCAGTATTCAGGGTGATTTCAACAACTGTGGAGCACATTTCTAGTCCCCTTACTGTCAGTTTTCTGGGAAAATCACCACTGTATACCAAACTTAAGCTCTATGGTCCCCTCAAGGGAAAGTGAGAGTTCTGCATACATTATGGTCCAACTCCCTTTCTGGTTCCCTGTTTTGGCATCAAGAAGTAACCCTTCAATACTGTTCCCTTCCCTTTTTCTTTTTTTTTTTTTTTCATCTTTTTTTGCTGCTCCCCCACCTCCAGCCCTGAAATAGGTTTCCCCCCTGTTTATTCTGTTAACCTCCCTAGCCCTGGTCATGCAGGGATCTGAGAATTTATTAGGGATGGACTGCATAAGGAGAAAAAGGGTATTGAGCTTTACTTTGCTCACTTTATGTTCTGTATGTGAAATTTATATACTTCCTTCATATTCTTCCTCATTTACGTTCTTTCCAAGCTAAAAAATCATAGTTTAATTTCTCTTCATATAAATTGACTATTCTGTATGGGTTACTCAATAGGCTAATATGTGTCACCTGTTGAACAGACTTCAAATATCGTACGCCAATTTGTATATCTCAGCATGAGTACAGCATAAAAGAAATATACATTTAGAAGTCAAATGTATTTACGAGCTATCAGATGAGTAAAAACACTATTTCTATGTGTAAAATGTCACATACAATTGTTCTTTTAATTTTGTGTTGCAGAAGTATGAAAGCTAAAAACTTGTTCTCTCTTTTCTGCACACACAACACGTGCTGACTGCAAACCCAAAGCCTATGCTGAAATGGGATTCAGTGGGTCTGAATGTTTGTTATCCAACCACAGTTATTTCCTTGTAGAAGGATGAGTCTCGTTGCCAGTGACGGTGCTGCTCCATATGGCAAAGGTTCCTGCACTAAGATCTACAATTCTCAGACTCAAGTCCTCCCCAAGACTTAAGGATATTGAATATGCAGCTATCAGTACCTAAATGGTGCAGAATGAAAAATGGGGGAAAATTCCCCAGTTCTATCAGAATTTTCTCAACATATTTCATCCCCATCAGGTATTACCATACCTTACACATTTAGTATGGGTAATGCAGCTGCTGCTTTTGAATAGTCAGAGCTCCGACTCTTCCTCCTGTTACTCTTTCAGTTCTTCCACAGGAAATAGAAGTAGATTCTTTGATAAGCATTTCAGACTGTACAGATCAAAAGCAACCCATGAACCAAGATACAGAGCACCAGTACAATGTGCTGTGTGAAGCACACCTTACTAGGTATCTGACTGCCATTCCAAGCATGTATCTTCATGCATAAATCATTATGGAAATCTCATCTCAAATCAGTAAAATGGCTTGTAGTGAAGCTTATGTCATAAATTTTACCCTTTTGTACACCTTTAATGAATAGAAGACATTGTGTCAGGCATGATACATTAATATCTCAAGTAGTTGAGGAACACAGTCTGAAGTTCCTTAGTAAAAATGCAGCACTACTAACCTGTAAAATGGACTGAGATTAAGTTACCTAACAGTGACCAGAACTGAATGGAACAAATGCAAAGTCATTACGAATAATTCCTGTGGAGATTTTACTGGTTTATTAGTAGAGGTTTGTGAGCATATTTGTTAAAATACATCACATTGCCTAAGGTTGCTACTTTTCACAGCCTGTTATGTTACTGCGGTAAGTTAATGGTATCACTACATTCTTTGGAGGTACGTGCGTGTTGGGGGTAGGAGGAGGGTTACAAGAAGGATAAATAAATATTCATGAGTAGCGCAATTACATATTTGCAGAGAGAAGTCCCACTCCCACTGTAGGGAATTTGGTTCCCAATAGTTACAGAGAGAAATTAGAAACCGGTATGCTTCTATTGTAATAAATTATGATATTATTATTAACTGTATAAAAATGGTAAAACAAGAAGCTTCTGTGCTGTGCACACAAGAAAAAGACTACGTAAGATACATTTATTTTTGTATCTACAGAACAGAATGGCAGAGCAACACAAAGTGTGGAAAAAAGCAGGGTGGGATATATTTACTTCTACGTAATGTGTTCTTCCAAGGACCTTCAGCACCTGCTGAAGCCAACTGAACTGATTGCAATATGTCTTTTATTGGACTCTACTTGTGTTTTCTTAGACTACTTATAGAAATGGCATGAGTTTTTGCAATTATCCATTTGCATCTGAATAAGCCTAGTGGATTTGAGCTACGCTTTTTTTCCTGTATAACCTGAGAACTACACAATGATGTGAGCTCTTTTCTTGACTACACCAGTCATTCAAACCCATTAGGAAAACAACCATATAATTTGTCAAATAGAGATATATTGTGTTTTAAGGAAAAAAAAAGAGATTATACTGACGTGTAAGAGATCTGATTTTAATGCATACATATGAGAGGGAAAGATATAATGGTTATGACAAAAAATCATTACCACTTTCTGATTTCATAAGAAATAATTAGAAGCATAAATGAGTCAAACAAAATAAAATAAAATTCATCAGGGTAATTAGAGAATGCACAAGACTTTTGTAAATAGAAATTTCCTACCTTTGAGAAGATCTCCACCAGTTTTGTCTAAAGCACTTCAAATGGTGACTTATAACAAGAAAACAATGGCTGATGGCATCTGAATGTCTCTCCTTTAAGAAAAATGGGCAAAAGTTTGCATTTCTATCTGTTTTATTTACATCATTAATATAACTCTTAAATATGTCGTTAACACCACAATCATAGCCCAGCGTTAATAAATCCGTGTAATGGTATATACAATTTTCTGATACAAGTGAGCCCTGATTAAAGCCATTCACCTCTAGATTCCCACTCATCACTTGGGAATTCTGTTCTGTTAGTAACATTTTCTTCAGATACAACGCTACATTGTAGTAGCAGATCTATAATCATCTTCCTTCATAGTATGCAGTGGGAACTATGCTTTTAGGCACTTCAATAATCTTTTACTTGTATGTGTTACTGAATATATGTGCCCACTTAACATTTTGTTGTAAAACTTCAAAACAACAAACATTAAGTTGGACAAAATCTTCAAGAAAGATGAAAAAATGTTCTGAAGGGAGGGCAAATGGTTTCTTTTGAGAGCACAAAGCTGTCACGACAGGTGACTCATGTTGGGCTGCATTAGTCATGTCATGGCACATTATATAACCAGAGGCAATTGACACAACATAAACTGACGCACCACAACGTAGCCTGTCAGCAGTGATATGTATAAAGCTATGCTTTTTAAGGAAAACGTAGGGAAGAAAGTATTGTGGGTTTTATAAACACCACTTGGGGGGCGGGGGGAGCGCTCAGTTGTGAGGTACATTTTTACAATGGCACGTTCTGATTGCCGTTTTCTGCAGGATTTGCCTTCTTTGTGTAGACCCGCTGATCCCAGTGGACTGAATTCACCTGAACTCCCAAGCGGCTTCACCTTTTTCCTCAGCAGCGGGGAGCTGCCCCGGCTCCCCCCTCAGCCTCGCACACCGCGCCACCTGCCGCCCGCCCCGCCTAACGGCCCAACGGTCCGAGCCCCCCCACCCCAACCGCCGCGTGACAAAATGGCGGGGGGCGGCGCGTTTGAGCCCGGCCGCGCGCTGTTGAGGCGCAGCCGGGGACAGCGCTGAGGGGAAGCGAGTCCCACAGCTAAGTAAATGTAGCCAGGGAATGTCTGCATTTCAGCTACCTCCAGCTCTCCTCAGATCCCCTCACAGCTCAGTAGGTTAATAAGGGGATTTAGTCAAAAATGTACTTTGACATCTTCAGCATTCCTGCTCGTAATGTGGTGAGCTTGAAACAGTACATCACCACTGCTATGTCAGGCAGCACCTGAGTTCCACAAACACAGATAAATGCACATAATTAGAAAGTAGGGTGGCGGCGGCCAGGTTTGTGTCACACGTTCACGCTCATGAACACACAAGCGTTTGTTTTTTGTTGCGTTACAAAACTGGTTTCTTGTCTAGCCACTTCAGAGGATTATAGTTAAATGCTGAAATGGGATTAAAGAGGAAATTGTGTGTAAATCTCAGTGTTCAAATTGCAAACTAGAGCACATGGGTACCTCTAGAGATTAAACACAAATCTGGTTACATTTTCCAGTGATGGAAAAACACAAGCCTAAGCATTGAGACACCAAGCCCCTTGTGAAGGTGCACCTTCCATAGCAACTAGGGGGCAGGACATGACCCATCCCACCCATGCACATCTCCACTGCTCAGTCACAGGGCTCTGCAGAAACGTCAGGAGTGGTGATGGGTTAGTGCAGAAAAGCAGCACACCACCCTGAACCTTCAAGGTATTCTCTTCATTTCTCTTACACTGATATACACTTAACCAAAATCCCAGTACAGGCGAAGTTTGGAGAGAATCTGAACTAAGGCTGAAAGGCTGCTGAGGACACTGCTGTTTCTCGTGAGAAATTATGGCACAACCATTTCAGAATGTAGAGACCTGACTACAGTCCATCTGTCCACACAGAGGCTTTTACTAGACCATGCATGAGGTCTGGGCAACTAGTACCACAACTGACCAATGATAACCATATGGGTCAACAGCTCCCTCAGTCAGACCGTTATCTCAGACATACTCAGTCCGACAGAGTATGTCAGTGTCAGATACACTTCACACACCAGTTGACAAAAGCAGCACTTACCCTTATATTTTATATATGTCATTTTTTTCAGAGAAATTTTCAACATCAGATATTTTATTGGCTGAGACAGTTCTGCCAATGGGACCAAGCTTTGCACCTGTGGTCTTTATACTGCTCTGGGCCAAACAGAAGTACTGTTTTCAACCCACAATTCACACTGGAAACTGGTATTCCAATTTCCAAGTGGACATGCAGAAGCCATAACTAGCTTGGGACATCCTTCCAGTAGAGGCAAACATTTGGAAGGGAGGAAAGATTTAAACCATTGGAGATTACTTTGTATAGCAGATGTAGCTTTTAACATGGAAAGTAGTGGCAGTCACTGAGATAAATAAGATTAAGATTTTCATTGGCAGCACTCGTCACAGATCCATTTATGGCTCAGTTTGCGTGTCCCAGCTCCTCCCTCCTTGCTTGGAACTTTATAAATCTGGTAGCACTTCTTAAATCAAAATAATGTGTTCTTCATGCCAAAAGATATTCTTATGTGTGTTTACAAATGACATCTCTTCTGTGTTGTTTCCACTTAGACTACGGCATAGTAATTTTTGGAATTACAATTTGCTACATAAATAAGGAACAGTACTTTTACTTACTAGTCACATTAGTTTTCTTGTTTGCTTTTATGAAACTTTTTTTTTCAAATCAATACAAACATGCTTTGTCCTGAATGATCTTCAACACCCAAAACATTAACTGCTGTTCATTTTGTCAAGCAGCAATGAATGCGTAGTTAGAAAAATCCCATCTGTAGATTACTACCTGGAATTCTGTCCTTTACAGGCCCATAGGTATATATGTAATCCCACTGTGCATTTTTCTCATCCCTCAATCATGTACACAGGAAACATTTGAACACAGTAAATCTAAATTTGATCATCTACACACTTCATTATCAATCATGCTTTTAAAGTTGCACACTAACTTGAGTAAAAATGACCTGAAACCAAACTATGTCACCCTCACTTAAGTCTTCACCATTCTTTGTAACAGTGAGAGAGGCCTCTGAGAGAAATAGCTTTTCTTTTGTTTATTCTTTATTTTTGGCATTTGAGCTTGTAATAGAGAAGAGGAAAAAAATCTGTGGCACTGTGATCAGCTCAGCCTAAGGGCAATGTCTTTTTACTCATCGAGCTATATTTAGAACTGTCACTTGTTAAGAACACTGTCAGCTAAAACGAATTTCCAGAAGAGGCTTTGCATTATACACATGGCCTGAAGCACTCATACTGTAACATCACAGCAACCAAAATAAAAGGAAAGTGTGATTGTACAGTCTAATATTGGCTAATTTATACCCATTTCATACAAATTCTAGCATTTAGCATTAACATGCTCTGTTGCTAAGGAGCTCCCCTTCCATTTTTTTTCTTAAACAATATGTCAGTTCTTGCTTAAAGTAGTGTCTATACCAAAACACCACGCTCTTTTGCAGTCACAAGAATACTAATTTCAAGATGTCAACAAATCAAGTATTTCTACAATAAAAACAGTGTTCAGACACAGAAATATGGAGCTTATTAGTTGTTCTATTTTTTTCCTATAGAAGGACCTAAGAAAGCTGAATTAAAAGAAGAAAAAATCATCTTCTTACATCATACACATAAAGTCATACAGCAGACTTTATTTGCAAGTGCATCCCTCTCTCTCTACCAGAATTCTCTTTTCCTGGCTTGAAACCTGTGGGTACCCTTCTGCATATCCAAAATTCACCCAGACACGAGGGAATGCAACTACATTAGCTGTGGGTGGGTTTGCTCCTACCTAAAGTGAAAGGCAACAAGGTTACACCTGCACTAAACAGGGAAAATGAGGGAAAGCGTCTGCCTACATGTTTTAGAAGATCTACTGTATGTTTGAGAGGCCTTATGGCAACCCCAGTCCCAGCATGACCAAAAATTAAATTCTCCTATCCACACTGACCAGAAGATTCTCCATGAAGTGAATCCTCCTTGATGTTACCATACTGGGTTCTTTGTATTTACTGCAGGTTATGCCTTTGAGGATATTTTCAAAAAAAAAAAAAAAAAAAAAGAATGGAAAATCTTTTCAGACAGTGATTGTAAAATTACTGTACGCCACTAAGGATAAGTTCTCAGCATACAGATCCAGTTACCCTGAATTAATATTATGAATGGCAGCTTTAAAATCCAGGAGGATGATAACATTTAATAGCTAACAATAGTAGTGATCTACTATCCTATAGTAATGACTGAAGCTTATGATGCCTCTAGAAATGAAAAACTTTACTGATATTGAAATGAATTTGACTGCATGCCTCTGTCAATGATATTCTCTCTACATAAGTGGATAGGACATATCCTTTAATTATAGAAGATAATAAAAATTAAAATGATTCTTTTTCAAGTGCACTGCAGGTCTCAACATCCTGAGTGCCTGGAATGCATGCCAGAAAGGCATGGTGCCCATTTGGATTGCTGAAGGCCGTTGTCAGGCCATAAAGCCAAAATAGAAGTCTTGTATTTTTTTAAACTAGGAACAAAAGATATTTTACACACACAAAAATAATAATAAAAATAAAAATCCCATGAAACTCAACCTCACGGGAACAGAGACAAATACACTACCAAACATCATCGTTTCAATTCAGTGAAGTTTCTATTGCTTTCTCAAAACAAGGCAGCCATCTCACTTGTGTAGAAGGTCTGTGGGTTTTCTGTGGGATCAAAGGGACTAGACATGTACCGTTGCTCCAGTTGACAAAGATAGCATAATTCAGTGTTTACTGTATGCTAGCCACCAGTGGTAACGAGCAATGTAACCCTTGCTGAAATGAAAGGTTATGAATTACTGAGCTCACTGATGATTTGAATGCTCTGCATTGGTTCAGACCTGTGTGCTAACAACCTCATGTCCTTTCTGGGGACAATCTTTGTGCAATAGTTCATTTCCAAAATGACATAATTCCCATGAGATAGTTCCCTTGGAAAAAAGACTATTTCATTTTGAGTCCGGTTCTATGTTTTTGAAACCTCATGGAATAAACTCAATAGCTTCACTAACCCTTAATCCTGTTCCCTGCCATAGAATTTAACAGAGGCCAACAAAGATTGACATTCAGTCGATCTCCGGAACTTGACACTTTTTCTTACAGTGACTAGATAACATATATACAATACATATATTGCTTTCTATACAGCTGAAATAGCCAAGCTGGAGAGCATTAAGCTAAAAATTAAAGGATTCCCAGTTTTTAGTCCATGGCTTTGCAGCTTGTTCAAGGAGAAGCAGGTTGATGGGTGTATACCCCTAATTTCTAAGTTATTTGAACCATGGAATAATTGTCCTGGGTATAAGAAATAATCACTGACACAGAAGGCAGCAAATGCTTACTAGCAAAAGTTCGGTGTCATACAGAAATACCCAGATTAACTCAGAATGAACCTACTTGACAACCAGAAGCTGAACAGTTGGAGATGAAGTATCCCTTCAGTTTGTATGACCTTACTAACGTAGCTATGCCACTTCAGTACTCACAGCCTTGCTCTTTAAGATCTAGCTTAGATAATTCAGCACACTGGCTTCATTACGGCATAGAATGACATGCTATTTACAAATTAAATGGAAACATTGTTCCAAAATCACATTCTTTTGATAACTACATCAAGTATCTTCCAGATACTACTTATTCACTCAAGTCCTACAATATTGTAGATTGCAGCAGGATGCCCTTTCAGTACAAGTACCTCACAGAGAAAGGAATAGGCAGACTTCTGTCACCACCAATGTAATCCTTTTATGTAACCCAAATAGGACTTTATCTCATTTACAATTAAAATGTTGAATGTGCACAAGAGCACAATACACAATGTACAGATGAAACAGGGTAGGATCAGTAAGAGATTAATTAATTTATATAATAAACTGTAATCAGTATTTTATTAAACAATTCTATTTTATAATAAATATATCTCCAGTATTTAGCACATCTAAGCTGTTTGCACATCCCTTTCTGTCTTTAAGAATCACTAAGAAGCATAGGAGTCAGTTCACTTCTGGTCCAAATATTTTTCATAGTAGACATCAGCCCTGTGTTGTGCATTGAACCATATTGCAAAAAATAAATAAATAAATAAATAAAATAAAATAAAATTTGAAAAATAAATCTCTTAGGGGCGTTATGACTTTGTATAGACTGCCACAAGTACTCTATGCCTTTGTCTTAAAAAAGCCCCCTCATACATGCTCACCGTGCTGGAAAATAGAAACTCAGATAAGACCAACCATCCCATGACTTTAGTGGGAAGTTACAAATTCTTCAACCTATTCCAGCAAACACTTTATGAGTGCAAAATGAATTGAGATATGGAGTGCTCCAAACTGCCAGCTGTCAACTGTATTTTGGGGTCATAGAGTCATGTAACATCCATAAATATGATCACAGCTATTGACTTCAGTGCTGACAGTGGCAGACCAAATGGCATGCAGTAACAGCAGTGCATGAAACATCAAGAAGGATAGATCAGGTCAATCTTTAATTGGTAAGCACATGATTGCCTAGAGTAAGAGGAAGAACACCGCCCTAAAAAATGACTAAGAAAATTTTGCTTGTGACAAAGAAAAATTTACATTTAAAAAGCGGTCTCTTGACTGAAAAAGAAAATCAGTTAATAAGTATACGATGTCTCTTGTACGCATAATCAAACTCAAGAAAGTTAATCTATATTAATTCCTAAAATGGATTATTTAAATAGGGATATTAAGTCCCTGTGCATACACTTTCATTCAGAACTGATTGCAAAAGCCAAACTGATGCTGTAGAAGACCGCATGGCATCTCAGCTCTTTTCAGAATACTACTGGGGTAGAAGTTAGTAAACTGAATCAAATCCAGAATACTGCTGGAGTAGAAACTTATGTATTTGATTTTTTAATTTTTATCTTTAAAAGGCTATATATAACTACTCCATTATAAAAGAGGTACTTGACTTGTCTTACCAACAGTGAAACTGTCCTTTTGTGATATCTCATATTTTGTCCTGGTCTTTCTCCCAGAGGCCCATGGGTGCTATAGTACCTCACAAACTGATGTCTTTTTGAGATGCATCTTAGAATTCATATATTGATTGCTCTGAAAATGAGGACTGAAGTTCTAAAATGGTGGTTTGAGCCAAATAGGATGAGCAAAGGTACTTGAGGAAAGGACTTCACATGCTCAGTGTCCCACGTCAAAGAAACAGTTCTGTAATAGGTGTACCCGGCACCTGGTATTCAAACTTCAGTGTATTGAATTAGAGCAATGGGACCAAAAGTAACCCAGTTACAGATTACAGTAATCTCTGATGTGGATGAAAGAGTCAAAATTTACTAGCAGAAAAGCAGAAAAGGTTTAGGCTTACTATTTATACAACCACTTTTACTTAAGTTACAAGATACCATGCAGGTGTCATTTACCCTCAAAGGAAATAACTTTGCTTTTTACCAACTCTAAGTTATGCATAATATAATGAAATAGAACTCACTATTAATCTGAAATATGTTGATTCCTTCAAAGCTTCATTATGTAAAGTAATAATTTCTGTCAAGATTTTACTATCAAGAGTTGCACAGAACAGACTATACCAAGAACTATCCTGTTATAGGACATATTTTTTTTTATATAAAATAATCACAGTTAATAATTACAATGACACTGTACAAAGTAAGATCAGCAAATATCATTCATTAAACTCCTGTAATTAAGCTAGCCATCCTTACAGAAAAATAAAACAAAATGAAAGACGAGAAGCAGCTCATGCACCTCATAAAATTCTTTTGTTCAGTACAGTGCTCGTATTTCTATTAGCTGTGCTCCATAAACAAAAGCAGCATTGATTAGGGACATTCTGTTGAACATACTGTAACAATTGCATCTAAATGCTTTATTTTATCTTTATTACCTCAGGGTAATGAATTGTAATGTAAAGAGCTGATGAGTAATTAAACTCATCAACCGTGGATTTAGAGATATTTTTAGTATCATATGGTGGAAAATCCTCTCAAGAGTAGCAAGGATATATTTTCAGAGAATATATTATATTCCTTAACAGCTCTCATGAGGGAGTACTTTGTACTCTGTTTCTAGATGTTGAAATTATGAAAGAACACTGTATCTATCTTCATTTTTTTCGCTGCCCAAGACAGGAACTCCAGATAGGACTTCTTTGTGAGCTAAAGACACTTTCTGCTTGCTGAGTACCACTGAGATACAAGAGGTCTTTTGTCCATGGATACTACATACATGTCATACAATAATGATATTAAAATGGTCAAGCCCCTTCCTAAAGCTCCCCTCCTCCCCCCGCCCTTTATTTTAATTGCTTCAAAACATCTCTTCCTATCTATCTGGATAGAAGCACATCCATCTATCGGGATGAATTTTCAGCCTAAATTTATCCAAGACTAGTTTATACATCTATTCCACATTAGGGCATTACAGATAGTAGTTTGGATATTGGATGCATCTTGGTTAAGGGCCCTGGAACAAGTCTTAAAAACCATATGCATTAGAAATGCGAACAGTGAACTGCAAGCAGACAATAGGAAATGGTGGAAAGTAGACTGACACTGTGGGCTACAAAAAAAAAAATTAAAAAAAATAAAAATAAAAATAAAAAAAATACACAATAGCTACAGCTACCACAAACTGCAAAACTGCAAACACTGATTCATCATAATGGTAAACAGAAACCCATAATGGTAAACAGAAACCAACAACAATCAACAACAATAATCTGCCCCTTTGGGCACCATCACAGAAACAGCATTTAAAAAAAAATGCAGAAACCACTTCCTACTCTTTTAAGCAAGAATGTCGATGACCATTTAGTTCTATATCATGACCCTCCCACTGAATGAGCATGAAGCCCAGGTAGAGCTATGCAAGTGAGCCAGGCTCATGCCCACAGAGTGCTACTGGCATATAGAAACTGAGCTTGGAGCTGCTACTCAACCCTGCCCTGGCAAGCTTCACACCCCTCACTCCATGCATACACCTGAGAGCCAATGGAGGTGATGTGGAGGAGGCTGAGCATTTCTGAGTGACAAGCATGGAGCTCAGAGAGCAAGACTGCAGAAATAAATCATCACCCATATGGGAACTGGCAGCTCCTTTCACTGCTTCTTGAACCTGGTCATCGTGTACTTTAGTCTCTTCATCCTGCCTGATGCTGCCTTTATATTGCTTTGGGGTCTTTTCCTTCTCTCAGTGGTAGCCAGCAAATGTCTGCCAGAAGAACTAGCAGTGCCAGCTGCTGCTCTCTGTTCTCTATACCTGAAATGAATGATTAATGGTTTCAGACATTATCTACCTCAGGCCTGGAAATCCACCTCAAGTTCCAAATAACCTACTAAGCATGCGCTTCTTTCATGTTATGTCTGTGTTCCAAATTCCACCTCAGAGCAAAAATATGAGTGCTTGGTGATTCAGCAATTCCATTCCAATTTTTGTACTTCGAAATTCCTCTCTACTCTGCCTTGTTGGTTTATTTCTTACAATTTAGCAAGTATCCAGGCAAAAACATCCTTCCGTCTCAATGGGGTGCTCTCAAGGAGCTGGTGACATCTCATGATTAGAGGGTAGGACTGAAAAAACAGATCTTTCCAATTATTTTTGCTAAGTCATAGCATGTCCTGTTGTTTTTGTTTTGTTTTCTGCCCTGACTTTCAACATATATATAATCATTCCTAGCCATCCCTTGAAAGAGACTTTAAAATCTACATACAAAGAGCTCTGTGTTATTGCTAAATATTTAAACTGCAGTTTCATGTACATCCATCTTCTATTCTGACATAAAACGTACCCTGCTGTATTTTCATTACACCTTTGTCATTTCTTCTGCACTAATATCTCACAGATGTTCGAGCTATTGTCCTATGCTACCAGTCTTTCATTTATCTTTATTTTTTGTTTGTTTATTCATGATGGGGGTGCATGTAGTATTCAGCTGAGTTCAGAATTGAATATTGGAATAAAGCCCAGATTATTCCACAGAAAATTCCTAGAAAAATTCTATTACTGGCTGATCCTGGCCAATACAGTCAGTCTGTGTTTTGAAATCACTTTACCTGGGAAAAGATCCATGGTATTTCATTGCATAATAGATGATCCTGCAATTGTGTGACAATATCACCATTTCAAGTCAGTGTATGATTATAAACTTCAGACATTTGTGTGATGTTCTACTTAGAGAACCTCACTTAGGGTTCTGATCAGCAAAGTATTTCTATCTCTAATAACCTCACCACTTGATGGGGAAAAAAAAAGCTGAACTTCTGAGTAGGGAGTCCTTCCCCAAAAAAGCACTCTTTTTCCCTTAAGAAAAATGTATTTTTCAATTCTGCAGGCAGACATCACGTATTTTCATGAGGCTGAAATAATAACATGCTCTGTTACACTGAAGTATTATTGTTAATACTTAAAAACAAAAGTACATTTTAGTACAATTATTGAGAACTCTATTATGACTGTTCCCGTGCTACATATAAGAAAAATGCATAAGAAAATACCCACGGGTCAGTGCACACAGTAGATGAAGCATGAGAATGGGAGCTATGTTCCTCTCCATTCTTGTCCTAGCTCTGACAGTCATTGTCTTGCTTCAGGCAAATCACTTAAAATTCCTTGGATGCAGCTTCTCTATCTATCAAATAACAATAAAAATACTTAACTGACTAAAGCTTTTGCCCTAAATTAAAGGCTATGAGAACTATTATGCCTTAATTAAAAGAAGCCAAGAACAATTTTTAACAAGAGTTTGATCCAAATGCAGCTCAGTGGCAACCAAATGAAAATCATTGGGATTTCATTAATAGCCTCACAGAATCTTTTTTGACTGCATAAATCAACAGAGTAACAAGAGGCCCAGAATATTCAGCTAATTAAGCAAGTTAACTGAAGATTATAAATTGATATGCTGGGCAGTAGATGTACAGATGAATTTGGTATGTGTGCAAGAGATAAGAGATGAACATCTCTGAGGTTTCAGCACAGCAGCTGTGTCTCCCCATTCTGTCACCTAGGGTTTTCTGTGACTTATTTATTTATTTATTTATTTATTACCTTCTCTGCATTGTCCCCAGTTTCTCACACATTGCCTGACTTCTAGTACCCCATTTCAAGAGGCAGTGCTGTGCATTTCTGACTGATAAGAAAGTACAGATATGCTGAGTAGTCAGGATGCTCACTCCACCTCAATCAAAGAAAGGATCAAAAAGCACACTGACAAACAAATGGCTTGCAGACCACATAGGCATTGGCTAGATTCCACTGTGTCACTGAATATTGTTCCATTATTTTAAAGAACTTCCTTTGTTCCAGCTATCATAAGATCTATTTACCTACTTTGTTTTTTAAGAGGTCACCTTCCCCTGTGATAAAAGTTGAAGTTCCATCTTTTATAAAAGTTTTAAAATGGAAAAATGAAACCACTGTGCTTCTGCTCAAGTTTTATAGCTAAGTATTTATTGCTTAAAAATATCTCAGCAAAGAATTCTAGTAATGAATGTATAAAATGTATTTTTCCTATAATATAAAGTTACAATAAAACATAATAAATAAATAAACATGAAAACCTCTAGTGACTAGATCTCCCTAAAGAATCATATTTGAAATTCAGAATGTCTCTTCTGACACAGCTTAAATTTTTAAAAAAATATATAGAAAAAAAAAATCTGAACAGGGTATTACATAAGTCTAAGAGACAACTGGATGGTAAAAATCTCCAACTGCAACCCACAACGATCTAAAACTCTACGAAAAACATATGTTTTACATAAAAATAACTGGCATTATGTTACTTTGTAATAAAATCTCTGTAGAAGTCATACTTAATTACACATTCAGGGAAAAAGTGAATAATTTAACCCACATCTCAGATTAACTCCAGAGAACAAAGAAAAAAAAAAAACATCAAACCATTGTTTCCCTACGGTGTATTTCTACACAGCCATAAAAGGAATAAGCAACAGAAAGCCTTATTCTTTACTAATCAAAGGATACATCAAAACTCTAATTTAAAAATGTTCTGAACTTGGATGATTACTCTAAAGGTGAGATGGTATGCTGTAATGCTTTAAGCTCCACTAAATTGTCACTCTAAGTGACAGCTAAGTTTAAGTGGTTATTTCAAAAGCAGGGCAGTATGGAAACAGGAAACTCCCATGTAAGTGGTACAACTTTCCTTTCTATTACAAGTACAGATAGCAGAGATGCTATTCTGTTTTTAATTCACTTTGTTTTTTTTCTAGTTTTTTTTTTTTTTAATCTCATTTAGTATTTTAGTAAATCTTTAGAAGGACAACTTATATATGTATTTACATATGAATGCTGTAACCATCATAAACCATTGAAATTTATCTCCTCTGAGAGACTAGACAAAGTAGTTTATTCATCTATCTACTCTCTAAATTAGGGATCATATATGAGTGGAGTAGTTTCAATGGTGAAATGTGAGTCTAATTCCAATGGCTTCTTAGCTATTTCTACAAAAAATTTGGTATTCCATTTTACTTCATTTTATTAGCAAGTGCCTCATTATTTATGTTATTATAAGTTAGAAGATTCACTGTTCTCTTGTTTATATATAGCACAGTGGCTAATTGCTTTTTGCTGCCCTGAGGAGATTAGGGAAGTCATCTTATTACCTACATTCACGATAATTTTATTGACTCGTATAGGAAATGAAAACTTTACTTTTATTTAACTCATGTGAAATATCTGGGCTATTAAAGATGAACTTGCCTCATCTAAGTTAAAAATTAAAGTATTATTTCTGAAGCGTGGAAGCCAGCAGACACAGCCCAGTTCAAAGAAAAGTGTAGTCCTCTGCTGCACAGGAGATCCAACTAATGGTTTCCTCTGGCATAAGAATCTATTATTTTCTTAATGTGATTATAGGATTACAGTATTGTACTTTGTATCTGAGAGTCAGCTTCATTTTACAGCTTCAAATCTATGACCTAAGAGACCAGAAGTCATTCCCTTGTCCCTAAATTTCACTCATTCTCTGCATTACTTTTTCTCATTAGTAAGATGTTCTAAAATCAGTACTTGTGCTGATCTTACCTATTTAGAAAGGTTTGAGATTATTTCCTGACCTTTTGGAGTCTGCAGGAGTGACTGGAATATAAATCATAGATAATATGGTTGAATAATTCTAATAAAGACAGAGATTCACATGAACACAAAAGAGAAACACTGCAATAAGTGTTAACATGTTGATATAGCATCAGCAGTGACATGAGATGATGAACAGCCAAATAGTTTGGTTGTTCCTTTAATGGAAAAAATGTCAAATAAATGAAAAACAGGGTTTTGTAACGTCTTTTCTAACACCAAATGTTATTATCCCTTATTATTTTCTCATACCATTATGCAAAGATACCTCCCAATTCTTTTTGATCATTTGAAATCTTTGTCTGCAATTCAGATTAAAAAGTATAAACAAAAAATACAGAATGAACAGAGTGAAAAGGCAGACATTACAGTGGAAAAAGCAAGAAGGTTATTCAAAGAAAGAAAGAAAGAAAAGAAAAGAAAGAAAAGAAAGGAAGGAAGGAAGGAAGGAAGGAAGGAAGGAAGGAAGGAAAAGAAGAAAGAAAACAAAAAGAAAAAAAGAGAAAAAAAAGAAAAAAGGGGAAGGGGAAAAATGCCATCTAGTTAAAAAAAAAAAAAAAAAAAGTACTGAAGAGTGCATGTAGGTCCCTAGCCTATACATTTTCTATGCACATCTAATCAATTGTGTAGGTCATATGTCCCTTTAAAAAGCAAAATCTTTTTTTTACATATTGTTTTCATGTCTAATCACTTCTGGGAGGAAAATAGATTAAATGGTGGAGGAAGCTTTGCAAACCAGAACTATTTTTGAAAACATTTTGAAGATAAAAGTACCTTGAGAGGTCAGACAGTCATAGGATCTGCTCGTTCTTATAGCAAATATCAAGAACATACTAGCCATTCCATCTTCTGAAAATCTAGCAATTATTTTCGGTTGCTCTGTTTCAGTTAGGACAATGGAGTGCTTTTAACATGTCCAAAGAAGCATACACACACACACACACACACACACACACGTAGTCTTCAAAGATTTCAGTCTGCTTTGGATCAAATTAGCAGGAGATTTCCATTTATTTCAATAGGCTTTGAGTCAGGACAGCAATATTGGATTTCTTGCACTTTAATTTCATTGCAACACTGAATGGATTTTAGTTAGCACTTCACAAAAAAGGTCACTTTGCCTACCGCAGGAAGCCAAATTAAGTAGAGATGGACTTGTAGGTTTAAAAAGGCTTGTCCTCAAAATGTGGCTTGCCTCATCTTTCCTGAGTTTGAACTATGTTGTAAAAAGAACAAAGATGGAATGAGGTATAAAACACTGGGCAGTGTAAAACTAGATGTAAAGAAAAATTGAACAGCAATAGGAAGAGGGAAAATACTAATGAAAGCACATACAGTAATAGCCAGTATACCTGACAACACTTGAATAAGTTTCTTATGTAGGTAGTCTAAGTAACCCTAGGAGCCTTCATGTTTCATGATTTTCATACCTGTACCTACAGATATTTGTTTATATTGGGCAGACATGTAGTATAGTATTGAGATTGATTTGCCATACATAAGAAACAATAAGAAAACAGCAGTCCTTCTGACTTGCAGAACTTCTTCCTATAATCGCTGACAATCAAAATACATTGCGATAATTCTTCAGTTGAATTTTCCTTCATCATATATGCAGTCATGGTAGAGAAATGAAGTTCTGCATCCAATTGAAGATCATCTTCATCTAACATAGATTCTGAGTAATATAGCATTAACTGGCTACTTGTGTTTCTTTGATTCTTAGAAGGATCTCATAAATACAGAATAACTATTTAGAGAAATATTTTTAAATGGCAACAGTTAGTTTTTGAAGCGCATTGAACATTCATTCATTCTTTTTCCTATTTCATCAAATGCTGATGAGAATATATAGCCAAATGTGCTTTAAGATCACCTACTGTTAACAAAAGACATCACTAGACCATCCTTATTCCTCCCATATGAAGGAATTGCATATATACAGCCTGAAAAGCAAAATGCTTTTCACTCTGTCATTCAAAATGCAAGAGTGTTGCTTACAAAAACATTTCTCTTCATTTGTCACTCCCCTGTACACCTCTGAAACCAGTATCTGTCACCTAAGCAGCATAATTGCTCACAGACTCTGTATACAATTTGGGCCTCCATGGTTTCTCATACATATAACATCTCTTACCTTCTGTGAGTGTGTGAGTGGTGGCTGTATTGCCAACCCCAAGTACGCATGAATTAGAAGAGAAAAAAACTGATTACTCAGATATTCTAAGTCTTTAAATCACACAATAGTAGGAAAAGTCAGAGCTGAGGACAGCTGCAATACTGAATACAGAATGCTGCAAGGAAACAATATGAAAACTATAGCATGGAGAGAATTATTTATTTATGAAAAGTAAAAATATAGAAAAAAAGAGTACTTGTACAGCTTAAACATGGGCAGATAACTTGGGAGAATCACCATACAGATGGAATGTGACTACTTTGGAAAAATAAGCTGATTTAACTGATAATTGCCTATAAAATCCACTTGTAGCATCCCAGTGGGAGTGCTAATCCATAAACCACACTACAGTGTAAATAACAAAATGTACCAGTGAAGGTTAAGGTTATAGTTCTGTATTTCAAAATCTCCTACGCTTTCCAGTGGAAGCCTTACATTCTCCTAAAGTTGGCTTGCCGTTATAAGCTTCTTACATTCAAGGTTTATGACAAGACTCTGCCTCTGCCTGCTCACCTGAAGATTTGCAACAAACTGTTCCTCAAAGATCAGCTCTGACTGACTTCCCTACAAATTTAATTTTCATTTAAATTACTTCATTGTTTTTCTGCTGGCTTTTGATAAACAGATGTAAAATGATAGTTTTGAGAATTTCTCCTAAATATGGTACACTTTTTTTCTGCTATCTAAAAGTTGTGCCCCTTATCTTCTCTTTGCACAAAGAAAAGTGAATAAGCCATATGCCACTGTGCCAGGGAGACACAAGGGGAATTACAACTACTACAGATTTTCTGGTCATTTTACTACAACTGCACGCAACAGAGAAAATCAAGTTTTTCGGTTTTCTGCAAAAGAATTGTTATGATAGCATGCTGTGTTTCAGTTCAAACTACTGAAGTCTTGTATTTTATACTGTTGATTTGTAGAAGCAAATGAAAACCTTTGCAGAAGCTTCTTTGTATCATCTTCCAGAGTTTAAGAATGATGCTCCTTTTTTAGAGCTATAGGGGACATGTCCAAGAGAAGAAAAACTAAGTGGCAAAATACAGTAAACTCTACAATCATTTTTGAAGAGCTCTGCTGGTGGTTTTCCATAAAATAAGATGATGTATGTATAATTTCAAGTGGAATAAAACTACCAGAATAAAGGCATGATTGTACTTCTCTTTCACACCTAAACCAGTTGGTTATTCAGATTCCTAGGCCAAAAAGACACAATTAAGTTGTCTTTCCTCTTTCTTCTGCTAAATAATACACATTTTCTACATATACTGTGAAGAAAATGTGCACATACATTTGTATATTTGTATGTGCACATACCGTAACATCTGAGCACTGGAACTTGTGACAAATGTTGTACTGACAGAATAGAAAGCAAAATGATACACAATACTGACAACAGGGATGGCCCACGTTATTATCTGAGATATAACATTCTTTATTTGGCATATTCCAGCTCAGGATGTTTCAATCATCCTATTTGCAGTTTCAGTCCAAATCTTTACTAAATTCACTAGATAAAAAGTGTGTCTTGTCCTAATGGAGTCAGTAGCAAAGCCATGTGTCATTTGCCCAGCAGGATTTTGCACTCTGTTAATGATGATGGAAACTCATTATCCGTCTTGAAGATCTGGTCACACAGTTACTTTCAGTTTTATGATGAACAGATTTCTAATTTCATCACTAAAGGTTTACTGAAATTATATGCGTTTACTCTAAAGCTGACATTACAACATAGCTCATCTATTGCTTTCATCTTATTTCTGGTGTTTCATTACTCTTAATTTTTTTGTTGTGGTATATTAGTTTAGTTCTTCAGCTAAACTTTTTTCTTCATGTCCAGTATCATTCAAAACAGTTGTTATGAAATGTAAATAACTGTATTTTTTTTTACTTGAAAACTCTCAAGGAAAATAGAAGCTACGAATCCAATTGTTTAACATATTGCACACCAGCCATAACACAAGATTTAAAAAAAAAAAAAAAAAAAAAAAATTTCATTCAGGATTACATCTTAGCTTGGTTGGGTTTTGTTTTGATTATCTAAGTTTCTGCAAGTATATTTGGTAAGAAAAATGACCAGAACATACCATCTGCAATCCAGAGCACCCAGTTTCCATCTCCTGCTCTGCTGCAAGCCTACATTATGACCTTGAGAATGTCATGAAGTTTTTCCATTCTTGTCTTTATATGCCTACACATCCCCTCTCCTGTGATGGATTTGAAGCTGCCTTGTAATAATGTATTAATACTTCATGTTGACCCACTACTAGAAAGATGAATGTCTCAATAAATCCAGTGAAATTCTGTCTGTACAAGCGACAGGAAGTAAATGACTACTTCAAAACAGGCATCTCCATACACATCATTGTTAAGGAACAAAATCAGAACTCTCATCTGTCATCAATCTATAAAATTGGGTTTGAGTAATGCAAGAGCCTGCAAACAGAAGAGCCCAAAGTCTTGACACACACATTTAAAATTGAATACTTCTCAAGAAAGAGAAGCAGTAGTTCTTTCTGGGAATTAGATTCAAGTATAGAATCCCAATGAAACTTTTAAAAAAGCTTCACCTGCAAACATGTTATCTATCCTTGGTAAGATTTATGGTAAGGTAGGTTTGTAGGCCCGCTAGGAGAAAGATTTTTTCCAAGTTCTTTTTCTCACTCAAAGCTTTCTCTAGTGGTGAAAAAAAGAGTACTTTGATGGAGAAAGCCTCTTGCCACACATTCTATCAAGGCACCTAAGCCTGCGCAGTGCCATTTAAAGTGCTCTAACAGTCTAGTCAAGAGATAATAAATTAATGTACTTCTTTGGATAAAGAATTCTCCAGATGAAAATTTGGCTTTTGATGAGTTCAGGTAGGTTGCCTGAGAACATCCTCCAAGCATCAAGGGAAAGGGAAAGGGAAAGAGAAAGGGAAAGGAAAAAAAGGAAAAAGTCTGGAAAAATAGACTGTATATTTTAAAATACAGTAGGAGGCAGGTGTGAGTACAGAAGAAATTTAGGGGTTATCAGCCAGCCACTGAAATGTCATTGCTATAAAAATACTACTACGAGTTATCAAATTTACTTGAACACAACTAAAAGGGAAAAAAAAAAAAACAACTGAATAAATGCAACTCAGTACAGGTGTAAAAGCCCACACAGATTGGTTATCTCTGGCTCCCTGCCAGGAAGAAAGCATTTGGACTAATCTTAGAATCTCTCTTGTGCCCAGTACTGTTTGGTATTTTCCTAAGCAACTTTCATGGTTCTATGTGGTAAATACATAGCAGCACACTTGAAACTCATAATATGTGGGCAAAAATTGGGAAAAAAAATGAAGTGGAGATGGGATGCAATTCTTTTGTCTGTACACAGCATCTCTAACTGCAGATGCTAAATTCAGTTAGTAGTTTTAGGTAAGTCTGACATGTACGTAGACATGTATGTGACATGTATGTTAGGTCTTGGCCTAACAGTAAGAAAATAGTGACATTCCCCTCTTGGCAGTGTGGAAAAAATAAAATTAGAGTCCAAGAAGCCAGGGAGAGGTATCAAAAACCTTTATATCATGATATATATCAAACCTCTAGATGATTACAAGATACTTTGGAGACAATTACATATTTTTCTTCTATTATTTTTGGAATGAATGCCTTCCACAAGGAAGACTCCATCTCATTTAGAGGCCTTTGCGTGTTACAATTACATGAAGGACAGATTATGAAGGACAAACAGCCTCTAAATCTATTGTATGCATGCCACAAAATCAAAATTATATATGAAATTAAAAACGTACTTTCTTACGAAGGATTTCATTCTAGTCTTCTTTTATTTCAATTATGTGACCCTTTTTTATGTTTTATTTCCTTCACAAAAACTCCAATATGTGTCTAAACCATTATTTAATTATTTTTGTGCCGTGTAGAGTTTAAGGTCTAAGGCAAACATTTTCCAATAGCAAAACCAGTGCTTCAGAATCTCACAAGCCAACAAAGAATATCAGTAAGATAAAAGATGACATCACTAAACTAAGACCACTCCGGTAAAACTAAGTCACTGTGCAAGATTTCACATAATCTCCTTGTTTGTTTTTAATTAATAGGAACCTAGCTCCCAGATATTTGACAGGCTGACAAAATTGGTCAGGTAAGGAAGGAAGCCATTCTAGCACCACCACTGATAATCAACGTCCCCCCACCATGATGTGGTGTCCACAGCACAATTCAGGAATCAGGACATGGAGCTACTCAGCCTTACGGTTTTGTCCAGCATCATACAAGGTCACCTTCGTTGAATTGTACTGTAACTGAAATTCATTTTCTCAGCCTCTCACTTCTCACCATGAAAATCAATGTTGCTATTACAAGTGTGCCTCTTATGATACAAACTGGCTACCTTGTCTCCATGAAAAGGAAATAGTAAGCCAAAAAGTGATACTCCAGCTTTCCTACTAAATGACTAGAAATCTGTAGGATTTCTGAGAACTAAAAGTAATCCAGATAATTATTTTGTGTCCAAAATAGAGAATCCAGAAGAGAAAGAATAAGAAGGAATTTTATTAGACTTTAAAAGGTGTTTTATTATTAGAATAAATAAATAAATAACTCTCAGGTGTGATATAGAACAAGTATGAGGTGGTTGGCGGGAAAAAGTACGTTACTTTGGTGCATAGCTATAAATCTTCTGTTTTTCAGTTTATATTAAACACACATACAACCCAAAAGATATAAGCCTTTGCTCTACTTAAACCCAAATGAATGAATTATAAGTCTACATAATACCCGTAAGTATAGAAAAGGCATTCATAATCCTGACCTGAAGTGAAGCCTACCTTCCACCCACACACAAATTCTTCAGAGCTGAAAACTGCTGCTTAATTTTACTTTTCCAAACAGAAACCAAACCCACATTTGACAGGTTTTGAGTGCAACGGTTTTATTTAGTTACCAGTTGAAGAATCAGCTATACTAAAATTAAATGAAAAGAAACAGCACTATTAACTATCATATGGATGTTTATAATGTGATTGTAGGATAGAACGATAATTTTTGCTTAAAAGAAGAAGCATACACAACAGGTTCAAGCATTTGAAGGAAACTCCTTGATTAGCCACACTACTTTAGTACTTCATTTCATCCAGAACTAGCATCTCTCACTAACTGTAGTCATCCAGAATGCCATTTCTACACAAATTACAACTTGCACTTTAAGTCTCTTTTACAGCTTTGTGTTCCACAACAGAGCAAATCCAGCTTACCTGCTACAGCTCTTTTGTCCCGTTTCCTTTCTCACTTTCAGCTTTGAAAGGTTTCTAGTCCCCTTTATCCAGCCTTCCCAGTCACACAAGTCTGCTCTCTCCTTTTTCAACTTTTCTTGCACTTGAAACAATCCACATCTCTTTTCTATAACTTACAAAACTTTACCCAACTTTTACAGCCATGTTTCATCTAGTTTTACTTCGATTTTCAAGACCTTTATAGAAGAGAATGTATGGTTTTTCATTGCACACAAAGTCCATCAGCCACAACAAAATGATCTCAAGAACTTTTTATATATGCTCTTATTCCATACCAAGCTTGAGACAAACTATCACAAGAACTGTAACAAATCCATTCACACTTCAACCTTTTCTACAAAATCCTGTCTAGCTTTCTGCACACTAAGCTCATGCAAGATCTCTAAGGGTTTTACAAGATTAAGAGTGGCAAATATCAGGCATCTTTTTCAAGCATTTTTTTTTCCTTTGTACTTCAGAATTCATGCAACCCTGAAGTATAAATAAATGTATAAATAAAATAAATAAATAAATACAAATAAAAGTATATTTCCAATATACTTCAGAATTCATGCTTCAAATAGAGGCAAAGAAATCTATTTTTCCATTTATCCTACAAAGAACCTTCCTCTCTGAATTCTAACATCATTCTTGTCATAAATTTCTTCATTCTACCTAAAGGGCAATTTCTACAAGAATCTAAACTAACAGTAGAAAAAACAAATTTGCAACAATTTAACTGTATCTACAAGACACAAGTGTAAGATGCCAATCTACAGCAGTAGTTCATACATTTCTTGTATATATATCATAGAATGGAATCATCAAATCATTTAGATTGGAAAAGATCCACAAGATCATGAAGTCCAACCATCACTTAACACTACCAAGTCCACCACTAAGCCACGTCCTTAAGTGCCATATCCACACATCTCTTAAATATCTCAAGGGATGGCGACTCTACCACCTCCCTCAGCAACCCATTCCTATACCTAACCACCCCTTCTCTGTGAAGAAATTCTTCCTAGTATCCAATCTAAATCTCCCCTGCCACAACCTGAGGTTGTTTCCTCATGTCCTGTCACTTGTCACCTGAGAAAAGAGACCAACGAGAAACCAACCTTGCTGCAACGTCGCAGGTCATTGCAGAGAGCAATGAGGTCTCCCCTCAGCCTCCTCTTCTCCAGACTAAACAGCCCCAGTTCCCTCAGCTGCTCCTCAGTTCCACCTAGCTCTCCATCCATTGATTGAGCAGTCTGAAAATTCCAGCCTGAATCAACACGATCGAGTTTCAGAAGGTTCTGTGTTATAATTATACACAGAACCACTGTCAAACCTTTATGTATTATTTTAAACTCTTTGAATGACAAGGCCATGGAAATATATATATATATTTTTAATATTTTCACTATTGCTAAAGCTTTTTAACATACAATAAGTACATTTCAGCTATTCAAGAACTGCAATCATGAACTGCAGAGCAATGCTGTGAATTAACATAATCGGAGACTGCATTAAGAAAGGAATAATGATGATAATGGTATCTTGCAAACGCAGAAGAAAAGATAAGCATTACAGATGATGTAACTGAAGTTGACAAAGATCATCAAAGTCAACAAGGTTGTATTCTAACTTCTTTGGAACTGGGGCAACTTAAAAACAAATTGTTTAATGAGCACAGGGATGAAGAATTAAGTAAACTATGAGCTGGGGATCTTGCCAAAAATCACTTCTATTTAATCATGAGTTCAACAAATTACCTGGAAACAACAGCTGGAATATGTTTTAAGTACAGTGTCTTAGAACAGCTTGTAACCCACTCTTTGTTCATTACAAAACATGACAGCAGACTAAATGCTGGAAGCTGAAGAAGTGTTTAACAAGCACAGTTATTATTACAACTCTGCTAACACCATCACTAAAACATGATCTTCCAAAGAAAAATAAAGAGCAAGTTGAATCAAAAAATACAGGACACCAATGACTTGAGTTTTGGGACAGTAACTTCAATAAAAATAACACAAAATACTATTTTTCCATTTATGCGAATACAACTATGTACTTGTTTATTGATATTTGGCACGATTAAACACTTTCAGGTTGTTTTAAATTTTATGGGCACTATTGCAAAAACAGTAAATACTACAATTTATCTTAATATTCTTAATATTGAAATGCAAAATTAAGTAAGGAATTGTAAAAACTTAAATTTTAAAATTATATTATTCCATGTGCTTCACATATTGGTGAGAGCTACTTGTGATGCAGTTTAAGTATTTTAAGTAAGTTCTCATAACTGTGAGGAACTTTACAGTTATAAGAACAGGCTTCAGTAGCAGTTACTCCAAAACAATCAAGGAGCCAGAGGAAAGAATTTATAGACTGATGATAATTATCTCAAATGTTTTTCAAACAAAATCTAGGGTTGCGAGATTGACAGCATATCACTTTGCTTTAAAAATAATGAGAATAGGGTAGAGTTCAGAACATGCCTATAAAGCTGTGAGCCTCATACCAATAATGTCTTTTTTTTTTAAATCAATATTATAATTTATATCATGCATGTCGTATAATGGATGTCCAACCAAGTGGAAAAGTTCAATATCAATACCAACCCTAGGCAAATTCATTAAGTTGCCTGTTTATAACAGAAACTGTAACTATCCAAATACAGTTTCTCAAGAGCTCTGACAGATTCTCAGCCTTTGCCATTTTTAAACTTAAACATCATGTGCTTTTTCAGTAAAATATGGTTCTAGCTCAAACACAAGTTAACATATTTCAGTACGTAAGTAATGATTCTTTTTGAGATAAGGAAAGAAACAGTGAAGCAAAGCTACTTCACCAGCTGCTTATTGTACAGGATTTGCTGCATGGGTAGATGCCATCTCTCCTGAATGTCTGTTTGGAATTTATCATCAGTATGCAATTCTCTCCTGAAAAGGAATTTCAGCCGTCAAACCTATAAACATTATTCCACTTAGCTCATGGGTCAACCTCTCGATACTGCACATAGTTTTCCCTACAGTTGGTACTATGTCTATTATCATCTGATTTGTATAATGTATAAAGGCACTAGGTTTGTAGTGAAGTCTGTGGCCTCTATTATTCTGCTTTCTGCCAAATTTTAATATATATATATATATATATATATGTATCAACAATTAACTTGAGATATAATGCTGCTTATTTAAAAGGCTCTTAAGACAAATTAATGAATTGCATTCATTGGCACTTACTGATTTGTACTGCACAAGTCTCTTTTGGTTTAACAAACTCTCAGTAATCCCAAAGAGATGAAATTAAGAAACCCTAAAAAAAGCACAAACCAAAAGAGAATAGGCATCTAAATGATAAACAAAGTATATAAGCAAGATTCAGAGTGGCAGTGATATGTCACCTGACAATCTGGCAGTTGTTGCACAAAAATTTAGAATATGGCAGACTTCCAAGGGGAACAAACTCCAAAAGGTGATACCTTCAGATGGGAAAGAGCTGTCATCTTCCTCCTCAATTTTCTTCCCCAAAACCTGTAATGCCATCTCAGCTGTCACTATAGGATGAGGTAAAAAAAATGCAAAATCCTCCTGGGCCTAAAGCATGCAAGGCTTTGAATATTGGTAGCCATTAGTCAACAGTACTCTGACTTGCACACTGAAGTGAGTAAGAAGCTAGTGCTGTATTTCACTGTTGATATAAAATCTGTAAAGATTGCTGTTTATGAAAGCCAGTATTTCAAAATCATTACTGCAGCAGAAGATTGTCTATAGACTCATTTTGCAAGGAGAGAAAACACAAAGTTTACTTTCACATACCTCTCCAGATTGACTCCTCCTCATAATTTGAAACAGTAGGAGTATGTGTCATTATCTGGTTCAAGAAATCACACATGATCTGTACAAGTATAATAACACATTACCATTTCATTGTCATCTCAAGGCAATTGTAGGTGTGCATAGAAGTACGCTGTAAGGCAATAGTTGTTTCTGTATGCAGCATTAGCATTTAGTGGTAGGATGGTTTGAAGAGTAATCTCAAGATCCAAAAGGAGTTTTTTCATTTTTAGTTGAAGTTCAAGTTTTGTATGAACAAAACCGCTATCAATAGATGTTAGTTAAGCACATATTAAGCATAACAACTGTGTTTTACCTGTAGGAAATTCTTTTGCAGATGAGTTACAGACTTAATGTTTTAGTGATTCTAAAGATCCCCCCCATTATACTTTATATCTTATTATTATTTGCATGCATGCAACAATTTCAGACTTGTCTAAGGGAAAGAACTGGTACCACAGGCAATGCTCTAGACATTTGCTCAACTCACCTACCTCATTAGAGATAAAATTAAAAGCAATTTTGCATTTGCTGAAGAGCAAAAAATGAAACCTGAATGTTTCTTCATGAAGAGCAAAACCAAAACTGGTTACTATCTGATCCCCTAAGACACTTTATAATGGAAGCAGAACACGTCACTTTGATACAACATTGTCTCCTGAGAAGGACACAGATCTGAAAGAAGCATAAAGTGTACACTACATAAGAACTTATATTTGGCTCCAAGCTCACTATAACAGGCTGCCATCCCTGAAGCCAACTATGCATCTGCTACTTCTGGGATTCAGGAACAAAGGTACAGAAGACCATATTTGCTGCATGCATCATAACTTTTCCAAGTATCTGTATCTCTGTTGTGTTTGATTTATCGCATTTCCATGGCACTAGATATGTTGTCTGATTTGACTTTCCACTTCAGAAAAAGTTTTGAAATATTTCATAAATGTGGTAATATCACTTTCTAGTAAAATAGTTATATTGTAAGCTAGTAACTGAACAATTTACTGGTTTGCATTGTCACAAATTATGTGACAAGCTGATTTTGTTGTATTCTTGTTGCATCTTCTGGTGAAGTAATGGGGAGTTTTGTTATTTCAGGCTTGACTCTGTGTACTGTATCTTTACAGAGGTAATGCTCCACCATCCAAAAAAGGCTGAGAAGAGAATAAGAATTTACCTTCTCAAAATGTTTCCTGCAGAGCATACCATAGTAGCTCATCCTTAATGCAGCTGAAGCAGTCTATAGAATGCAACAAAGAGAACATGTCCCCATTTCTCTTAGTGACACATTTCAGGTTTCATAAGATTTCATAGATAGCACTGACATCCTCCAGAATCTGCAAAACCTGACCAGCTCAGGTTGTTTAATCTTCTCTGCCTTCACAGTGCTGTGTTTGCCTAACACATACCACATCACCATGAGCCTTCTCTTCTACCTTTACTAGCATGTAGTAAAAGAAAGACATTAACACATAAATCAGAATATACAGATTGTCTGCTTCTTTCCATCCTGTATTGTTCCTCACTCATTATTACCCTTGCACAATAACTTTTTCTAGCTTCCAATTAAGAAACCTACATTGTAATGCTGCACTATCACATGCCATGTCTTTCCTTTCTGATAGATAAAAGGATTCATATTTAGGAGGTGTTCTTTTTGTTTGTTTTGGTACATTTTCAAAAACAGAAAATTATCATAACATTCAAAATAAAACTGTAAACATTCAGCTGCTCTCCTCAGGAAAAAGAAAAAAAAAAAACATAATCATATAAATTATTGATCCATTAAGGAAAAAAACAACCAAACAAAAAAAACACAACACTAGTGCACGTTAAGCCAGGTTGTACTTTCAATAGCTGTAGGATTTTGCAGACACCAGTAAAGCAGCAGCTCAATAACATGCTTTTGGGTGCCTATAGCAACCACCAATAATATAAAAATCCCCAAATTATTAACATTTCAGCAATTTTCCAAAGTATATATGAAATTACGTTTTTAAAAGAATGTCTGGGATATTGGGGAAAATATCCTACAGTAGACAAAAATGAGGAAAAAGAGTCTACGGTATATATTTGCTGGCTAAAATATATGCATTCCTGGAAGAGGAACATAACCAGCAGATTATTAACATGAAGTGGTGACAGCGTGTTGCTATGTGAATCAAAGTGTCTGTTATTCTTAAGAACACAATTAATTTTCTAAAATGTTGTGCTAGGCTGACAGATAATTATAAGAAAGTTTAAGAACTGGATCAAGTGCCAGAAAATGGCAGTGGAATAAGAAATGTTAAATCATCTGATTTTAGGTACAAAGATTGGCAGGAGAAAAACAAAAACAGAAGAGAAAAATGGAAAGAAAAAAAAAGGTGTAGGATATGACATGCCTTTTTGTGCTGACATTTTTTACAATGCATCTGCTTCTCAATTATTTTTTGGAAGAGGAACCTTTTGCAAAGGTTGAATTTCAAGGAAATAAATAAATAAATGTACAGTTTTGCTCAGAAGTGCACAGAGACTTTACTCCAAAACAGAACTAGTATTAGAAATGTGTAGTAGTTTTGTCACTTTCTGAAAACTAAACAAGTCATCTGTCTCTCTATAGGCTCTTGCATACATTTAATTATTACACTGAGAACCTAGTGCCACATCTATCATGCAAACCACCTCTGACATAATTCAGACTGCACTTTAAATACTGGTTAACTGTTCTCAGTAAGAAAATTATTTTAATGTATTCCATCCTTTTGAAATTTAAAAAAGAAAAATAATCACGGTCAAAGGAAAAAGTTTGTTCCTTTTAGTCCAAAGAGAGGGAAAAGATCTTAGATTGATATATCTCAATTTTTAAAAAAAAAAACTTCTTTCTTACCATCAGAACGATGAGCATTTTAAAAAGTACAGTCAAAACTCAAGATATTTACTGTATACAAATTGTGATCTGCCTCCCTCTTCTCTCATGATTTTGGAATACTGAAATCTGCTATGATATATCAATTTAAGAAATAACTTCTTAAACTTTGTCATTTCACTGATTGATTCAAAGAAGAAATTCTGATAACATTCCAGTAACAAGAAATATTAAGACTGCCATCGACTATAATTTTTTTTGTATCGACTTGCTCAACATATTATATGTCTTCATTGCTGAGACCTCTTGCTTTAAGGCAGGGGTACTTTGTAAAGTTCAATAACAACTACCCATACAATTAACAGATAGACAAAACCGGTGCAAATTCTGACTTCACAAAGAATGCCTTGTAAAGCACAACAAAGTTTCAGCATAGCTGCAGCAAAATATCAGAAGGGCCTAAAGACTTCTCTATAGTACATCTTCTGTAAAGTTCTCCATCCATGCTTCTATATAGTACTTCTTACAATATTGCACTCCTCCAGACATAGACTAACCCAGATTTACCAAAAGCTCTGTATCTTCTGAAAACATTCAGCTATTAGAGCATAGAGATCAAGGGTAATAAAAATTTTCTCCAGCTAGAAGAAGAATGAAAAAAAAAAAAAAGGACAAATATATGCAAAGTTCAGAGAGCATACATTAAAATAAAATAAAATAAAATAAAATAAAATAAAATAAAATAAAATAAAATAAAATAAAATAAAATAAAATAAAATAAAATAAAATAAAATAAAATAAAATAAAATAAAATAACAAGAACTTAATTTCTTCTGCAGCTACTCAAATTTAATCCCACAGTTAATTCTGGGTTCAAAGGAATGAAGACAGAATTTGGCCACTGCCTTGGATGTAAGAACTTCAAGTTCTGTATAAAGCCTGCCTGAAACTACCAGAAGCTAGATATCAGCTATGTTGAATGAACAAAATAGACAGACCCTGCTGAACTGTTTAGCTTCGACTTTTCCAATGAAGAGTAGTATATCCATTTTCAGCCACAGTAGCTAAAACTTACAGAGTAAACCTGACTATAATTTTACATCTGAAATCTCCCCAAACATTGATTCAACAGAACATCTATGCATGCTGTGAAGCCACAGTGCTTTCTTTGGGTATCAAGAATTAAACTGCAGGTTCAAGTCTTCATGCATCCTTCCAGAAGCACAGAACAAGGCTCACAGTCACAGAAAAACAATTCTGTCAACAATAGTGAGATTCCAAGGCTTAAAACCTCCATTTGCAGGCATAGAAATGCTGTTTGGTAGCTGGTGATAGATAATTCTTTCTGCTCAGGAAAGCAAAGGGAAAAGTACCTGCTTTTTTTGCTTGACTGATCAGATTCTTAATTCAGTCACACCTTCAAAATGCCACTGTCTCCAATAATGTTACACAAGCATAGCCAAGAATAACATTCAGGACCACAGACTTTGGATAATATGTAAACATAAATTACTACCAAAGGATAACAATCAGCACAGAAGAATGTATTGTATAATCCCCTTGTGCAGCATCAAAGCAGAACTAGTGTGATTAAAATAGAAACCTATATATTTTACTAGGAATTAACAGGGAAAAAATGCTTCTTACTAAACCAGGATCCCCGAGGATCCATGAAATATGTACCTCAAACCCTGTGGATAAAAGAAGGACTGTGCTTCTGCTGTCTCTGACACTGCAGAATACTGACAACTCTTCTTCTAAAAATGTAATCACGTCACACGGATTGCTATAGGTTAAATCCTGATTTTTGTAACATAGACAATAATCCAGAAAAGTTCCATTGACTACTGCTAAAAGACAATCTCCTAAAAGTCCATTTAAAAATACTAGGACGCTAAGAGAACAGTAGTAAATTTACATATATCAGTTAAGTATCTGGAACAAATGGAGCTAAGCACAAAGAAA
Organism: Aythya ferina; assembly: GCF_964211825.1. NCBI lineage: Eukaryota > Metazoa > Chordata > Aves > Anseriformes > Anatidae > Aythya > Aythya ferina. The sequence continues at coordinate 8,421,546 of NC_140301.1, read as the reverse complement.
AGGCAGAACACAAACCTGAGAACAAGAAACCTGAGAATCCTATGTTATGAAAAACAGTTGATATATGGCGAAAGTCAAGCCTGTTGCAATGATGGGTACATCCATGCAGCATAAACTGGACTTAAGAATAGTGTCACACATTGAGCTTTTAACAGAATTACTGTACAGACAATACGGTTGATAAAATTGTCAATGCATGTTATAGTCTGCCAGCTTTGTAAAAGAAAAAAATATAGGAATATAGTCCCTATATTCTGAACTTTTGCCTGCATGCATGGACCTGAGAATACTTTTTTCTTGGACAATAGGGATTTTCCTTCTTTAATATTATCCCTATCAGGAAGCTTCACAAAGCAAAGAAGTTTTTAGTACCTAGATTCTATTCACTCATTTTCTATTAACTAAAAATGTGCTGAGTCGGTTTTATAGACAAAAAAAAAAAAAAAAAAAAAAAAAAAAAAAAAAACCAGCCTATGGTACAAAAAGATTACAAACTAAGCCTCATATACTGTAACTCAGTGAGTGCATTTGGACAGTGTTTGAGTAGAATTTGATGGGGTGGAGCTCCCCACTTGTACAGAATTTGTGGGTTAAGCACTTACTAATAACTTAATATTTTAACATCAGAAGTATTGTTCCAATATAAGCATTAGAAAATTCCAGTGCATAATCATGACCTAAACAGACATGGCTAAGTGATGACAGGACACAGAGAATGAAAACGAAGGCACGTTAATCCACGTGTAAGAAAACACCAGAAATTACCTTGAATGCAACACTGCCATATAAAGAATTATCCTTTACTTGAGCAGAAAAAGAATGTTTAAATTGTAAAATATAATGTACATCCTGTCAAGTTACACAATTACATAGTGGACCCAACAGTATTACAGAATAACAACAAAAGCAGTAAATTATAGTTAGGGCAGTACGTTGATTAGTATTACCTCAAGTATATGTCAAATCACTCAATGGCAAATGTTGACTTCACTAGAGTTAGAAATCATTAGAACTCATTAGTCAATTAATAATATTTCACATTCTTCATCTTATGAAACACATACCCACTGTAAATCTAACTTACTCAGCTTAAATACAGTTTTCCTCAATAACTCTAATAATCAGTAGCAGACAAATAATTTAAAAAAAAAAAAACTCTGTACAGAGGTAAAAGAAAATATATACATGAAATAGGAAACGGAATGGAAAGGAAACTTAGTACTGTATATACTGAGGAGAACCACAAGAACTAAAAGTTGGAAGGAACTGGTATGTATTTCATATGCTTTAAGGGATATTTTATAACAAGTACTATTTGCAGAGGCCTGTTACAGAGTCAGGACTTGAGCAAAGGCTTCCTTCAAAGCAGGCTGCACAAACAGACTGAGAAATCAACGGAATTCAAGGGCCTGAATTGAGGGCTCCCACACAGTTCTTATTGTCTTCAGCAACAGTAAAGGTTGTTCACTAAATTATAGTGTGAATAAAATTAAAGTCAGAGGACTAATATGATGAACAGAAACACAAGTTCAGCAGTAAAGTCACCTCTAAATTTGATTTCCCTTTCCCCCACTGGCTTGACAGAAGCTGTGAATCTTTATGATGCTACCCCTCAGCAATGGTCTGCAAACTGAAAATGTGGCTACCATTCCTCTATCCTCATATGGCAGTAACAGGAAAAGCAAGCTATTAGGCTTGTACAGGCAACAGAAGTCAGAGCAATGCAACAGCTGGAAGACAACAGAAAAGAAACCAGCACTTTAACAGGGAGCCAGAGGACTTCAGTGAGCTAGAGAATATGAAATAGTGCTATTAAGGATCCACATGCTGCTAACACAATGTTTTGTGTGTGCATGTGTACATGTGTAATTGTGCTGAACAGCTGAATTCTTCAATTACTTTCCTCTCTGCCACATCTCATTAATGTTTGTACATGTGAATGTCTGTGCACATAACCAAAGCACATTTTGGTTAGTCTTGCTTTCTGTCTTCATTCTGTTTCAAGACCCTCAGCAGCAAAGTAAGCACAATTTCTAACAAATATCTCTACATGGGTTATCAGCACTGTTCTGCATAACACAACTGTTCCTACTTTATCTAAGTCCTGACTCAGGTAATAGAATTGCACTGATAAAAATAAAAGGATCTTAACCTGAGGATCTAAGATACTTTCTAGTCATTAATCTGTGAAGAGAGGATACTGACTTGCATCACAAGCAGCTCTAAATTATCTTTGACTATATTAATTAAAACATACAGCCTTGCAAACATCAATATTACTATAAAACAAACAAACTTTGAGTATCTTTTCAAAACAGACAGCTGCGTCTCTATAGACTTCTGGGCTCTGTATCTAGGATACAAGGATGGTCCCATCCTTGTCACTGTCTCATCATTTGCAATGCAGCCATCCCACTTCATGGCGAGTTAACTGGCACACATAGTGGTTAAACAGTCTGCCCAAGGCTTAGGCTTACAAACTGCAATGTCACACACAGCTACTAGATCACTCTCCCTCTGATAGCTACAATACTCTGCTTATATGAAGCAACTGTCAGGTTTATGGTATAATAAGCTTTCCTTTTCTCTGTTCTCATACAGAATAACTCCAGGAACAACCTGGACAACATGTATAAAAATAACTTCAGGAACAACTATCAAAAATGATATCAACTTCATATAAGGAGTTTTGGTCATTATTGCAGTTAAAACTGTCAAGAAGTAAAACACATCATGAATAATGCTCTATTCTGCTCAAGAAACTTCAAAAGAAAAACTTAAGTCTGAAGTACCTAAAGCTTAGACATTGTTTGCTTTCCCTTACATTGATTTTATTTCCAAAGCTGTGTTAAATTTTGATGTTTATGATTTATCAATATAGTTTCATAAGAAATAATAACTATTAAAACTAAAACTATTGAGATAAAATAGATAAAGAAAAAAAAAAAAGTAAACTTTTAAGCCGTACAAAAGAAAACTGTATTTGCAGATTTAAGTGGCATTCTTCACTCTAGGTTCTTGGCTCTATGGGTAACTTTCCAATATATACTTACATCCTTGTCATTATATCAAATCTGGGAATAAAAAACATTCCTCTCCTTATAGCCATCTTCGAGGCCTGTGGACTGATAGATGCATAGATTCTAGGAAGCAGAGCCCGGATCTCCCTTGTCTTCAACTTTTACTAGGAGATATGTTTTCTCTCTTAATGAATTAACCTGCAGTTTACATAAGCAAAGAACTAAATGTCCTAAATGTTTGGGGCATGTCAGAAAGATATTACCTCCCAAGATGGCAAAAGAAACAAATAAGAATCTACTGCCAAGGTGCTCTGAAAAGATCCCAGGCAGCTTGTCTTGAAATGAAACTTCAGCTTCAGCGGAAGGCTAAAAACTAAGGATACACAACTCCTTTTTTTCCACACAAGATATAACTTATACAAGCAGGATTCAATAAAAACTGTCATCCTAAATTCAAACAAGGATAACAAGTTACTGATGCTTTAAAAATTTACCTCTATTCCACTAGCATACAGTGAGCTAAATGAATAGGAATTATATTCATGAGTACAGCCAGGCACAGCAGTAGAGCTGATGTGGACTTTTAGTGTTAACAATGTATTAACACTAATGAGTACCAGGATCTTAAAAAGAAAATTCTCTGAATGATTTTATTTAGAGAATTTATTAATGAAAACAGACAAACCGGTCAGGAAACTCAATTAACTTTGGTGCACTGAAATAGTATAGTTATACAATTTATTTCCCTCCTGCCAACAGGCTGAAAGTTGATAAGATCCATCATGCAAACAGAATCCTGAGGCACAATCAAGTTTAAATTTGAGTACAGGATTATGTTCAGTCCACTATTTGATTAAGTTAATCCTGATCTTTAGAGCTGGCTTCTTTCACCAACTCATTCCAGACCAATGAACTGCTGAGAAATACAAAGCTTCTGAAAGTGGCAGTTATAGGCAGAAGAGAACATTTTTCGCTCAATGAAATCCATGGACTTCCTTGATTTATGCTTCCAACTGAACTGATTTGATTAAAATTTTGTTCCATTTTCTTTTAATTGGTCAGGACAGCTTAAATTAATTATTAGCCTTAAGTATAGAAGCAGTATCAGGAAGTTCCATGCAGGCTGCATACAAACATGACACTAAAAAATAAAACAAACAAAAATGTTTAGTATAAATATTGTTCAACCTAAGTTAAAAAGCAAGATAAACTGAAATGTATTATCGATTTAGCTTTATAGATAAAAATTTCAAAAACACAGGCCACAGTTTAAAACTCAGTGATTTAAATGTTGTCATGGTCAGGGCTGCAGAAAGAAACACACAAAACTCTGCCTACTGACACTGGGTGTTAAGTAGGAGGTTAACCCCGTGCAGTCACCAGCCTGGAGCAGTCACTGCTCTCCTGATTACAAGGACAGAGCCTGTACGTGAACCTGGCTCAGGGACAGCAAAGCAAAAGCTCTCTGTTTTCCGCCTCCACTACCTATTTGCATAAAGCTAAATACAATCTAGTACACATTTAGATATGAGTAAGTTCTGAGGTACTCAATCGAATTCTACTGAGCTATAATCTGTATAAATAAAAGCAAAACCTAGTCTTAATTGCATAAATGCTATCTATATTGCTAGAATATATAGGCATTTCTCATGGACAAATGGACTGTTGAAAGTTATTGGCATAGCATTCACTGTTAAAGCAGTTAAATATGCTGACCTAATTTGTCTTTGATGGTTACATCACGTTAAGACAACTGAGGACAAATCTCACTTTCCGGTGCTACTGTTTCAAGCTGTTCTGTAGCAAGCACCAGTAGATAACAAGCACCACGCTGAACTCTCACAGTCAAAGCTGCCTGAAGAGAGGTATGCCTTGTTTTAGCCAAAATAAAAAATTGATTGGCAAGTTGCCAAAGAATCAGTTGTAACTTAAGTCTCCTATTTCTCTAAGACAAACATACATGGAATACCCTCCCCTTCATTGTACGTAGATACAGAGCTCCTTCTTTTTTCTACCAACCATAGCTGTTTTGTGTCTTTCTAACTACTGAGTCACAGTCCAAAGCACAGCTTTTCAGTACTTTTTACTTCACAGCTGGTATCTATTTTATACAGGAATATTTTACTTGCTGGCTACAGTAATTTTGCTTTACACTGCAGTAGCCATACTGTATTATATATTGTAGTGCACAGTTTGCATATTTTACCATAACAATTGCAGCCGGATAGCTAATATGGTAAAAAATACAGTCCCCAAGAAAGAAACTATAGAAGAAATTGCTAGGACTGGAGCAGTATGCTAGTACACTCTAGAAGTAACCTCACATGCCACACTTGCAAATTAGTGGGAATAGGAAGCATAGGTGCCTATTAAAATGTATTATTTTCCATGTAAGAGGTTCCTATATGTATGACTTTAAACGTGTTGTTTTTGTTTTGTTTTTTTTTTTCCTTTTACCTTGTATTGAAAGCTTGGCATTCCAGGCTGTGAAGTTTAAAAAAGCCGACCTTGAAAACACAGTCACATTTATTTTTGAATGTTAGTTTACTTTCACACCCTGGAACTGGTTTCCTGCCTTCCAGATTTTGCTGAACGTGGTATGACCAGCCATGCCTGAACCTGCTGCACAGCTCTGCTCAGGCTGCACCACAATCCTAAAGGACCTATCCTCTTATGGCTTGAAATATGAAAAAGGTCTGTTTTACTAACCAATGCTATGATGCTTATCACCTCCTTCAAGGAAAGAATGATCTCATGGCTCACACACTACTGCTTTTGGACGTGGCAGGCCAACAATATTTTTCTGAGATCTTCCCCAGCCCTGGAAGAAGGAGATTTTTACTCCCACATAGGTTTCATGCAGTGCTGTCACTGATTTCACAACAGGTAGGTATTTCAAAGATACCTACCTAGGGAACCTTTCTCCATGAAGAAAAAAAAAATAAAAATTTCATGCACTGTGCAGATTAAGCACACCACAGTACACTCTTGCACCCTGCTAAGCTGTGAGAATGTTTGTTCATTAAAGCAATCTGTTGGGCTAATGTAAGGGTGAAAGGGTTGCTCTGTGCTAACATGAACTTGTAAAGAAACATTTCCATGAGACTTCCCTAATGACAATCGGGCTACTATCTACACAGCAATTTTGATAGCACAGCGAGAAGCAAAACCTTGACTATATATACAGAGTGTTCTACAGGGAAATGTGGGATTATAGCAATGATGTTGATACAGCAGGAGTAGTGATATATGTACAGCACTCAATGCAGGCATTAAGTGTATGCTCCCAAACGTTCCCAGACACTAAGGATGCTGGCCTAAAGGCACTCAGAAATAGACACAATTCCCAAAGATGGCTGCTCAGACACTGAATGCTGCCCTAATTCCTGAGATTTCCAGTTAGCTTCAAGATCTGCCCATCTACATTTGACAGCTGTGAAAGAATCAACAGCACATTACATGTCAATTTATATTTCTTTCATGCATGACCCAATTTAGACAGACTTCCTTGAGAAGTATTTTCCCATCTTACAAAATGCCTTATTCACAGTTCAAATGGACCTAATTCTCACCTCACACTTTGCATCACGTTTAGCTTCATATTTAATTAGATTTACAGCACTACTCCTGATATGCATTAATGTAGTTCATGACTAGGAAATAAGCACACGACCTAGCAAAACCAGGATAGAGTAGCTTACCTGCTCTTGCTTGTCAGATGAGCTATTATAACTGATTGTATGTACAGACTTAGCTTATCCCCATTATGAAGTAAAGCAGGCTTACTTAAACCTGAATTGAAGAATGAGAAGATAAAACATAGCTGAAAACTTATTAACTTGCACTGAAGCTACTAGTCATCACCTAATAATGTTACAGAGGAACATTATTGACGTGAACAGTGAGAAATCACCCTCCACCACCAAATTCTCAGGGAACAATTACTGCAACTCATGATGGGGGAAAAACAATGGGAAAAAAAAAAAAAAAAAAAAAAAAGGAAAATAAGCATTAATTATAATGCTCCTGCGTTAGAACAGAGAAAAAAAAATCTGCTGCTCAATTTTTTTTTGTTTTTCCTGTTCTTACCACTAGAATATATATTGTGAAAATAAAACTTCTATGTCAACTCTCATCTGTCAAATCACATCTACCTCTTAGCCACTTGAATCATTTACACAGATTTATTAGATTTAAATAGTCCACGCAAGCTTGTACCCAAGCACATCACTTTGATGAGAATCAGACATCTGCAAGTTTGGCATAATCACAGCAGTTGAGGTAGGATAGAAGAGTACAGTAGCTCAAGCTGGAGTAGCTCAAGTAAAGCAAACAGGCTTCAACAGTGTTGAAATTGCTGATACTGTAGGCATCAGAATCCAGCACTGCTGCAACTTCTAAACCACTAGTGTCACGTCAGGAAACAAGCAATGGTATTAGGAAAAATGGTCCAAAATCAACGTGAAAATATTTGAGAGCAGGACACATTTTTGAAAAAATAAAATAAAATAGATCAGAAGTCTTCCAGTGGCTTCATGCTTTGTTGGTATAAAGAACTTCCCTTTACAACACACTACTTCTCCCTTGCTCCCTCTCCTGCCCCTCACTCCCCCGTCCCACACACACTCAGAGGCAAAACACACTTGCAGACCCCCAGTCTTCTGACTGTAAAGTCTACAGACATCAGAGAGAGCTGCCTGGCCAGGGAGAACTGCACATATTGCACCCCCATTCTTCAGGTGGAGGCAGCATACATGCCTAAGTGACGTTGCTCCAGAAGGCATCATTGCCGAATGGCTGCAGCTGAAAAGTTTGTCAGGGTGGTATTGCTGAGCTAGGGCTTTAACTCAGTTCTTTCTTCAGCAGTTTGAAACTTCCAATTGTAAAACATGTGCCTCAGAGGTAGGAGAAATTTTGTGACTCCTTTAAAATGCGGGTCTTAGTATATTGAAACAGATTCCAAATCATTTGGTTAGTGTATGGGGTATAATAAAGAGGTTCATTGTGGGATCAATTCATCTTATCTGCAAGAATATTGGAATCAGCATTTTTATAAGTTTAATTCTGAGTAACCAGAAGCAGTGCCGTTATTTAACAAGCCATTACATTAGTCCCTTCTAAATACACAAACATTAGAAAACACGAATTTCAGATTCATTTATGTTTGGCTCATGAAAGACTCAATATTTGCTTGACTCTTACCCCAGGTAGTGTGGTATGAGTTTATTTAACTCCATTTAAATAAATGGAGTACTGCCAATTACTGCTAGTTCAGGAGTGTGACTCTATATTAAATGAACATTTCTAAATATCTTTTTTTTTTTTTTTTTTTTTTTTATCTTAAGCAAAACTAATGCTGAGCTATCTAACACAGCATTCTAGCTTGTCAGAATAACACTTCAGCGCATGAGGGTTGTAATTCTCCCCACAGAGATGGGCTGAGAACACTGAGATCCACAGCAGGTATGAAAACTCAGCTCCACAACACTGACAGAAGCAAACTGCAAAATTTCAACATGGTAAACTACACAGCACACAGGCACAGAGCCAAAAAGCATCTGTCATTTAGAGATTGCTGTAAAACATACAGAAATATGAGAACAGCATGTTCTCACTCATTCTAACAAACTGGCAGAGACCCACTATGAATGGAAATTAATAACTACTACACACACAAAAAAAAAAAGCCAACCAATTTTTTAGCCTTTTTACAGCTCCCCATTATATGCTGTGCCAGTACCACAAACAGACCAAGAAAAGTAGTTATTGGAACTGGCAGACAGTCATAAATAACATTTAGTGGGTAGCATCAGTTATGTGATTTAACACTGGGGTCAAGTTGGTTTCAAAACCACAAATATTTATAGATAACTGGCTACAAACATTGGAAACAACCAAATAGCCAGAGAACGAAAAATTGGTTGTTTCTGGACAGAGCGTAGGCTTTCCCAAAATCAAATGCGTAACAGTTTATTTCAAAGCATCTAGAATAACTGCTGAAGCCAGTGTTTATATAAGATCTGAACAAACTTGACACAGATGGAAAAACTGCTTTGAGTTACACACATACAGCTAATGTGAAGAGCAGAATTTGTCCCCAAGGACACGTACTGTACCTCAGAGCCAGAAGTAATGTAACTGGGCGCAGTTCCATTCTCAGCTATACCCTGTTAACTGTGTTTTCATAGCATAAAGAAACATGGCACAGACTTCTTAAAAACAACCAAGTCAAAGAAAGAAGGTATTTGAAAAGCCACTGTCAGATCTTTGAGGAAAACCAAGGGGCCACCTACCATCAATGACAGCTTAATAATGCAGGTAAATAAATACTGGCAGCATTTTTGGTGGCATATTTCCCCAACTTTAGTCACACAGCAGACCTTCTAGAATAAACATAAAACTTCAAGATGTTTGTAAGGTACAGACAAGAAAACCAGATTTATGCTAAACTGTACAGAAAACTTCAATCAATCTCACAAAAAACACTGGGGCACATTTAAAAAAAAAAAATAGTACAAGAGGAAGCTTGGGAGGCAAGCAAGAGGAATAAACTGCGGTAGGGAGTTTAAGTTGACAAATAATTGTAAAGCATATCCTGTAAATCTGGAAAGCCAAAGCAAAACAATGTTTTCTACCTCCATCTATGTTACATGGCTCGTGTGTCTGACTACAACCCTGTAATTTGCTTTGTTTTTGCCAGTTCTCCAGAAGTTGCTTCTACATTTTTCTATTCTTCAGCTCTTAAATACTGCAGTCCTTTTTCTTTATTCTTGAGTCCCTCTTTCAGCACTGCTCTCAGCCCTTTTCAGTTACTGGAGTATTCATTCATCAATTTTAAAGGAGCTCAGGGAGCTCAAGAATGATTTTAAAAATTTATTTCTTTTGCAAATTATATTACAAACATTCATTCTTTTGCTCATTCTACCACTTCACTGGTCTTCTAACCAAGCATTTCCTGAGTATTCTCCACTTTGTCTAAATTAAAAGCTTGTCTTTGAAACTCTTCAGCATACTGTTGTTTTTACTGCCTTGCATGGGAGCTGAAATCACATGGGTCTGAATTTGCCTAAACTTTTACTGGATTGGCAAGTAAAATTGTCATTCATTTTAAAGGAATATTTTAAGAATGACAGTGCCACACTAACAACTCTCTGTGGTATTACCTTCCACAAGCGTGAGCCTCAAAACATTCCTATGGATCTGAGAGAATTGTTTTGCTGAATTATTGTTATCTGCAAGTTCGTGCCCATTTGTAGTGTCTTTCAAAGCACCTCTGATCACCAAACATAGAGATTTTTAAATTGTAATCTGTCCTTTTATGGTACTGTGATGGTTGCTTTCACTTGCTGACAGCATCTGCAACAACTACTTTAAATGTTTATAATCCATCTTGGTGTAATGTTGAAGTAGGTGTGGTGAAGCCATAGGAATGCCTCCTCACAAACTCCAGCAGTGCAAAGCAGCCCTCAGAACAGCATTTAAAAAAAAATAAAAAATAAAATAAAATAAAATAAAATAAAATAAAATAAAATAAAAGCCCTGTCAAATACACACAGAGCAAATTTTGATGTTAAATAACCTTCAATGTTATTGACAGCATTGGAAACTGCCGAGACACTACCTGCCAGCATCCCTAAAAGCCTGATTACTGAGGAAAATGAAGGAAGCAACAAACTTGCCTTTGGAAGCCATACAAACACAAAGACCTAAGGCAGAACGACTGCAGTTGAACTCCAACTAGCAGGAGAAAGTGCTGGTCTAGCTTTGTTGGGGAAGAATGACATACCAAATAGCATGAAAAGGCACAGAAAGAGGGAAGAGTAAGACTAATCCCCCATGATTTCCTGACAACATCCTTTTCCACAAGGACTAGATCTCAGCATTAAGTTGTTACTCTGGGAAATGACTGATAGAGCTCAACAGTTTTTGAAATATTCACATAAAGTATGTATAATTAACACAGTCCCTCAGCTGCAGTTTATGAAATAATATTTCTTACTGTAAATGCAGAGGGTATCATATTTAAATCTACTATCAAACGATAACACAGTTTAATTGAATAAATCGAATTTCTTTCAATTTAACTTTTTTTGCCTAAACCAGATGTATGAATAATCTAAGGTTGGTGCATCACCTTCCTCCTGATTACAAACTTCTAAAAATAGTGTCTTAAGCCAAACAAGATCACAAGCAATTATACTCTAATACTATCTTGAACCGCCTTCTACATTACCCTCTCCAACTCTTTTTAATTCATATGCATTTCAAAGCAAAGATTACTGCACTGGCTGACCGCAGTGACTTACTCATCTATCACACACGTGCATTGCTTTCACGATACTACATAAACAACACTCTGCAGGAAGTTCACAGCAGTTTCTGAATGTCTTGCTTCTGGGGTCACTCTTCTTTACACTTTTAGCTCCTACCGCCTACTTTGCCATGCATTTCCTGAACAACAGGAGAGTCAGCATTCTGACTTGGAAGACAGTGAATGGGTTTTCTGCAGCTTTACAGAAGTGTAGAGAAAGACACTTTTTTTCTAGCCTAACAAACCAGGTAGCAAAGGGCTGTTGTCATCAGGTGATGCACTTTACTGAAAAGACAGGGGTCAATATTTACTAGTCTACAAGTGAGAAAAAAAAATCTATAGCACTGCAAGTGGGAAAAAATGATTTCTATAACATTAAGTAACTGGATACAGAGGTCATAAAAAGTGATGTAAGACAAACTACAGTGCATGCTTCCTAACATCTGTGAATTAATGTCCATATGTGGATTTTTTTTTAATTTTTTTTTTTGTTAATTCAAAAGTATTCTGAAGATTAGCTTATGGCAGAAAGACACTATAATAATTAATCACTGTAATGCACCAAATATACAAATATCACACAAAAACTATTTTTTAAAAGTTATATAATTTGCATACACAAACTAAACCAACATCCAGCATTAAATGTTGCAGTGTTACCTCCATTAAATAAGCAAATCTTCCAGAGAGGCAAGGAAGAAAAAGCCACATTTCTGACAAAGAAGTTCCTGACTAACTATAAACTATTTGTTTAACTGTCAAACTGTTATTCCTCCAGCAATTATGATGTGAAAATAACTAAATATTTCAGCTACTAAGTCAGAACAAAAACTGTATTCATAACCTAGAGGCTGGTTACTAGAAGACTTTTTCCAGTGCAAACAATGGACCACAAAGATGAGCTTTATTTTCCAATACCTATCCTTAATTAATGATCTTTCCTCAAAAGTTGCATTTACACTATTTACATTTTCTGTAACTAAGTCTTACACAAAATTGTATAATTTGTCTGTGAATCTATATTTACACAGAAATCAATAGCTAAGTTATGAAATGGGATCACTTCATTTTATATAATACAATTGCAAATGCTAACTCAGGATAACAATTGCAGCCAAGTCAGAAAGAAGTTAGGATGCCTGTATGAGAGTGGATGTTTGTGGTACATGCGAACACAGAAGACAACTGACAGGCTACTATAAACTGTGGTAATGACTAAAAGTATTTCTAATCAGTATTGAATCCTTGATCACCACAATAAATTAATCAGTATTTTCTAACCAGTACAGACAGAGAGAAGGTGGTACAATAAATCTTTGTTTAAACTAAACAAAAAAGTAAAAAAAAAAAAAAAAAAAAAAAAAAAGTAAGAAGTCTTCTCAACCAGAGGACTGTGCTCAGTACGTTTTAGCATTGACTGGTTTGTCTTTACATTTTAAGAATTTTTTAATTGTGTTGAAACCTATGTGTATTCGGTTACTATGTTATAATTGCAATTCTGTTCTTTTGCAACTTATTTCAAGGCTAAAGTTCTAATAACTACATAAACATCAATATAAGACACTATGCTATTCTGGACAGAAATTCACACTTTGCAGCACTAGGCAAAATACTTCAGTAAATTTAGAACCTATCCATAATAATAACGTACTGCATATTTAAGCCATCTTGTGTCATCAGTTCCTGAACAGAACATATTAGTGACTGATAGCACTAATCAGAGTGCAGTAAAGCTTGATATTGCTTTTCATAATTAGAATTTTTTTAGTCATTTTAGGAACATCAAAAATATTATAACAACCAAATTCCCCAAACTTTGTGGGACTTAATTTTCCTCACTTCTCATAAAAGTCATCTTTCTTGTATATCTGCATTTCTCCATAGTCCTTATAAGAACGTCATCATAGCAAGAGAACCACAGCAAAGAATGGACTAGAAACAAAAGTAAAAAGAGAACCTTTAGCAAGATATTGAATTCACTTTTATATTGCCATCATTTTCCAAGTCAGATAGCATTTTACAATTGCTTTTGAGTTTATTTGTATTCTTTGACTACTCACTTTCCTATGCAGCTAAGTAAAAGACACCTGAAAGAGGTTAGTAATGATATTCTTTACTGTAAAAGAAACCAAATACATCCAATGTAATTTGTTCTCTGCTAAAATGATACTTCTCTTGTTAGTTACTGAGTTTTCTTACTAGGTCACGTACAGTTAAGAACACTGAAAAAACGTGTAGATGTAGTGCTTAATGACATGCTTTTATGGTGGACTTGGCAGTGCCAGGTTGGACTAGATGATCTTAGAGGTCTTTTCAAATGGAAATGATTCTATATCCCATCAGTTCATTTTTGTGACAACAGAACATTACCTCTCCCCTTCCAAGGCTTCAGATAGAAAAAAAAAAAAAACATAGCATATAGAAATGTCTCTTCAGTGATCACCTCTTAGCCAACCAAGGGTAATTCAGTTAAAAATGCATGCTGATACAGGCTGAAAAAGAGATGACCCTCAAGAAGTAAGTTTCATAACTGGTAATCACTTTGGATTAGGAAGAGAAAAATCTAGCTAATGGAAAAGAAAGGACTCCTCATCTCAACTGTCATATCTGGTGCCTGAAATTCGCTTCTTCTATCTGAGGAAATTGCCAAGCAGTTATGTACTTAAAACCTGGTAGGACAAATCATATAGTTCTGGAAGAGTTGTCTGCAAAGTAAATGATGAGTAGAAAACAAACAATATCCCTCATTCTTTATAATCACATGTAAGTAAGGGTTACCTATTCTCACAGCACTCTCTTCTACCCACCCCCCCACCCCCCGAAGTCTCTTTCTTATAAAAGAACGCAATAAAGACTGAGTGGATTCAGGAGCAACAGGTAGAGCATGCCCAAATAGATTTATAATTTCTGCAGCTCCTCAAAGAATCCTCCTTTGCAGTAATACAGGCTGTAATCATGGAGAAACACTGCAAATAGGCAATATTGGTAGTGTGCTGGACCTGCAAGGAGTACCAGAGCCTTTGCAGAAATGCATCATTACTGAGTGGTTCATTTTATCACTCACGACCATTTTGGATCCATTAAATTTGAAAATAGCTCTTCAGGGAGTTGGATGTAATATATACTTTTCTTTCTACAGTAACGAGAGAGATACTATGAATGGAACCTCCTAGATGTTATGATGGCAGATGATAATCTAAATCACTTTTTTTAATTTGGTCTGCAGTACCATTTAATGTTTTATGTTGATGATGGCCAGTCCACCAAACTCTGCATTTATAAAATAAATGGAAAAAATTCTCCATGAATGTAACAATAGCAGAAGGAACTACTGAGTAGTGTGAGAAATTCTGTATAAATTTAACTACAGCATTAAGAATCAGCATATTGTTCATTTCATACAATCTCCTTTGTATAGACTGAAAATATAAAATATTCCTTAGTTTAGAAATCTCAAAACAGAAATGTTTGGAACAAGTAAATGTTGTATTTATAAAAGTATAGCATTCACCAACCATGTGTAAATATTATTCAGTCAGAGTCGGTTCCCTGTACTCTAGTGCTCTGAATACATGCCAGCATGATTATGGCTTATTTGCAGGATGTTTGGTGAGGAAAAAAAAGAACATAAAAACCACCATATCTCATATGAAAAATACATAAACGCTTTCAGAAAACAAAAAGCACCCATAGAACAGGACTGTTGTGTCCCTAAAATAAAAATGCAAAAAATAGACTCTGATCAATAAAATCCAGTCAGCCTAAAATATCAACTATATCAGACTCCCAGAACATAAAATAAGTGGATATGCAAATAAGCACACAATTTCCCAAGAGCTGTAAAATCCAACTTGTTGCAACTGCCTGTGTCTAAAGAAAATATAAAACTCAGTTCATGACAAATGTATACAGATGCTTGTTCTTATACAAATCAATTTATCATTTAAAGATCTGACTGAATAATGTCTGTAGACCAAAAAGAAATAGTTACAAGTCCTACTCCTCTATTCTCTTCTCAGCATCATTCTATTGGTATTAGAGTACCAAATCTTGTCTGCAACATTCTTAGCAGTAGAAAAACAAAAAGTGAATCCAAATGAAAACAGAAACAAATCTAAAGGGAAGGCAGGGGAGGAAAGTTTGTACTAAACTCTTAAAGAACAAACAAAGAAAAAAAACAGAAGGCCCACTCTTTCACAGGGATGTTCCTTTTCATTTTAGTTCCATCTCACAAAGAAAATAAAAATATCACTTCAAGAAAGCATTCCAGAAATCCACAAATGTTATATTAATTTACTCTAGCTGATAAGCAGGCACACACATTAAAAAAAAATAAATAAATATCTCTGTAGCACAAAGCAATAACTTTCAAAGGGATTTGTGTTATCTCAGGACAGGAAACGTTACAGAAGATACATTTCACAGTGACCCACACAAATAGCCCGTACATTCTGGGCCTGGCTGTACCAGCTTCTCAGCAAATCTGTTCAGAACCAGCCCAAATACCTGAGCACTGCGCCATGTCCTGTACATGCCGTGTCGCGTTAACATACTCAGAATTCCACTTCTGCATTTGTGATCTCCTCCCTCTCTCAAAAAATAAATGCTACTTTTACATGGCCCAATATTAAAGTCAGTGGTATGAAAAGAAATGAGGCCAAGCTCCAAAACATGTTCCTCCATGAACCAGTTCGGTTCAGACTTTTGGGGATCAGGTTCTGCAAAATGATGCAGATCTTCCTATCTTTGTAAATAAGGTTCTTAATCCTGCAGAATGTAACGCCCTGCTTGATGCTCATCTCTGCATAAGAATGTATATATATTATATATGGAGCTACATTTAACCATATAAATTATCCTATAAATAGTGATAAATAATTTAGTGGGGTTTTTTTGTTTTGTTTTGTTTTTTTTTCCTTTTAGCACAGAGAGCATGCATGTTTGTATGGGTGAGGAAAACAAAATTCTGAACGTGTTTGTTACAAGTCTATTTGGGTAATAACATCTAGTAAAACAGAAACATGATCTACCTTAAGTGATTTCAGGCAAGTATTACCTCAGACCACTACCTGTGAATCTATCTGAAAAAAGGTATCTGAACTTTCAGAAAGAAAAAGCAAAGTATCTCCACAATCTGAAGCATCAAGGGTCACTGCAGATGCAAAGTAATTCCTGACAAGTTCTCCACAATCCTGGGATTTAAACGTATTTTCCCCGAGTGTATGAAATATTATCAATGTGAAAAGGTTTAGTATCTAATACTAGCTGTATCAGCTCAAAAGATCTACCCTCAGCATTTCTTCTCACAGTGTGTGAGCAGAAGGTATATAGGTTCAGAGCAATGCAATGACACTTTTTTTTTTTTATCCTGTTTGAGCTGAGCTGAGCTTCTGCTGAAGGAACAAGGTGCAAATGCAGTCACCGGGCAGCTCCTCCAATTCACTTCCAGTGAGACTTCTTCTGTAGCCCTCCCTTCCTCCAAGGACTGAGTACCACTGACAAACTGCTACAGCACTGCCTTAACAGCATGAAATTACAGGACATAAACTGCCTATTTATATAAACAAACAAAAAGGTTCCAAATGAGAAAAGGATGCTAATCCTTCATGTTGTACATCAGGAAGTGCTCAAAGTATTGTATTTCAAAGACTGGAGAGAGCATAATATGAATCTACCTCTGAAGGCAGCTGTGAATCTCTCTAATTAAAGTATTTTTTTTAAGTTGTTAGTGAAAAATAATTAAAAAAAATCATCTTCTCTCACAGCATACTGAATTTGTGAATTTTTCTGTCATTCTGCACGAATTCTGGACTTAGTTTCTGAACCCTCTTGGACTCATTTATCCTAGAAAGCCACATAAACTAAGTGCTCCTCACAGAGAAAGGATCCAGAGAACACTCACAGCACTGTGCCAGACGCTGTGAGTTCACAGAAAGCTAAACTTTTGGGTTCAATCTCCTTTTCAACGGCTAGTCATATTCTACCTGCAGAAATGACATACAAGCTGCATAAGTCACCTCCCACCCTTGGAAAACAAAATGAAGATAATCCTGGCATTTTTTATGAAGCACAGAAAACCACTAGTTATCTCAGTCAAAAGTTATAAAAATACTACCTAAAACTCTGTAACACCTTTCTAGAGGTCATTCCAAATCAGAGCATCCTTAATTATTTCCCAACTTCCCAATAACAAACAATAGCATCTTTGGGACCCCACCATTCCACAGCTCAAAACCAGCTTTGCCTTTGACGAGGTTCTGGACAAGTAATTTCTCTCCACAAAACAAACAGCAGCACGGGCTAGGAGAATAATCATAGACATACCAGCATCAGCAAAGGTAGCTAAGTAGAAGAAAGGAAATGCAGAAGAAATAAGACTCAATGTTTAAGAGACAAAAATCAATCCAACCTGCAGACTGACTTCTTGGCTTGACCTTAGACAAGGTCGTGCCTTGTCACCACAACCGTGGTGATGTTCCAAGCCGTGGGCTGCCCCTGTGTGCCCCTGACAGTCCTGCCCTGCTACCTCACTTGGGGCGCAGCTGGAGAGGCCCCTGCCCTGCAGCTGTGTGATCACGCCCAGCTCCTGGCTCCCTGCCCCCTAGGGAAAAGCCACTCCTCACTGCTTCCTAGTACTTTTTGCCACCTCAACTTGCTGTTCATGTTACGTGCATTTTCAGTGTAAGTCTGATATCTTATATATGAAAAGGGAAGCTTTTCATACATAGAGCGGAGGTCAAAAATATTAGAAGTATTTCTTTAGACAATGCTACAATCTAGCACACATTAAAGCATGCATAAGGCAAACCTTTTAAGTCACTCTATTGTTTCATGTGCCAGTACAACCAAGAGCATGCTTAAAAACATTGTGGATTCTCTGGTCACCTCCCTTAGACATAGTTCAAAACTACTAAAAGCCGCAGAAATCAAAAATGTTGAAATATGTCTTGTTCTTTCCTCCCAAGAAACAAAATCAGTAGAGTCATCAGGATAGAAATTTTCAAGAAGAGCTAGTGATCTGAACATCCTAATTTCTGTGTGCCATGAACTAGACAATTTAAAATGCTTTTTTTTTTTTTTTTTTGCATCCATTTGAAAGCAAATCTGTTCAGAGAGACACCATTTCACTTGAGAATTCACTTCACCAGTATCACTAAACAAGACTAGAAATATTTTCTTGTAAGATAGGTCAAGGAGCAACAATTCAGTATTACTTCTACTTACTAGTGTCTTTTCCCATTTTCACCATATTTCAAAGCTAGGAAAAACATTGATCCTCCATTAAGCTATGAGCAATAAGAAAATATTTTCCTAGACAGAGAAAACACATTTGCCTTCTAACCTATTGAATCAGCATATCACTTATTAGAGCAGATGTTCACAAATTAACATCATCTAGAAATTATTCAGAAGAATAAAATCTCTTTTACTGAAACCCTTGTAGCATTTTTGTCTTTAATTTTGCGATCTGTAAGTCCCAAATCACAATAGTGCTGATAAATAACAGAGATATATGGATGTAGAACTATATCCTGAACTATAAATTGTTATATAATACCTGTAGCATACTCTCTGCAGTGAGATAAACATTATTTTACTGAAAATCTGTTTGCTACAATAAAATATGATGATGCTTTTTAAACAGGCAATCAAAAATCTTTTCTACCCCTTACTTGTGATCAAAGCATATTTTTCATAGTGTATCTGCAGCTCATATTTAATAATTAACAGAGGAGCTACTATCCCTTAGCCACCTTAAATTTGAAAGATATGATAGATTTCTGCCTTACAATCCTTGCCTTTTTCAACGCAAAACAGATCAACTTTCCTCATGCTTGAGACCTGAAAAATATTCAGTGTCTTAAATTCCAAATGAATTCAGGGCAAATCGAAGGCACTTTGAAAGAGCACACCCATTAAGGAAACAGAATTTATATACCCTGACGAGTACAGTCTGTGGAATGTGTAACTTGTTGTAATGCAAATATATCTTATTGTATTTGGAAAAACAAAAGGTACCTTTATTTCACATCAACAGTCCTCTGCAGTTTTCTCTATTCAGGCTCCACTGTGCAAGAAGAAACTGTCACTGAATGACACCCTGAATTCATTACAAAGCTGTACCAATAAGGAGACAACAAAAGGCAGAAATTAAAGTTCATTCATATGGTGGATGCACCACACTAAGGGCAGATATCATGGGCTCTGACTGAAATCAAATCTTCAAAGACTTAACTAGAACAGAAGTGAGACATACGGTTGAGGCTACAGAGTAGGGCAAGGATATAGCAGTGTATTGAGCAAGCATTTTCCCTTGATTGTACAAGGCAGAGAAGAAAGGGCAACGATGCCTCTCCACACATGTGCTTGGATTTCTTTCCAAAGCATATTGTGGGGTGTTGGTCACCTATCAATGAAGATACACACACAGTGAAGCACTCTGGAGCATCCCTTCTCTACAGCATAGATCTGCATCACAATTCGATAAGTATAAATACATACAAGCAAAAGCAGTTGTCTTCTCCATTGTCATGTACTGCGTTATTAGGTAGAGTATTATCTGTTATTGACACAACAAGTTTTATATGACTTCAGTGCAAAAGCATTAGACTCAAATCCAGCATACTTAAGGCAAGTTAGAAACACAAGAGTGATAGCGAATATCTGTGATTTGATTTTCTTCATTCTCAGCTAATGTCCACATCCAGAATGGTTAATTCAGAGTAAATGTATGTTCTTCCACTGAAATGGTTAGTTCTTTGGCTAAATAAAGAGTAAGCTTACTGTGACAGAAGAAAAAAAGTATCTAAAAGACTCCTTTGACCTATCCTACTGAATCTATTCATTCTTCTTCTCGTCTCAACACCCCATGAAACTTCAAACAGGATTGAAAACAAAGAGAGACCTAAATCTATCTTCAATATGTGCTGCCACTTCCTACACTCCTTGGGGAACCACTGTAACACTTGGGAAACACTTGTAACTCCTGCTCCACCACAGTCTTCATTTTGACCTTAAGCAAATCGCTTGGTCCCAGCTTCATTTTGCAACCTAATTCCTAATGAAATGAATGGAAGTAAGGTGTCTGAAAGTACATTTCACGAGCGTGGACCTGAATCCCTCTGTAGCTTAGGAGCTAGCTAGCTAGATTGGAAGGTTTAGGACCTCCCTATCTGAAACGGTCACAAGGCATTCAGAACAAATAATCAAAAAACTGTTTGGCACTCAGGATAATTGCGGTAGGAGCACAGATCTACCAGATAATAGGCTAAAAACTTCACAATATCCTCTCTGCCCCACTTGGTCCTACCTGGCACAACGAGTATCTTCCCAGTTACATGATGTACTAGCATCAGCTGAACCTCTATTGGCAGCTGATGAAGTTCCTGAGATCTGAGTACCTTGAATAGACATAATGCACGAAGAACCTCACTTGCAGCTGCAGATTTAATCAAATTGCCCCTGATTTGTTTTCAACTGAAGTACTGCACATGCAGAAGTGAGTAAATATTAAAAAAAAAAAAGTTTTTACTTACCTTCTTTCCCTCTATTAGAATGTTTTATCAGATTTTGACATGTAACTTAAGATTTCTCTTCTTTCCTTCTTATACACTTATGTATTTATTTTCCAAAGAACCTGTTGCAGAAAAAGGTCTCAAGGTACATTATAATTTTACAGAAAATAATTTAAAATAAAAATTAATTCAACCATCTCAGTACATAATGCTTTAATGACTTTTCTTTCAGAATTAGTATCATCAGAGTTCTGAATACACAGAAAGCATGGTTGCAATATGTAAAGTTTCATGTTTGTACCTGGTTACCAGGCACAAAACATTTATGCGCTTTAACCCAGAATTAATATGTCAACAGTTTTTTCCACATTAGATGATCTCTGTGGAAATTAATTCTTTTCAAAAAAAGAATCTCAACTTTTCTAGAAGCAGTTGTTTCAAACAGAGGTACACAAACATGGTAAGTCAATAAACTAGATCTTATTTGTTGCAAAATCAGAAATATTTGACCACTCAGTTATAGCAACAGGAAAATGCATATCCTGTCTGACATCTACAGATGTTACAGGCTGTCATTTAGGTTTATTTTATGACAATAAGAATATGTAATTTATATGCTGGGTATAATAGATTTTTTTTGTAAAATCTTTGCTTTCATTTTATTATTGTTTTTGTCTTATGCCAATTAATTAAAAAAAAATAGGCCTGTATTTATAACTGGACAAAATGAAAGGAGAAGTGATAAGGAACCAGTAAGAAATAGACAGAGGAAGCTAGTTACATAGTCTAAAGCACCATGAATAGTTCATATTTAATTTGAGGACTATCAATTACCTCTGTAAAGCTTATGTTAAAAAGTCATTTACACTCAGAATTAGTTTTACAAGTCTGGGATCACCATAAAGACACATTTCCTATTCCAATGCTGTGTAGGAAATACTTTCACAAACTAGTTACACACAGAATAGACTTTCTGACATTTTTCTTCCTGTAACTCCACAGTGCATTTATCCTATATTTAACCAAATACAAAAAGTAAGTATTTCATAGTCTTGGGCAGCTTAATGCTGATTTCTCATGTCCCAGGTCAAGTGACTTTCAACTCCTGAAAGCATACTTGACAGGAACTTTCCATGTCACCAGTAACAAGATAATTTTTCATTCAAGATTATGACCTGATCACAAATTCTTTGAACACCAGTATTATGCAAAACAATCATTTTCATGTTCCAAAGCTAGTTCAATAGTTTTGCTGACTGCAACCACACTCAAGTCTCGTGACCACAAGAAGTTTGTAACAGCCATTAGTATCCCTAGACGCCAAGAACATCGTTGTCGTGAATTAGATGTAATCATGGCAGCAGTGGGTTCCTTCACTCCCTTGAGATCCCAAAATGATTTCACGCTATTTGTATGTCACAGAAATGGACAGTGCACAATAAAACAATGCAGGAGAATTTTCCTTCAAATACAAAAAAAAAAAAAAAAAAAAAAAAAAAAAACCTACACTGTCCATCAAATGGAATTGGCCTCTTGTGGAATCATTCTAAGAAAGCTTAACCAGACACTTAGCCAGGAACTGCCTAGCAGGGTGACATAACACTTTTTTCAATATAAATTTCAGCATCCAGGCTGAAATTTTCAAGTAATCAAAGAAGCATCATAGAACTTGATGACTATAATACAGAAAAAGATATGCATCTCTGAAGTCATGCGTTAAATCCAATTCTTCAGCTGGCAAACACCGTCCTTCCGTGCCTGGCCTTGGCACTTAAGACTGCTATAAAAAGATTTATGAATTTCTTTACATGAGGGCCAGTAGACATTTAACTATGAACCTATATTTGAAATCTGATTGGAATCTGCTGTGATTTCATGAATTCAGATGGAGCTTCTCAAGTTTTTTTTCCTACTGCAAGTGAACGGGAAATATCAAAATATCTCATTTTGCATTATTTTTAGCTGAAATGTATGTCAATGTGAAATAATTTGAACTACATTACTAGAACTAAAACATTCCCTAGTGTAACTCCCATTCACGTCAGTTACACCAGGAATGCATTTCACCACTATAATTTAATATGTAAAAGCCCAAGTGATTACAAAATTATTTTTTCTGATAGTTGTATCCAGTCACACTGGATAAAAAAACTCTGAGAGGAGCAGTAGTAGTAGTAATTTGGAGCCATAACGGCTCAAATACAGTGTTTCTGTAGCACACAATTTCAACCTAAGTGATACTTAAGGGAAATTTCAGTCTCTTGCTAAGCACTTGGGATCTTTGGGTTTTAGCATGTTAGGGGTAGGACTTTGGCATTTAAAAGATGACTTGCAACTGCCTGGACTGATGGGTAGATGAATAATCAAATTAAAAGCTAGCCCAAGTGAAGGTATTTGCTTCCATTCCAAAATGCTCAATTCCGTGCATTTCTGTGATTCAGAATGGTCTACCAAACTGGTAGTACAAGCTAGCATGAAGCTATACTAGTTCTTATTTATAATGACAGTTACAAGTACAAAGGCTTATACGTTGCAGGAGGCAGAGCAGGCTCCACTATTACCTTAGGATATGTTTCCACAGTACTGCAGTATGCAGTGCTGACACACCCAGAATGTTGCTCTGCAATGAGGTCCTCCAGGAAGAACTTTTCTTTCAAGGAGTAAGGTATTGCTACGGTCACAGCATAATGTAGACATCACCGTGCTTGCTTTAAATTAAAAGATTTTGTACTGGTAGCAGAACACCTGCAGGACTTATTGGATAAGCTGGGTAACTACTTAAGCAGATACCTCATGCGGAGCTCCGTGTCCAATGTGTGAACATTCTCAAACAGTTATTCAAAGAGCTTTCTTCTTTATTTCCATTAGACATCAAAAATTCCCTCTCTTATAATCCACCTTCCCTTTCAACCAGTTAATACCGCAAAACCATACTACTTATTTTCTCTGTGTACTTTATTTGCCTAGTTATTTCTTTTATTCTTACATTCTTGCTATGGTCCACTCCTGGTATTATATGGTTGTTGGTACTATGCAGAACTACTGGCAAACTAGCTTACAAGGGAACCTTTATGCCCCTTACCTTAAAACTGTAAAAGCTGTTAAAGAAACACTCATTTACAGATTTTTGCTGGATTTTATAGAATGCTCACACTCATTGCTGATATTGCCTCTGTACAAAAAAAAAAAAAAAAAGCATTTAGTACATTTACCCAGGTGAGCTATAAAAAATGCAGTATTTAATTTTGGCAAACATCTATGCATAAAATTACTGAGGTGTTTGACTCAAAACATAGTTGGAAATAATATTATCATATTAAAAAGGAGCTTTGTTTAACAGTTTACATTAAAAATATAGTGAAGCCTGCTCTATGATTTTAAAATAGGAATCAGATATTTACAAACAAGTTTCAAATCAGGGCTCAGCACAATGCAGTCTTTTCTGTGTCTTGTTTTTTATTACTCCTTCTGAAGTGATAGAAGACGAGTGGAGAAAGTTTTCCAAGAGGTGATTCACAGAAAATCCATGAAAGCAAAAATCAAAGCTTAAGGAAAATCCTGTGCCTCTGGTTCTGTTCTGTATCACTCACTGGATGCTGCATACAGCAAGCAAAGCTTATCTGATAGATTATGCATACCGTCACAGGTACCCAATTTGGACTGTTTATATTGTTGCTTTTCAGCTTCAGAACTGCAAGTCACTAACTAGTTCTCCCCCACAAAAACCCCTTCACAGCTTTAAATGGATATTGCAAAACTACTGGAATTCAGTAGTGTTGGTAAGCCCTATTTTCTCTCACAATGTGCTGTCCCGGCCCTTAAAGTGCATATGCCGATTTGGTTCAAGTTTTATGATTTGGAATGTTCCACAGTACCTCCTCAAAAACAGCTTCAGTTTAATTGTGCCTTCCCCAGACAATTTTGAGTCTGAAAAAAAACATCTGTTCTGAATCTATTATTTATGCTAAATACAGTAATATCTGACTTATTTCATTCTGGAGTCTGGATGTGCTGTAGGTCAGATAATCCTTAACTAACTTAATCTCCTATAAAGGGCAGTGGAAGTTTTTGACACAGGAAGATATGGCTGGTCTAAGAATTACGGAAAAGAAATCATGGGATGTTTTCCCTAGGACTACATGGGACCCAACATGTTCATTGTGAATCCCAGAATGTCTATTTAAGATCTTAATTGTTGCTTCAAATGCACACGGGTGAAAGCTGTAATTAAGGGAGAAAATGCAGCACCAATAACATGTTAGAAGTCAGCAATTTTGAATTGTCAGAACTGTAACAACTGAGTATCTTATTATTTTTGCCTTCTCCTCGCATACCCTGAATTACTTCAATACTGACAAAGTGCATGTACTAACCATTGCCTCTCAATGTTAAACTAACCAGGCAAAAAGATGTAAGATGTAAGATATAGGTTGGTGTTTCTTGAGAACGTCTATAGAAAAGAGTGATTTCAAATAATTTTGATTATAAAATTTTACTTCACAATCCTTTTGCAGATCACAGATATTCATAATTAAAAGAGTATGGAATTAATGTAATGTTAGCTGTTTTGCCATCAGCATCACATAAAGGAAAAAATAAAAAATAAAAACAAACAAACAAAAAACAATAAAATATGATGCAGAATTCACTCTTCCAATGATTGTCATTGAACTATTACATTAGTAAACATTCACAGTATGAAGTCTCTTTCAATATATCTCCAGCATATAAAGTAGTGCAAAAAAGCATTCCAGTCATTTTGCCTTTGCAGTCAGACCAGGTTAAATGATTCTCTTACTTCATTTCTTCCATTATTAGACAACAAATGCTGCAATGCCTCCAAAGAGAGTTATAAAAATAAACAATTTCTGGAGGTTCAGCAGCCTTTTCAAAGTAAATTTCCAGTTAAAAACAAGCATTATAGATTTCAAGAAAAAAATTTAGAACTATCTTCTGTAGAGTATCTTTTTACAATAAATTTGAAAAACAATGACTATGGTATCCAATGATTTATGGTAGCTGCTATTAAAGCACTGATAAATAGATAAATGACTACCAAACTTCATTGCTTCTTACATAGTAAATACCTCTGAATGCCAACTTTTACCACAGAGCTGTTATTAGTGATGTCGACAGTTCATGCACCCACTTTAAAACTGACTTGGTTTTAATAAATTTTTCAGCCTCATGTGCAAAACACTTGCATTCTAATAAAAATATAGTCAAGTTATATCAGATCTAGCAATCCCTTCCTCAAGTTATATCACTTACTTGATATGTTATACAAGTTTAGCAATGCTTTTTATTTGTATTTAACCATTAAATGGCATACTACTGTATGCTGTGGACTTCTGTTTGCATATTTCATTATTTTCACTGCACTCTTTAATGCATAAATATATTTGGAAACATTCAAAATTACACATCAGTTTCCACAGAATTTGAATTTACACAGTTTTTCTTCTCTGACTCACTGCTATTCCCCGTGTCCTGACTTTTTTTCTCCTTTACACAGAGAGATTCTTTAACTCCTTCTTCCATCTCCAAATATTCTGATTTATCCTCTGTGGATGAAGATGATGCACTTCTAAATTTCTTCAGTAAATTTGTTGGGAGGTAAGGGCAACTGACTGCATTTTGCATCAGCTGCGTTTGTTCTTCATTCTCAGTCTCTCTGTGGTAGAAATAGTTAAAATTGGAGACAATCACTGGCACTGGTAAAGCAATGGTTAACACTCCCGCGATGGCACACAGCGACCCAACAATTTTCCCACCCACAGTTATGGGTTTCATGTCCCCATAACCAACTGTAGTCATGGTCACTACAGCCCACCAAAAGGCATCTGGGATGCTTTGAAAATGGGTGGCAGGCTCATCAGCTTCTGCGAAGTAAACAGCACTGGAAAACAAAATTACTCCAATGAAAAGAAAAAAAATGAGGAGGCCAAGTTCCCTCATGCTGGCCCTGAGTGTGTGACCCAGGATCTGCAAACCCTTGGAGTGCCTGGAGAGCTTGAAGATGCGAAACACCCTGACCAGACGGATGATCCTCAGGATGGCAAAAGACATGGCCTGTTGACCATTACTGCCCTGCTCCTGCGCCAAGTCAGTGCCCAGAGTAATGAAGTAAGGCAAGATGGAGACAATGTCTATGATGTTCATGATGTTCTTGAAGAAGTGTGCTTTGCTTGGACATGCAAAGCAGCGCACTGTAAACTCAAAGGAGAACCAAATGATGCATACTGTCTCTACAATGAAAAAAGGGTCATTGAAGATGGTGTGCTCCCCAGCATCCAGGTGAAGTGACTCATTGGAAAGCCCCTTCCCTAAGCTCAGGGACATCACGAATTCCTTATCGTCTCTGAACTCTGGCAAAGTCTCCAGACAAAAGATGACGATGGAGATCAAGATGACCAAGACAGAGACAATGGCAATGCCTCTGGCTGGACTGGAGCTCTCCGGGTACTCAAACAGTAGCCAGACCTGCCTCTTAAATTCATTCTCCGGCAAAGCTTTGTCCTCTTCCTCTTTGACAAACCCTTCATCCTCCCTAAACTTGAGCATGGCCTCCTCCCCAAGCTGGTAGAATTTCACCTCCTCAGTGAAGATGTCAAAAGGTACATTGACTGGCCTCTTCAGCCGACCACCACTCTGGTAGTAGTAGAGTATGGCATCAAAGCTTGGCCGGTTCCTATCAAAGAAGTATTCGTTTCTGAGAGGGTCAAAGTATCTGCCTCGCTTCGCTGGATCACCCAACAACGTTTCCGGGAATTGAGCTAACGTCTTGAGTTGAGTTTCAAACCGCAGTCCTGACACGTTGATTACCACACGCTCACAACACTCGTACTCACTGTAGCGAACAGAGCTGTAACCCCCAGGGCCTCCACCATCATCAGGTGGCTGGTCTGAATATGAGAACTCATCCTCCCCATAGTCAGCACCGTAGTACAGCTTTCCTTCTTCCTCATCGTCTTCATCCTCATCTTCATCCTCCTCTTCCTCCTCACTCAAGTCCTTCAGTATTCTCTCTTCAGAACCACTCAGAGGCAGCAGCTCAGAACAGGGGAAGGAGGCCCCGCACTCCCTACTTCCCAAGTGGTGACTCCTCTTTTTCCCTTTCTTCCATCTCTTACCACTCTGGCGGTTGGGCAGGCTGCTGCGTGATGCATTCCCACCGTGAGAAGAGGATGCACCTCGACTCTGTTCCTGATGGTAGTGGTGATACGGTCCACCTCCACCTGTTGCCCCTGCTTCTACTGCTGCCGTTGCTGCTGCTACGGCTGCAGCTGCTGCAGCTCTTGACTGTGCCAGCCGCTCCCTCTCTCGGGCCCGAGCTTGGACTGCATATCCATAGGGCATGTGGCTGTTGCACCCAGAGCTATCTGCACTCACCATTGCAACCTCCATTTTGCAACTGCTTTTTTTTTTTTTTTTTTTTTAATCACTTAATACAAAAGCTTATCTTTACAGTGCAAACTTAACTTTCAGCATAGGAAGTTCAAAGCCATTTGCATTTGGAGGACAGTGCACTGGACACAGCGCAGGGCAATACAGTTATAATGCTGAATCTATGTTCTGCAAAACCACAGATCTGCATTTTCTTATTGTCCAGAACGTTTGACACAAACTACTGTTTTGCTAATACGAAAAGATGAAACTCTCAAAATTGGAGCAGGGAACAGCTGAGGCCTTGTCCTTTCATCCACTAAGTCCCTTTACTTTCATTTATCTCCCGTGGCTACCACAGATCTGATCAGACTCATGACCACCTTCGTGAAGAAAAATACATGCATATCAAAGGGTACCTGCTCTGCACAGATGTTTTTAGTTCATCGTCACAACCAAACGCGAGTAGTGTCTTTCCTCATAATTTGTTCCTGGTAATGCTTTGGCCTAGAAATCTTATTATTGTTTATTATCATTACGTGGGGAGTTGAAATTAATTCCAGCCATCACTCTATTTACACAGTGAGAAGGTCTTTGCAAATCCTTTCTTCAGCCTGTCAACGTCTCAAACCTGGGAGCAGCACCCAGGGCGTCAGCAGCAGTGGTAAGAGGAGGAGGAGGAGGAGGAGGAGATGAAGACTGAGAAACTGGCTCTGAGGTCCCCATAGGACAAAAGGGAGTGGATGGGTCACCCTTTGGTTATGGTCATGCAGAAGAAGCACTTAACCTGAGGCACATGCACAAACACACAAAAATAAACAAAACAAAAAGGGAAAAGATTGGATTGTTTTCCTAAAAGGTCACACTGATCAAATGAAACTGTGTCATCTATTACCACGGCATTCTAATCTTCCCCTACCCACACTATTCACACTTCTACATTACACACACACCCACATCACATGCACAGAGATTTTGAACCACTCTGTTGGTAGGGATGTGGGTGGGTATGTCATATATATATAGACAGAGTTACAAAATCCCCACCCATATAAGCACTTGCATCCATACACAAACGCATGCTTCTGAAACACCAATACATATAAACACTAATGAAATTACTGCAATACACGATGCACTCAGATCTTTGAGTACATACATAAAACATACACCTACATGTATCTACATGAAATATTGAAATAAATGTGTCTGTACAAAGAGCTTTTCATATATTTGTAAAAACACAAGATGCAAGAATGTTACATTTTAATCTATAACTGAATTGTGTTTCAACCATAACGAACATCTCACTGAATTTGATTTGGATACGGGCACGTACAGTGTTCACTCAAGTGAAAACACTGTGATATGGTGTGTCAAACACAACTGCAGGTGCACTGAAGCAACATCTACATGCAAACGCACACAAAAATACACATGCACACACCCCTTTGAAACAGAACCCTCATTTATAGCTGTACCTATTAATATATGATAAAAGGTGGCTATGGACTATTAAGAGACAATGCTATTTTTAAAATCATACCTATCTGTCATGCAAAAAAAAGGTCTTTAAATTGCTGTTATACTTACTGTTCGTAGGCAGAGAAATAGCAATGCTGCTCTTGCTAGCGTAAGGATCTGGTGACAGTGGTCCTGAGGAGGGGGCTGTGCCAACTGATCTACACCTGCAGGCGTGTAAGGTCAGTCAGCACCACAGGTTGGTGAGTTATTTTTCTGCCTTCTTTCCGGGTGCAACAAGAGTGCCAAGAATGAGCCAGGGAGGCAGCTTAAGCTGGGGGCATTCTGCACAGCTACAGACACCGCTTCTCACCGAGGCATTTGCAGAAAGGCAACAAGCAAGAGTCTTTTCCGAAAGGAAAAAAACGAAAGACGTGAGCGTGTTTGTGTGTGTGAGAGAGAAGGAATGAATGGATGAGTGTGATCACTAGGCTTTCCGAGCCCAGCTTTTGCTGTAGATTTGTAAATCAACGTTAAATAATCCGTGTACCGAGCCTGTTTCCACTGATGGGAGGATGAGTGCCGCTCCTTGCAGTTTCTCCCCGACACGTCCAGCCAGCAGCTGCTCAGCCAGCAGCCCGCATCTTGCACTTGTCGTGCCGCTTTGTGGCAGCGCTTACCAACCCCCCCCCCCCCCCAAAAAAAAAAAAAAACAACAAAAAAAATAACGATAACAATAATTAAAAACCCCAAAACCAGAGGAGGAAGCGGCTGTCTACCACACGGCGCCCGCTGCCCCGCTGTACAGCTGCAGCCAGCAGCGGCGGCGCTGCCGGAGCGAGCCCTGTTGCTCGGCGGAGGCGCCGCCCGCCGGCTCTGCGCGCCGCCGGGGCCGGGGCCGGGGCCGGGGCCGGGGCCGCTTTATGGCGCCGCTGCCGGCTCCGCGCCGCCCCCTGGCGGCCGCCGCCCCGCACTGCGCGCCCCCGGCCCGGCCCGGCCCGGCCGTGTGGGAGCTGTGCGTTAGCCACAGGCGTGTGCCGCGGCTCAGTAATGCAGACGCTGGCTAGCCGAGCTTGGTGCTCAAAGCCACGCCACAAGCCCTGGCTTCTGTTTTTTGTTTTGGTTTGTTTTGTTTTTGTTTCCTTTTTTTTTCTTTTCTGTGTGTTTTTTTCTTGTTGTTTTTTAAAGGAAGAAAAAGACGTTGTCAAGGTGGCTCCGAAGTGGGAAAACGAAGTGCAAATCGCATCTTCCAGAAAGATCAAACAGCTGGCCCTACCTCTGTCCTGCTGATGCGTTCACCACAAGCCCTCAGATGGCACAGGCACATGAGAGAGGTACCCTCACAGCTCCAGCCCAGCGCTCCCCTGCTCGCATGCAGCGTGTACGGTCTTGCACACAAAGCCAATTTAACTCTTACCCCTAATTCTGTATCTGCACAAAGAAGTAGGTCCTAGCTCATGAATAGGATACCGTCATGTATATGGTAAGGGAGACCTAAAATCACAGAGGTTTAGCACCCCTGACAAGATGTCACATCTTTTCTCCCTCTGCCCTCCGCCCGTACCACAAGCTGTTCCTTCCCCGTCTGGAAAACCCAAGCAGTGACCGATTCCACCTTCTGTGAGCAAGCACCACGAAAATGCAGCTTGGCCATATTTGATGGTACAGCTACACTTCTACCATCTCGATGAAGAGTAAGCGTAGGCACGCCTGCTTAATGTAGAAAAACAAAAGAAAGATGGGATCATAACAGGGACAAACCAAGAGCGGTGCTCACTCCAGACACTTGCCTCAAGGTGCTCGCACCTGGTCAGGCATTTTTTCATTGCATAGGTCCACACCTTTCCCACAGTCCAGAAGAACCTAGAGAGCCTGGTGACTATTCCTCTTCAGATCCCGCATGGTACAACCCAAATTATCCACAATGCCTCTGTCTCTACTGCCTACAGCAGTTAGTGCTCAAACTCTTCATCCCATTCCTTTCAGTAGGCTGACTTATGACTATAAAAGGGAGATCTAAGGATCAACCAAATAAACATCAAGTTCATAATTGTCAGGTCAAAAACACTTAAATGCTTAAAAGGCAGCTATATCTAACCAATTTTTCAAAAATCCTAATTCTTCAAATTCTGTAATCAATATACAGCAAAAGACATTCGGTATTCTAAACTCATCCCACATTCCATTACAATAGAAACTGGCATCATCA
Source organism: Aythya ferina (assembly GCF_964211825.1). Classification (NCBI taxonomy): domain Eukaryota; kingdom Metazoa; phylum Chordata; class Aves; order Anseriformes; family Anatidae; genus Aythya; species Aythya ferina. The sequence goes on along the minus strand of NC_140301.1, from coordinate 8,389,644 downwards.
CAGGAACAGTTCGAATTTTGGTGCTCCCTTCGGTGCAATTTGAAAACACCCTACTAATTCACTTCTGATACCAACATACAGATTATTCAGCAACCTGGCACAAGAGTACACCAAAGACAGAGATGAAGCCCCTAACATGATTTAGTCACAAGGAAATGTCCAATGCCATAAAAATAGGAAAGATACCATAGGTATAAGTTTTTACAATTAGAAACACCTAGAGATCCTTCCTACTTCAGTAAAATCTAATTCTAGGGGCAAAAAATTTTGCAGAATTCAATAACTTCATTCTCTCTGAAGTACTGTATTGCTTTCTATCAGCAAGACCTGAACATATGGTTTTTTTATTCCTTTTTGATGTACTTCTGGAGACTGGACCAAAGAAAACCCTCACCTATCTTTTACCTTTGTTGCGGTTTCAGATGCATTTCAGACACATTCCTCAGGGCTCAATTCTAAGGCAGGTTCTCTTCAAATTTTATTAATGATATGGATGCAGGTATTGAACGCATCCGTAGCAAGTTTGCTGACAGTACTGAACTAGGGGGTACTTGTTGACTCGGGGGGGACAAGAGGCCTTGCAGTGGGATTTAGATAGATTGGAGCACTGGGCAATCAGCAACAGCATGAAGTTCACCAAAGGAAATGCCGGGTGCTGCCCCTGGGCACAGACTGGGAGCTGAGCGGCTGGAGAGCAGCCCTGCAGAAAGGGTGCTGGTGCCAGCAGGCTCAGCAGGAGCCAGCAGCGTGCCCTGGCTGCCAGGAAGGCAAACTGCACTTTGGGGTGCATTAAGTACAGCATAGCCAGATGGTTAAAAGAGGTGATCCTCCTGCTATACTTAATGTTTGTGCAGCCTCACTTTCAGTATCGTGTGCAGTTCTGGGCTCCACAATATAAAAAGGGAAATTGAAAGCATCCAGAGGAAGGCAGCAAAATTGACACAAGGGCTGGAAGGCGTGTCCTGTGGCTGAGGACACTTGGGTTGTCCATTCTGGAGAAGAGGAAATGCCAGAGGTGACCTCAATACTCTCTGCAACTCCCTGAGGAGGGGAAGCAGAGAGGAAGGTGCCCTGGTTAGCTCTCTGGTAACCAGTGACAAGATGCACAGGAAAGGCACAAAGTTGCACCGGGGGATGTTCAGATTGGACATTAGTAAAAAATTCTTTACTGTTAGAGTGATCAAAACCTGGAATAGGCTTCCTAGTGAGGTGGTTGATGCTCCATACTGGTCAGTGTTCAAGAGGCATTTGGACAATGCCCTCAATAATATGCTTGAATTTTTGATTAGCCCTGAAGGGGTCAGGCCATTGGACTACATGGTCTTTGAAGGTCCCTTCTAGCTAAACTGTTCTATTCCGTTCTATTTTCTAGTCATTATCTCACACCACTGTTAAACTGAAAATTTCACTGGCTATCTCAGTATAGAGACAAGTTGAAATAGATCAATCTCTTTGGTATGCCATTTTTTAATCATTACTCTCCTTTTTTTTTTTAATAACTATAGTATATTCTTGAGCAAAGAGGAATAAAAAGTGATATGATGGGATACACACATAACAGATAATGTAAGAAGCAGAAGAGCTTTTTTGTACCTTTTTTTAAAGTCCATTCTAATGTGCTATAGATGACGTAACTACACACAATTCAATCAAAATCACAAGTCTTATCAGATCCAATTTTTCTTTAACTTATTTAACAGCTAAAAACAAGCTTTGCATATTTACAAATGAATACTGTGAGTCATTTCATTCAGCTTTATATTTTCATAGTATTCAAAGAATTTTTTTTTTAAAGATACTACATTATCTCTGCTCCTTTATATTCATAAGGGATACTATTATAGGTAGAACAAAGAGGGAATATGTACATGTCATTATCTCCAATAGTACTGTACTAAGAACATCATAGCATAGCAAAGGATCTGTAAGGTATGCTATTGTACAGACTTGTTCTGTTTTACAATGACGTGGAGGAGAAATATGCATCATTGTTGCTTATCTATGTATACAGTACCAGAAAAAAAAATAATAATAATAGCATTTTTAGGCAAAGGAAAGACGAGATTCAAAAAGCCTAACTTAAGCTGCTATACCCAATATTAATTTATGCTATCTCCCAATTGCTGCAATTCACACTGGCAGAGTCTGGCCTCAGTCCAACACTAATCTTCCTGCTGTAATCAAGAGTTCTGTGCAGAGAATAAGACTGCACTACAGCTCAGTACTTACAGCACTTCTAGACCATGAATTATTCTATTTCCATTTTAGCTTTCCCTTTTTACTCTTCTGCTCCTCCCTATGCTTGCTTCATTCTTATTTCTATTAGCCTCTCAAGGCACCTTGGCCAACTTCCCGTAAGATATGAAACTCCCTTCAAATCAAGTAAAATGTTGCACTAGTGGGTACTCAAAGAAAATCAAATGAAAGAACCATGGTTATTGCATCACTTCAAATGTGATGAAACATTTTTTGTTGTTGTTACTGTTGTGACTTTTGTTGTTGTTGTTTGCAGTACTGGAGACTAATAGGTACCAAAGTAGCCATGAATTCCTGTCCCTGCAGCTAGGTTTTTCCTCCCAGTGTTTGTATTGCTTTAGGGAGTTTGTATTTTATTCATATTTCACTAACCATACCCAGTAAGACATATTTGTCAAAGAATCTGGCTCTAATACTGTTCTTTTGAATATGACTGTCACTACATAATGAGGTACTTAAAGAAAATGCAGCCTATCTGTAGTTAGTTCTTGTACACAACATACATGAATAGCGCATCTGTTTGTTACTTGTACTGCAACAGGCTAATCAGAAGAAGTTGACACGGCACATAACAGTAGGTCTTTTACATGTTCTTAGGAACGTATGCAAAACCACTGCTATTTACCACTGAGTTTAGGATGAATACCAGTAAAAACACTGATGATGTTTATATTTCAAGAATAATTTCTTGCATCAGAGTATGGAACTATTTAGAAACTATACTAAAAATACCATGCATGGTTTATTTTTGGATTTGAATATTTCTCAGTTCATTCTGGGCAGACAGGGACTCATATCAAGGAGATTTTTCAAATCAACAATAGGAAAAAAAAAAAAGGAAAGAAAGAAATAAAAATGCAGAAAAAGCATCTAAATAAGGAACTGCTTGAGAACAGAGAGACCAGCCACATCACTGTCAATGCTAACATCCCCCCTTCCAGTGTAACAAGGGTAGTTCCCCTGCCTTTTTTTTTTTTTCCCCCTAACAAAGTGTGTTTATCTAGAGTACAAGAATTTTGGAGCAGGCAACTCCCCTTCTTACAGATATGCCAAGCAGTAGTGAGCAGTATGGATCTCAAGTTTGGATACTGTTACTGTAATTATCTCATGAGGGAAATCAATTAAACTCACAGAATTACTTAAATGACCATCTCATTTCAAATCCTGGAAGAATGCATTACTTTTTTTTTTTTAACCAATCTTTTTTTAACCAGCCTTGCACATCAGAAAAAAACATAAGCAATTTTAACTAGGAGAATTACACTGACAAAAATGAGAAACTATTCAACCTTATTCCTAAGAACTTCAAGATCAGATTCATGTGGGAGCTAGTAGCCTAGCCTAGAAGTTTTATATGCCCTGTGTACAGATACACAAGTGAAAGATCATCAAACAAACTGTTCCCAAATAAATTCTTTAAACTTGTTTATTCCAGATCCATTGTTGTCTGATCTCACATATGTATTAAGCACAAAGTTAACACAGAAAAAAACGTTCCCAGCTTGATCAAACAGGCAGAACTAACTGACCTTGGCAGGGTACAACAATGGTTATTGCCATACAAAGTTGGAGAAAAATAATATCTCAAGATTTCCAAGCAAGGTAACTATTCTTGTGGCTAATTTTGAACCAGCAAACAGTGCAGAAGGATTCTAATGACAGACTTCATTTTGTTTTATTTTGGTGTAAGATAAATGTATAATTTTTTTTGTTGTTGTCAGTATTATATTTACTAAGGAAGACCTTTCTAGAATGGAAATGTCCTTTCTAGAGGGCTGCAACTGAGAATGAAATTGATCTGGGTGGGAATATGGGACTAGCAAGAAATCAAGAAAGTAAAATACGTATCGTGAGGGCAATGTTAAAATTGTTTATAATACTGTGGTATATGTATATAAGTACTATAAATACTTTGGGAATGACCCCTTTGAAAGACACCTGCATTTCAGGACATTGAATTTACATTTACAATAACGTTTAGGGAGCACCAAGGTACAATTAAGATAATAAACTTATATACTCTCTACATCAGATCTAACCTGTTGAATGAATCGTCTGTCTTCTTGTCTTTTCTTCAGAGCAAACAGGAAATATTGTTCTGTACATGCCATCGTACCAGTGTTTTTCCTCATGTTCAGGCAAAGCTGTCACAATTCAGTGAGGGAAGGAACTGCAGCCAGAAGCAACTTTTCTCCTTGTATGCATCAGGGTAGGTAAAGCTGTGAGATAAAATTGTTTCAGTCTCATTAGTACAGCCCAGCACAGATGTCCCAGAAGTGACACCTTATCATTGCAGTCCAAATAAATAGGCTGCATATACACATCAGATATGATCTGCGCAGAGCTGATCTTAATTTGTACCCATGGAATAGAGTAACTCCTGAGAAATCCTAGGTAGTCAGCTCATTCCTATCCTATTCTTATCTCAGGACAGTAAAAAACTCTCTATTAAACCCTAAACTTTGAGCAATCTTTTGTTATTCATCTACAGTTTACTATAACAAATTTCCTCATACCTGCGTATAAACATGTTAACACTTGTCATATTATTATTAGGTGTCTCTGGGCATTGATTAACTATTGTTGAATACAAATAGAGAAAGGAGTTTTTATACAGAGACCAAAAACTAAACCAGTTGTACTTTATGAACACAATTATATTTCATGCAATCCTGCAAACCGAATTAAGCTTAGCTCTTTTTAAAAATTGCCACATTACCTGTGTCAAAGTTATGTGTCAGAAATTAGGATGTGCCAATTCTAACGCAAATGTTAAACTGAGCATGGAAGCCTAGCATCAAAAGTCTTAATGAGTGTGTTGCTAAATTCTGAAAGTTAAGTGGATCTAAGGCCCAGGTAGTCCAGAGCCTTTCAGCCTAACACAGATTAATTTATTTCCTATACTGAGGTCAAAAGCCTCACTGAATTGTTCAGGATTAGTTCTGTTTAGTAACTTAGTTGGGACTAGAACCTTTAATAACTAGCAGATAACTTGCTCGGTGGGATACATGGCTAAGTATATAATTTAAGAAGTAGTTTATATTCCCCATGTGGATCTGTATAACCAGCACATAAAGCTATTAGACATCTATCCCTCACGTGAATCCACTAGGAATCAAGCTGTAAATGGATTCTCATTTTGTCAACATAATTCTCCAACCTTATTGGCAAAAAGGCCTACTGCTGAAGAAATCAGCAAGGTGTCTGACCTCAAAATGAGCTATAAATCCCTCACGAGAAACTGAAAGGGCCTCATCTACCCAGACTCTTAGATTATCTGACTAGACTCAGTTTAACATTCTCCATATGAATATATTAGTACCTCACTCAAGGGATTATTTATGTGTCAGTTGCAAAAACATACTCTGCACTAACTGTGCCCTGAACATTAATCATATTTGTCTGCACCAATATCTAAACATAGCATGAAATGAATTATCAGTGAATATTGCACACAGACACCAGGCTAACAATATAACAGCTTCTGCATGCAAGTAAAGATAACAACTTGAAGCTAGACTGAAGCTATTCCCCCTCAATAAATAAATAAATAAATAAATAAATAAAAATGTATATATATATATATATATCGTGTGCTGGCTGTGTTACTGTACCATTGTCTTTCTTATCTGTTGAATATGCACTCTCTTAGGTAAAATAATTTCAGATAATTATAGTTATAAAATAAATAGATAGCTGTTACAGGAATAGGCTTCCTTCTGATTAAAATGACCTTTACAAGGCAAACTCATGTTCAGCAACATTCATAAGCAGTTACAATAAGGTAAAAGACAAGAGAAATCATGTATAAAAATCTAGTACACTTTTACTGCAAAAGGCTTGACCTCCTCTCTGCCATGCACGCTTCAGGCAGCTGCCTTCACATGTTCTATAAAAAATTGTAAAAAATAACATTTTATATTATTTCCTTTCCTGAAAGAAAGGGAAGACTGATGAGTTTCCTCAGACACTTGCCATAAAACAGAGAATGAATATTTGAGAATGAATTTAGTGCTGATGAAAGTACTCTAGAGACAAAATTTTTCTCTCTTTAACCACAGCCAAACCACATGAAATGCAACAAGCAACATTTCTGGTCACTGCTGTCATTTTATGCCTCTCTTCTGACCTGGAAGGTGAGAAGGTTCTGTGATTATTTTATGAGTCCTACAGCAACTAATATGTTTGTAAAACTCAGCTAGCACTTCGGTAAGAGAAGTGAACTTAGAGATGCTGCGATTAGTGCTTATACTGCAATAAGTACGCCAACTGGAGCTACTTTATTCCTGAATGAGATCACTTTCTCAGGAGTTAACTCACATACATTAAAGTATTTACTTTAACACAGATATATTTAACATGACAGCTCCAGTTAATCTTGCTGATTATCACCACATACACAGGCTTCAGACTGAAAGACTAATTAAGTTCATTGGTGTGTCTTGTTCAAAACTGTAGTTAAAATGCATACCAGTTATGAAAAAAACACTATATAGAGATGACCTGCAGTCAAACGTGTGGTGTCTAACTTGTGTCTGTCACAGCCAGACTTGACATAGTAACTACTTTTTTGAATGGCATGCATGAATCAGATGAACAAAGAACACCATACATCCCTTTTGCCAAGGTCTTTTATTCTAACATCCATCAGCCTGCACAAAATTAAGGTGTTTTTTTTTTGAGGTACACACACAGAAATCAAGCAAACTGAAGAGATATGGATTTGGAAATGAGATCCTTTCACAGGGTATCCCATTTAGAAAGAAACATGAATCAGATGAGACTATCCCTGTGGTAAATGTATTAGTCATGATGAAAGTCTTGAGCACTCATACTCAGGACAGAATATACAGCACCAACACAATGTTCACCTCACTCCCAATTTTAACTTGCTTTAGATGTTCTTAAAATACCAAAATTGCTTTACTTTTGTATGTATTGGCAATTAAAAATTCCAAACGCTAACCATGTGTCCTCAAAAGTAGCTCAGATTCATCCAGTTCAATTTTAAGCCCAATTTTAAGCAAAATTTCTTTTACAGATTATCAAGGAGAGAAATTAATCTTAGCAGCAAGTTTGGATTGAACTTCAAGGTACCTTCATATTTCAGTTTCAAATGCATAGATATACATTATTTATTAATACAAATATTTATAAAAACTATGCAGTTTACTAATTTAACCACCATCAAGAATTTTAAAATGAAAAGCATAAAAATGCACTACAACATTTGTTCTGACAATGTACTTTGATTATATATAGCAGCCTTAAATGCACTCCAAACAACGGGGTCTGAACAATCTAAATCCGTGTGCATTATACCTGGAGCTGAAATCTATACTCAGACCTCTTCGGTATAAACATACAAAAAATTTCAGCCAATTCAAGAGAAGTCTAACACGTCTCCCCCTTTTTTGCCAAGTGGAATTGATACTTTTCTGGTGCCTGTGTATGTGCAGGTATATGGACACACACATGTAGGGGCATGCATCACCCAGCTCACAGTTCTCTGATGGTTTCCTTTGTGCATCTGTGGAGTTATTAAATGACAGAACATGGTATGTGAATCACCTGTGGGAGGAAAAACATTCTTCAAAAATATATAGCATCATGCCTTGATCTTTGCCTTTCCCCCAGCCCTCTCCCCACATATGGCATGAATTCCAACTGTGGTTTAAAAACAAAACATAAACGTTTCACAGAAATAATTTGTATATCTTAAATTCTTAGTTTGCATACTGCTCTTGCTGGCAATGGCAAAAGGGTAAAACAAGGGTTAGCCGAACGTCAAGCTAAAGGTGGCTAAGGTAGTCCAGTATAAACCTTGAATATCTGAAGGTCGGAATTAGCATTCTAATGATCGGAAAGTGAGTAGATCCTGATAATAGCTTTCTCTGAATACAGTCAAAACAATCCGTTGCTTTAACCACAAATAAAGAAAAGAGCTTTTCTCATTGCATTTATATGCAAGAGTCCATTACCTATCTTTAGCTAGGAAGACAGATAAATAAGCAACTACCAGCTATGGGGTAATTTATAAAGTCTTGGTTCAGCAGAGTGGGAGTTCTAAATGAATGTTATTTTATATTTGAACAAATGCCTGACAGATCAGGTTTTTTTTAAGCAGTTCTGGAACTTTCTTTATATTAACAATGCACTATGTCAAACTAGTAGAAAACAATCTGGTATAAAAATGTCCATTATCTAGGGAAATCATAATTGGTTTTCATATCAGCTTTCCTTCTTAAATTACCCGAAAGAACAAAGTAGATAATTGCAAAGTTCATGGAGTAGCAATTATATTCTGACTACAGCAATTTAGATGATGACAAACTAAAGACCCACTATACACATAAATAGTCTGGTTTTTGTTTACAGGTAACAAGAAAGTTAACCTTTAAAAGGTATTTATGCCATCCTTTAATTTATTGTACTGAGATTTACGCACTGTGTTTGTGGTATTTTAGCACTTTCTACATATTGCACTAGGATTCTGATTTTACAAGATAAACATGTATCTTCTTTATTAAAGGAAGAGATTAATTTTGTGGATCCTCTTTTACGTCGGCAGATCCTGATAGTCCTTGCTGATCTGTGCTGCAACTAACTCAAAACACCTATGGAACTCGGTATCTTTCTTTTCTTCTTTCTCACACAATAGGAATTTGTCTATAATTATTTTTGTACAGCTCTATGTAACAAATTATTATCATGCATTCCCACTTCCTGTCGTATTAGCATTATTTGCGCAAGTGCAAAGCAGTTCAGTTTCCACTGGACCATAACTTATAAAATGACATGTGATAGCTTTTTGTTCCAGCAGGTGGATTTTTTTTGTTGTTGTTGTTACAGTTTTGCATTAAATTCAAAATTCTGACTCTTACTTCACCTTGCTGTTTTGATGGAAAAAACTGTTAATCCTTTAAGAAAAAAAATGTTTTGAAAATTCAGAGATGCCAAGACAAAGATAACTACTTAGTATTTTATATTTAGCATCATGATATGCTGTCATTCAGCTGCAATCTTCTGTCTGCTGCAACTTTTGCTAGGAAACTAGTATTTATTAAAATCTTTGCCACTGACATTAAACCATGATCTTTCTCATTTCTTTTGAAAAGACATGTTCCTGCTTCTAAAATGTGCCTGATTTTCAGCATACTACCTCATTTTCAGGTATTATTCGTTGTACATTTACCACTTCTTTCCAAATGTTTTTCTGGGGCAGCACAAAGAAACAAAAACATAAAAAATATAATGTATCCTATATTAACACATAAAAATAATAAAAAATACTAATTCTCACCTTTTACTTTACCAAAAACTCTGAACAATTCTCAGGGGCACTACACCTGAACACTCCTGCAGAACTGAGAGGTTCTACCACCAGGCTGTAGTCTACTCAATGAAAAATCTTTAAAAATACATTCATTGTATCTGGGAATTTCACGATAAAAACAATGACCAACATAGTCTAAACGGCAGCATTAAGAAACATCTTCCAAATAAGGTGGTGAGTGCAAATATAAAAGGCCTATTTTGCTAATGGCAAGTATCAGAAAATCCTCAGAGAAAATCAAACAAACAATAACCCCACTTTAGAAAAACATGCATTTTTTTCTCCTTGTCAGTAATCAAACAGGTTCCTTTTTTGCATAATTATACAGTTCTTCTAGTAAGCTTGTTTTTTTATTTGTTTGTTCTTCTCTAAAATAATCAGCAATTAAATCCATTCTGCCTACTGCCCATTTCCCATAATTAAACTCCCCTTTCATCTCTCTGGCAAGATGCACTTCTCTAAGGATACACATCATGCAAGGGTTGGTTCTTCCCACTCACCTGTAATTCAGAGCCCTGAAATTGTCCTCAAATTCTTCCTTGCCTATAGTGTTCTTTGTCCCTTTAGGTCAGCTTCCTGATGAAACTTTTTATAATGCAATAATTCATGCCACTTTTTTAATGGTAAATCTTCATTTCATATTACCCATACCCACGGTTTTTAAGCCTCATTTGATACATGGGTAACACTGGAATTCCTAAGTTTTATTCCTATGGCCTCTTTAATAGCTTTATTTTTGCACTGAATTGACAGGTAATGTCAAGCACAGGTAGCATTTAACAACTGTTTTACTCCACTATCAGGGTTGTTACTACTCTCTATCACTTGATTACTTTTATTTTTTTAAGTAGCTTAACTGAGCAGTACAATAGTCAAGTATTGCATTCAGCAAACACCACCACCAAATCAATTTTCAATTTTTTCCCAAGCGTTTATGGTAAACTCATATAAGCTAAGTCATAAGATATTGTTTTACATTCCTTTGACTTTTCAATGGAACTTGATGAAAAAAATATTATGGAAGCATCTACTTGTAGCTAACAAAAGCAGATGAAGACAGTTGAAACCTTCAACTGATAAAGTCCATTCTCATCCAAAGGATACTCATGAGGTTTATTATATCTTGAAACATCTACTTATACTGCACCAAGCAGTATATCACAAGCATGAAAAATTCAGGTGTACAAACTAAAACAAAAGACTGAAATGCCACAGTGAAAATATGCCAAAACTTCAAGCCTTTTCCTGAGAAACTGCATTATAGCTCTTGATTTTTCCTCCAAATCTCTTCGCTGAAATTCATTTATGATTCCAAATATTAGTGGAAATTTCTCACATACCAACAGTATTCTGTTGTAGTGCTGCCTGCCACAGCATTTGTATGGCAGTCAAGATTTAAGTCCAGATGTAATGGTGAGGAGGTACTGGATGAAATAATTGGACAAAATTGGAAAACAATTGAAGTTTTCAAAAGCACACGCCTGTGTAAGAATTTATGCCTCTGTGTACTTTTCTGACCATTCCGTGATCTAATAAAAAAATGTTAATTGTCCCTACAAGTTTTAATATGCAGTGTTTTGTACACTGACATAGATGTTTTTCAGTTCCAGTACCACATTGTATCCACAGTGATACTTCATTGCTTTGGTGTTTTGTTTTCCTCTTCTAGCTTGGGGCTATGTTATCCTCTTCTAGTTCACTTTCTATTTATAAGACTATCTAATTCACAGCTACATTCTAACCACAGAGATCATAAAATGATGTATGCTCCTAGATACGACCTGAGAGTAAAATAAGGAGCAAAAAAAAACACATTCCCTGGGAGAGTATTTCTTGTTCAGTTTTAAAAGAACAAGATGCAGTATTAGAGAAAGTCTTGGAGGAAATGTGACAAGACCCTACAGCATTTACTGATGAGTAACAAGCAGTGAGAGAAGCAGAGCTATCTATGTGGTAAATCTTTTAAAAGAAAGTATAGATCAAGATAGCCCAGAAATAAATCCTGACTGTGGTCAAGAACATATGAAATGAAAATATAGTTTGAGTGTGGAAAAGAACCTGATGCAAAAAAGAGAGAGAATAGTTTTTCCAAAGGTGGTGTATTCTGAAATTCTAGGGGGAGGACGGAATTCATTATGGACAACTCTGTATGCATTACGTTTGAAAACCTGTTTGGGCCAAATGTGACTGCAAAAAGAAGAAATCATCAGAAATTTTGAGCCTGAGCCAAGTACGAAAATAAATTAGCAGAAATTTGTTTTTTAGTGATGCACTTAGTACAACCTGGCAGCAATTGGCAATCCAATTATAATCAACACAAGCACAATCACAAGGCAACATTATAACTTAGCTAGAGCTACAAAAATCACACGTTACTTGAAACCAACTCATCCAAGGATAATTGTTGCAGCAATATGAACACTGGTATTTCTGGAATTCTTTGCTTCATATCCCCCATTCACAATTGCAAAGTAAAATGCTCATTTAAAAGAACACAGGTTAGACACAACATAGTACAGAGAGAAGAGTTAGATTAAATAAAATAGCTTAGCATAGCATCAAACCCTTATTCTGCATGTTGGATACTTCACATGAAATTGCAATCTGCTGCATAAGCAAGCTATATGTTGCAGCTTGTTGTTCATGTGTTGGATATTTGAGTTGGGGTTAAGAGAAAAGATCATTTAAAAGCTTTTCTGAAGAGAAAGTCTGTCCATTTTATACCATCCTGAGGGGGATTTTCCATAGTAGAAACTATGGAAAATGTCATAAAGTAGGAAAAAAAAAAAAGTTTTAAAATAGTTTTGCTATTTTTAAAGAAAAAGAAAAAGAAAAAGAAAAAGAAAAAGAAAAAGAAAAAGAAAAAGAAAAAGAAAAAGAAAAAGAAAAAGAAAAAGAAAAAGAAAAAGAAAAAGAAAAAGAAAAAGAAAAAGAAAAAGAAAAAGAAAAAGAAAAAGAAAAAGAAAAAGAAAAAGAAAAAGAAAAAGAAAAAGAAAAAGAAAAAGAAAAAGAAAAAGAAAAAGAAAAAGAAAAAAGAAAAAGAAAAAGAAAAAGAAAAAAAGAGTATGTCTAGTGTAGTACTGTTCTTATTAGCAGCTCTCCTTCAGAGGAAAACTAGACAAACATTCATTTCAAACATCATTCTTAGGCCACATTTTGCTTACTTGTTTTACTTTTTAACAGATGAGACGTTTATAAAATGAGGCAACATATTACAGACAGAAATGGGTTTGAAAGAGAGATTTTAACTTCTGCGTGTAACGACAGGATTGAGGAAATTATTATCTGCACTCTTGTTCTGATTTTACATTTTACAAAGCTGCTATTAGAATTAAGTTCCAGTTCTGAAGTCCTCGCATCACTTAAATTTCCATTGTTAGAAGAAAGATTTGTAGCAAATCACAAAAGCAAAACTCAGACCAAAACAGACCACGTTTTAAAAGGAAAAGTATTTTGTAACGTGATTATTATAGAAATCCTGCTTCACTATTTTTCTGATTACCTAGAATACTGTGCTTTCATAAAAGTAAATAAATAAATAAGTCTATCCAGATATTTGTCAGAGCAACATATAAATTCATCAGGTTTGGAATAATGTAATATCTAGGAATTAAAGTGGTTTTATTAAGTGGCCTCAGGTTCTAGACAGGAAGCCAGACTAACAAAACAGTCCTTAAGGGAAACAGTTACTTGAGGCGTTTTTCAGGATCAGATTAGCTTTTCATCATAAAGGCTTCCTTAAGAACTAAGTTTTAAAAATGCAGTCATGTATCATACTGGTATCTGTTTATTGTAGTTAATTCATCTGGAAGTTTGCTTTAGGATGTTATTGAAACTGAAGTTCTTTGTATTCATGGTAGACTTTCAGCATTGTCCTTGTGATATACAGATATACCCTCCTCTTTATTTCTCTTACCCACTTTCTTCCTACTCAATTTGCACTATTTGCTTGATGAAGCCACTTTTTGCAGCTGAAATGCAGTTAGGGCAAACATACAAACTTAGTAAGTGAGCATGTACTTTTTGTACACAAAATACAAAAGTACTCATTACCTCTCACAGTATGCTGGCAAGGCAAGCACCTACAATAGGAGACTTGAGATAATGAAGTTTAATAATTTTTCCATTGAGAATGAAAAGCTAGTCACTTTGAACTCAAGAACTGTAGGCATTGAAAGACTTTGATGGTACTATGTTTGTAGGGCAACTCAATTATTTATATGGCAACCACTGCTGTAACCCATTATCACTTCAAGAATCTGTAAGTAGTTGTCTTCGCATTCCTCGGAGGTTAAAATAACCCACTGAACCTTAACTTATAGTGGCTTTCTGAGGTTACATAGGAAGCATAATGTACTATGGGAACACGATTAGGATTTGGACTCTAACCCAATGTTAGTTTACGACTGTGAGGACATAGCAAAATCAGATTAAATATTCTCCTTAGGTTATAACCTTCCTATCTCCAGCTACCAGATTTCTAGGATTCCGTTGATCCCCAAAAATGTTGTAGACACCTGGTAAAAATTTTCTTCATATCTCTACACCTACAAAGACTTCAGAGGGTTACCCAGGTTCAAATGATGGCTATGTTCATCCATGCCATGATCAACACTGCACAGTAAAAGCAAGCTACTAACATCTGAACACACTGAAAAGTTTCTGTGAAATAAAGAGCAAACAGAGCTACAAAGGTCTTTAAAGCCTAAATGAAAGGACAAATCCAGGGAAATACTTCAGCCTCTTCACAACCTCTAGGTATTGGCTTTCAAGGATCATAGATGAAGCAATTTTATATGTTTGCAATGTGCCCTATACAGGGTAATTCAATATAGCATAAACCAGCCAAAGGATAATGGTCAGGAACACACAACACATGACATAAAGAAACCATCCGGGGCACAGAGTAAGCAGGCTGCAGTGCAAGCCACAAAGGTTTTCTCAGACCATTGCACTGTTCAAACATCCATTCACCTCTGAAGTATATCAGCAGGAGCTGTCTGGCTACATTTTAAAATGACTTTCTTTGGTTTCCATTCAGGCTGAAATGGACAAACTGTTTAACGCTGTTTTACAAATACAAGGAGCCTTATTTTCTCTCTCCCAGTGTGGGAAGAGAAAGTGAAGACTGGTGGAAGACTGGTGGTCTAAATCCCAGTTCTCCCATGTGTACCAAATGAATCAGATCTGGCAGACAAGCAGATGGTATGTGATTTAAACATTTCATTGCTCTCTTAACCTTGCCTAATGAATAATTTGGAACTAATTGCAGATTGTGTAAATACAGCTCATCATTTATGACTCAAGTAGCAAATGCTTCATTGAATTCAAACCTCACTTTAGCCAAATGGTACCTTCATTTTTGTGTCTGTATTAAGACAGTATGAAGTCTGTGAAGGGAAATCCAACAGAGAGTATTCCTGTGGGGAGCAAGTTTCTTGAGTTTGCAACACCCTACCTATTCTCTTAAGCTCTCTGTTTGTGTATATTTTAATTTTTAGAAGAAAGCAGATATTTATTTTCAATGACGTGACCTAAAAAATAGGCTGAAGAGTGCTTACTATGTATGTAATTTTTTTTGCAACACTTACTTTTTTTCCAGCATGGACCAAGCACCAGATTTGCAGTTATAGCTTCTGTAAAACAAACAAAAATGGCACATGTAATTCCACTACACTAAGCGATGAGTGTGTAGCAGTACAGGTTGGGTTTCATTGGAATTCTAAGAGATGCTGGGAATTAGTTTCACATTCCACAATTTCTGATTTTTTGCTTTCAAAGTACATAATCACGTAGTAATTCAGAGAATACATGAAAGGGAAGTAGCTTGTGTTGCTAATGATAACTAGCTAATTAAGTACCACTTTTTCTCAAATTTATTTGATGCCTACCTCCTTGTGTCTTGATCTTAAGCTACCACTACGTTTACCATCATCAGCAACCAATACTGTGTAATCCCAGGGCAAGAAGTATTCTTAAAATATTCCATCAAGGGTTTTTATTGTTGTTGTTTTGTGTTTTGTTGGTGGTGTGTTTTTGTTTTGTTTTGTTTTTTAACCAAGATTAAATCTCCAGGATTAGCCATGAATTGTATTTAAAAAAAAAAAAAAAAAAAAAAAAAAGAAATTTAGTTATTATTCAGGAGCAAAATTTCAACAAACAGGTAAAAAAAATGCATGAATACAGTTACTGTGAGGAGTAAAATGCACATGACAGTGCACAGACAAAGCATCATCAGCCCTAATCCCTGCCAGTGCAATGAAGAATCAGACTTCGAGTAGGACAACAAAAGATGATGTTTTTTCATCAATAACTGTGAAAAAGACTTTGGTCTTATATGGTACCTTTGGCAGCAACATGAATCTTCAGTGCATTCAGAGCAAAAGAAACACCGAAACCTTTTGGATTTAAAGAGAATTTTATGCACAGTGAAAGAAAAACATGCTCACAAAGTTCCTATCGCTCCAGATTTGGGTCCTAAAAGATGTAAAGATGTGCTAGATTGTTCTTTTGGAAAGAAGTGTTTCTATACATACATAAATACTACCTGAAGTTTTCTGCTATGGAAAAATGTTCTCTTGTCCAATAAAACAACTCTCCCTCTCACCTATATATACACACGTGTACATACATACGTTTCCATGGTTTTCCTTCTATCTTCATAAAGCATATTAAATGCTGTTTTCTTTGATCTATTTAAGACCATGTAGCTGTTCATCTTTGTAGCATGTTAAAAAAAAGGCAATGGAAAGCACTTTTGTGACAAATGGGCTAGGTTTGTAGCCATTGCAGAGAAGTTCTATATCACAGATCATTTGGAAAAACAGATAGTGGCTATCTACACAGATATGTATAGTCCTTAAAGCCGACATATTGAATGGAGTAATTTCCATTTGTATTTTTAATTATGAAGCCTAAGCAATATGTTATTTTGTTTAAAAAAAGTCTTTATTACAGTGATGCTGAATTTACTTTTCATATCCACAACAAAGAAATGCAATTTACATAGTGGTTTTAAATTAATTCTGTTGTGTTTTCTAGCTATAAATTAATTACCCTTTCAGTGATGTTAGACTATTGTTTGTGATACAGTGCTTCATTACAAGAGACATAGGAAAATAAATGTATAAGACATGGGTTTAGATTACCAGTCAAGATATATCCTTTTTCTCCCTGAGTGGTATAGTAACTTCGGTCATTTTCAAGGTGAGATCATTATTTAACTCCATCAACTCAATCAAATTAAATCTGACTTACACATCACATTAGTAAGGGTACCATTAGGTCAAATACTACAAAAATTACTTATTTATATCTCTAATTACAGCTTACTGTTGAGCTCTTGTCCTTGAGGAACTTCTTTTTCAGAAGATATGCAACACAAACTTGATAAATTCTTTATGAAGTGCAGGAACTCCTTCATCTTTGGAACCAGGGAAGCAATGATGTCTACTTTGCCAAGCAAAAAAGGCGGCCCTGCAAAGATAACAGCATAGCATGCTCAGGAAAATATGTTTCAATCAGTCTGAAATTAACTGAATTGTTCAGAATTAACTGAAATATTCTATTTGAACTCCATCATATAGACACAAGTATATAAAACATAACAGTTAAAATGGTCAATCTAGCTGGTAGATACCTCAAGATATTTATTCAGCAGTTGTAATATTGATAAGGCTTAAATTCCTGAAGAATAAACAGAAATCTAATTGGATTACCACTCAGACCATCAAAAATGGACATAAAACTCAAGCTTTTGAATCTGTCTCCTGAGATGAACTTCAGATTGATTAGATTCCACAGGAAAGCAAATGTAAAAAAGATTAAATAAAATGAGCAACGAGGTAGGTAGCAGGGACAAATCCATAGTAAAAACAACATTTAATCTTCTTTAAAAATAAAAATTGCTTACTTATTGCTTAAATAAAAATTGCTTGCTTACTTTTCTGCTTTGTACTGTTGCATCACAAAGAAATGAATAAAACAATGATGTCTCCCTTATGCTAGCTTTGGTTCTCCACACCTTAATCCTTTGAACTCTGCCTCCCAGATATCACATGTATTCTCTGAGCACAGAAAACTACTGTTTCCTTTTTTTTTTTTTTTATATATAGATCGTCAGAATGTATACATCATATGACTTGAGAACCACAAAAGTATCTAACTGTAACAGCATATAAGTGTTTTAAATGTTGGAAGAAATCAAAGCAAGTAATAAACAAATGCTACTAAGAAAGGACCATGAATTCCACTCTGATTGCCTGTCAAGTTTTGTGGAGAAACACACAAATTCTTCTTGGATTTTTCTTCTACAAAGATTTATGCTTTTATAAGTTTTACTGGAAGCAATATTCAAGAGGACAGAACTTTAAAATCACATGGGTGCATAGTTACTGGTATTAACATGTACACTTATTCACATAGTCACAACAGAAGTGTTTTCTCATATACTTAGTCAAGTAAATGCAAAATGATCGCAGTTAGTAAAGATCACTCACCAAGTATGAAATTTACCCCATCAATCAATGTCAGCACAAAGCTTAAGTAGCTCTAATTCCACTAAAACCTGGGTGAGGACCATCTCTTATATAAGATAATTCCACTTTTGTCCTCTATTTTTTTGATAAAGATAAGAAGATTGAAGATGAGACTGAAAAAAAAAAATGAATTTTAAAGATAAAATGACTCTGTATCATGGAACTAAGTGATTCATAAACAACTGATGATACCTAAAAACTACCACACAATCTATCCTCAAAAATGGTTTGAATTCTTCAGGTTGCTTATGTTCAATTTTCATGTATGTTCATGGCACCCAAGCCTTTTTGCACACCATTGGTAGAACTTCTGCAGGTTTCATCAATTGCAGCTATGAAAGTTTCTCAACAAGATTTTGAGGTGTCTGTTTATATTCCATCATTTATGATCTATTTTCTCTTTGAACTCCAACCACATAAGAAAACATTTTATATTCATTTACATTCATTATTCTCAGATTGTTCCTGAACTAAGTGTAGGAAAGAAGTAACAGGTAATGAATTATTAGCTTGTACCACACTCTCCTGTTGATCGCTTTGGCTCTGGATCATGTATTGTAAATACTAACCTCTGAGGATTTTAATTTATGCTGAATAGCAATGATGTGGATTTGGAACTCCAAAGTACTTACAGGTCTTTCTTAGTTCCATCATCACTCATTTACTTGGCTAACACTTCCTTTTCTGTTATATGCGCAATGACAGACAAAAACTTTAGCTTTATAAAACTAGGAAATCCCGTGGCTCTTAGAAAGGGAATTCTTAATCTTCTCCAGTAACTGCTTTGGCTCGGAAGCCTAAATTGGAAAAATTCATGCTTTACTATCGCAGTTACTTAACTGAACCTTTAAAGTTACAAAACACAATGGATTTATATTTTTATTGAGAAGTGTATGTTTTCCTTTTCCCACTTAAATTCTGCAGTACTGTTTTCTCATTCTCACATTACTCAACCCTGTCTTATGTGGAACCGGAAGTAACTGAATAGTAACAATTAGTAACAGCATAAAAATTCATCTAGTGGGTTCAAGGCAGTAATGAAAGCTTGCTCCACTCTCCCTCCCACTTTTTTGGTGGTACTCAACCCCAAAATTATTAGTAAATATGTCTAACTTTGTACTTTTTCATTCATAAATCAAGATTTGATGCAAGAAATTCTGAAACTGAGTCGTATTCTTCTGAGACACATAGCCATGCGCAGCAGAAGTAATGGAACCTTCTTCCTTACTAGGAAAAGATAATTTTGAAATAAAGGTATTGATCATATGTGATCTTGGAATTTGGTTTCATCTTCAGACTTGTATTTTTATAATTTAAGTCATCAACCTCTAGAAAAAAATTAATAATATCACCACTGATAAATATTTTTCTGCTATTTGTAATCAAGCTCCGTTTTTCTCTTGTTTTCTTCTGTTACTTAAAAGCTGTTGAGAATGTTGAGCAATACCCTAATTGCTTGAATTTATCTATAGGGGATTTCCAAAATGAGTTAACGCTTGCTGAAAATTTAAGTTAACTATACTTGGAAGTTTCACAATATATTTACTAATTCAAATATTCCAGTTTAGTACAGGTACACTGATTATAGCTGCAAAGATAATTGATTATATTCCTGTTATATGTACAAATGCACTGATACTCTGCACATTGTAGGTACTATATGATATGGTACCATATGATGTACCATGTTTGATGTACCATGTATGTACCATGTGATACGGTACATTTTGAGCCACACCAGCCTCTACCTTTTCCAACCTTTTCTCACAAACCTAATTCTGAGAAACAGAAATCAGCACATGAAACAACCTTCATTCCATTTTACTCTTCAAACTTTCTTCTGAGATGGTACACAAAATCTGTCAAAACTGAGGTATTTTGTGAAAAGGGATTGATTTCTATCTCTTGTTGGACTGATATCATCAACACATTTGGCAACTGTAAGATGATCCTTTGTTATTCCTGACTGATGTCAGATTATTGCCTGGCTTTGAATCTGCTGTATATTTCAAAAAGGTACTGAAGATAATTTTAGTGTGATACAACAGTGGAAAAAAATAAAACCACGACAAAGAGGAAAAAAGTTCACATGAAATTGGTGCAAATACATTATCAACACTGGAGAAATGTAAAGAGCTGTTGTTATTTTCTCCACTCACACTACAGCAAATTGCTCCGCTCCCAATAACAGTTGTGCCATCAGAAACTTTCATTAATTCCCGATAATTCCTGAAGAACCAGTTACATTTTGAATTCCCACAGCTACCATCAAAAAAGACACATAAGTTTGAAAGTTCTGCTTTCATTCGGTCTTCACAGAAGAAGCAGAATAGAATCAATCCATAACATCAAAGAATCTCATGATGACTTTCAATTCAGATATTCAGTTGATTTCACAAGACTCAGTACTGTGAAAATAGCTATGTCCAAATAAATTCATTCATGTGAGCAGTCCCATTGGATTATAGTGGGACAAAATGTTAACATTTTGTGTTAGAAAAATAAAAATAAAAATCTGACAAAAATAAACGTTTTTAACAATGTATTTGCCTTCAACTAGACCTTCAACTGAAAATGAGTGTTTACGTTTTGCAGCAAGTCAAGGTCAAAAAGATTGCCAGTATAGTCAGAACTGAACCATATTAAATGAAGCAAAAATTGAACTGGCTGTACCATATTCATGTGGTGCTTCAGGCCTCCAACCTGCCACCTTTTTAGTAACAGTCATAAACTTTTAATCTTACAAAAGATTCCATTTGTGACCACAGGGCTGGCTGTGTCTTTCAGCATACAGGCACAAGTGAAGCATGCTGCTATATGATGTGCACTGCCCTAGGAGGTGCTCAGGGACGTATAGCGCGTGACTCACATACAAGCCTTTTTCTCTTCTCCACTGGCTGGCAAAGCCATAAATTTAAACTGGACTCTTTTTGTAACAAGCAATGTCATTCTTGCAGCAAGCAAGCTGCTTACTTTTTCCCCCCATACTCACTTGTTTGCAGACATGCCCCACAGCAGGTACATCTACTTTGCAAATTAAAGGTCTGAGCCTTTTCTCATGTTCAGCCTGTTTATGTGCTTTCATGTTTAAACGGACAGACCACCAGTAAAAAATGTTACAGACTTGTACATAAGCATCAGCTCCAAATAGAACTCTTCCTAAGCACTGTGAGGATGATCTACACCTGACCTGTATCTTTGCTTGGTCAGAAAATGTGGACAGAATGTATACAGATCACTGGCACTTTTATGCTTACCTTGTCCTTGACCCATCATCACATGTTCTTTTCTAGATCTTTTAACTGATGTTTTATTTAATAGAAATAGTGGAAAAATTAGAGCTTATCTAGCTCTAACTCCATTACAATGTGTAACAAATTTTGAAGCTTGAAAAGTAAATCTATTTCTCGGTGCTTCATTAAGTTGTGTCAAATATATGGGTGTTTGTGACTATGTGCTAATTTATGCACTTGTCTTAGCTATACAGCCCAACAAAACCAAGTCAGGGTGCTCTGGAACCATATGATTATGGAGCCCTATTCTGATACTGCTGACAGGAGACGCTTCAATAGAAATTCCTAATACCTGGTAATATTAGAACCCATGACCAGAAAAAAAGGCAATGCAGTACAGAAGGCAATAGTGAATGGAACTCATCTAATTTAATCTTTTCTTCTAAAAATAAGCATCAGAAAACATGCCTCTGAGTAGGAGAATTCCTCAGTAGGAATCTGTATGAAATATTGGAGAGGTTTGTGGTCCAGGTCTTTTATATTCATAGCAAGAGGAAATGATTAAAGAACAGTTTGACACTATAAAATTATGGTGTGAAACTTCACAAGCAGTATGGAAGATATACGATCAGTGGACTATCATACAGTGCGAAACGTGAAATTGGATAATCAAATTTCTGTCACAGATCCCGGATTCAGCAATCATATCAGACACAACCTCATTAACTGTGGTAGGCTACGTAAAATAAAAGAACAGGCGGGTTTTCAGATACGATGCAGTAGTCTTTTTGACCACTGATGCAAAACACATCTCAGTGTTCTCTTGTTACTTGTTGCTATTTTTGCATGTCTATAAAGAATTCTCTGGATATAATTCTGAATGCAAACCTCAGAATCCCAAAATATTTTTAGTATATGGGTTCTATTATGTAAAAGATAATGTCTAATTTTACCGAGCATAATTTAGAATTGGCAAGTCACCTGGTAGCAAGGAGTAAGGAAAGGAAAGACTCATTATGCTGTATTACCCATAGACAGACATGCCTGCACAGCAGCAATCAAATATGACCGTATTATGAGGGACGTATAATTAGCATAATATCCATCAAAGGAAGCAATTCACCATCTTTTCTAGATCACTTGAGGAGACTTTAGACTGAACTGTACAAAAGGCCTCCTCTTTACTTCACAGTGTAATAGAACTTGCATCCATAAAAACAGCGGATGCAAGTCACCAAAACAAACTGTCTCAAAGACAACCAGAAAGGCTCTTTCTGGGAACTATGACTAAAGAAAGCACATGTTAAAAATTAAAGAAATCAATCTTTAAATTTTTGTTACCCACAATAATATTCATTAAACTCCTTGTCCTCATATTCACTGGAAATGTAGACTTACAGGAATTCAGCTTTTTATTCTTTACCTTACTGATATAAAAAATTGTTTCATTCTTCGAGGCTTAAATAAGACATGCACGCTGAAAAACATTGTTTTTAAATGACTCTTGTTTTTTCACCCATATAGAGACACATTTTGTACTTGCTGTTGGTCTGATTTTATATTCTGAAAATATTAGGAGAATCAGGATAAGCCATTGCAGTCAAACCTTCACTCCTTTGTTACAATTAATTTGATCAAACTTTTTGATTTCTCAATCTTTAATACGGTTTTTGAAAAACATACTAATAAAATAATTGATTATGGGTGGTAACATTATTTGCATTTTCTCTAATAAAGGCAGTTTCAGAAATCACAGAATCATTAGGTTAGAAGAAAATTAAGGAGTTCATGTAGCTCATCCTCCTGCTCAAAGCAGACTGAGACTAAGACAGATTTCCTTGGGCTTTGTCCAAATGGGTCTTGAAATTCTCCAAGAACACAGATTCCACTACATCTGGCAAACCTGTCCTAATGCTTAATTATCCCACAATGATATATTTTTTTCCTCAACATACCTAATTCAAGCCACTCTTGTTTCCACCTATGACCACTATCTCTCTTTCTTCCACCTCAGTTAAGAACCTGTCTTCATTTTCTTGGTAACTCCTTAGGTTTTGAAAGTCTTGTTTGTCTGTTAATGGATGCAGGATCTACATGTGTTTAGAAATGCAAATGGATTAATTAGCAATGCCTGTAAATGGGAAAAAATCACACTGCAGTAAGTTTTACATTCTTGCCTATTGAAGTTTTTAAAAATTTTGCACAATACTGTTCATATTTTATAATTGTTTTTAAAGTATGCGCGCTAAAAAAAATTGGGGAGGGACAGCAACGTATGACTCAGTTTGATTGACAGATAGATCACAACTAAATGGTGGGAGTTGAACTACTTTCAGTTTCCTTATTACACATTCCCCTACCTAGTATCGGCATTCCCACTCACATTACAGCCAGCAGCTGTGAAGACAGAACATGTATCTTTAAATCTGGAACATAAAGAGAGAACCTTGGTTCAAATGATGCTGTAGTAATTCACAAGACAGAAACAGTATGAAAATAATAGACAGATGGCCTTTTGAATAGGACTTTCTTAAACATTTCCAATCAGTTGTCAGAGAAGGTTCATTCCAAAGTATTCATTCTGGGCACATTCCTTTTTCCACTACGTTACAAAGAACATCTCGTGAATACTGCCACTTCTGGATCAGCGGTGTCTTATCAGAGGCACATGTAAGCTTTGACATCAGTAGATACCATGCTGTTGTTGTGCTCTTTATGTGCTTAGAAGTTCAGTGCATTCACTTTCCCCTGTCCAATTTCTTTGGTTTTTTATTAACTCTTTTACCATTAATATTTTTTTTTACTCTTTTTAATGAGAGAAAAGCCTCCTTGAGCCTGCAGGTACAACAATCAATTTTTTAAAATGTCAGAGCTCTGATAACGGCCTGGTTCTTTAGCAACTATTAAATAATTAAGAGGTTGCAGCAGCAGTTTGAAGTGGCCCACGTCCATGCTTGATAATTTATTTTCGTATCAAAACCATTAATCATGGACAACCTGCCTTTCCATGTCATTTGAGGACAGATTGTTTTAAGGCTGTCTTGATGAGAAGGAAAAGAAAACACACTGTACTAATAAACAAGTAAAAGAAAAATCTTTTTAGGTTAAAATTAGATTCTACAGCTAAAGTTTGTTTCCCTTTCACACATCTGCCTTTCCATTTTCCTGCTATAGTGAAAACGAATCTACTTTGCATCAAATGAGAACAGACCGAGACTGCAGAACAGCATGTCTTGGTTTATCACCCCACATTCTTTCAACTTTTTTCTTAGTTACTGCAGCCCAACTCCTGTGAAACCAGTGACTTCCTATCCTTGATAAAGGAAGGGCAATGGATCGTTTCGATATGTAGGCTCTGTGAGATAGTAAGACATGAGCCAGCAGAGGAGAAAGCATGGGGTTGACAATTCCAAGAACACGTGAATCTTCAAGAAAAATGGGAACTGTGAAGCTATTTGAGGAATTAATCCTTTCCCTTTCTAGTCCCTATACATTTCTCAATATTCTGGTGCTTTCACAATTCACTGCAGACAGCTTCTACCTGGGTTGATTTAGTTGTGTGTGTCATCAGGATAACTGCACGTTTGAATAGCCATAGGATTCCTCACGTAACAGCTTGCATACTCATAAGGTGACAGTTCTTGAGGAAGACAGTGAACTTCCAACAAGGTTATATCTGTCAGCAGGGGAGCTTTCTCATGGAGCAGGGCTCCACCCAACTCTCCTCTGCCATTATTCAGCAATTTTGGTCAATCAAGACAGCCTTCCCATTTCGGAGTATGCTGCAATTAAAACCAATACACTGGGGCTCTTGGACACTCAATAACAAATGTAAAAAACACAAAGGAGACCTAATTATGTCACCTAATTTACAACAGTTCCTCATGGCATCAGGAATGGGAAAGACCTGTCAAAGAAAGCAATTTTTTCTATTCACAGAAAACTTACTTTCAGCTTTTGAGAATTTTTACTGCATGAGTATTCCTTTAAATTCTCCTTTTGAATTAAAATGTCTGGCTTTCCAAGAAGTTAATAACTAAGCCAATCCTAGAGGAGGAACAGAGTCAAATTCTTTCACTCACAACACATGATTTTTTTGTTCTAAAAACTAGATCCATAATGCATCCAAATTTTCATCAGATTTTCAGTTATTCTGAAATAAAATTTATTTATAATGAAAAGCAAATATATATTTGAAGTAACTCTGCTTTCTCCAGTCTTTTCAGGCAGAGAGACCTAAATTATTTTTACAGTAATCTTAATGCCATAAAGAAGAAACCACAATAGAACAAAGCATTATGGTTCTATTTATTCATTTGCTCCTCCATAAAACATGGTAAAAGATCCCTTGGCAAAGGATGGAAAGGGTCCAGTTCAGGTAGAATTCAAAAAGGAACATACAAATTCTGGAAACTAAAGTCACTTCCTAAGAGCGACAAGTGTCATTGTAAGCATAATATAACCGCATGTTCTTCTTTCTTCTTTTTCTCTTCAAGCAAACAGAAATCAAGGTCAACACCAAATATTCAGCTACTGTCAGTCAATAGTCCTCAACCCAGCTGATGGTATCACTCCACAACTTAGACAATATTGAGGCTGAGAAACACTCAGCTGCATCATAAAAAGAAAAAAAAAAAAAAAAGAAAAAAAAAAAAAAAAACAAAGAAAAGAAAAAAGATAAACAGATAAACTAACATTGCCACAAAGCTTACTAAATCAGATTGTTCACTTGCAGTCCTTTGTATTCAAAATTCCTCAGTTGAAAATAAACACTAGTGTATTGCTATTCAGTAAGAGTGCAAGAGCAGTACACTACCTACAAAAATAAACCACTCTCGTGTTAAAGAAAAATGCTGCTGGCAATGAGATCCAAATATGCACAGTTTACCTTACAGAATTTCTGGAAAAAATTAATTACTCATTTTTCCTCTAAGCTAAAGCAAGCTTCACAGGGTATCAAAGCAGCACATAGCAACATAGGAAGTAACTGCAATATTTAACTCTATAATTGAATGAGAAGCAAGTTATAGCTAATAAGACCTGTCAACCAATTTTATTTCAATGCACACTAAAAGCTCAAAAAAAACTTTGATAAAGGATTCTGATTTTTTTTTTTTTTTTTTTTTTTTTTTACAACAAGTGATACAAATAAGGTAACACAAACAAAATAATTCAGAAGGAAAACAAATGCTTTAGGAGGAAAAAAAAAAATGCTGCTATCATGTTTTCTAGCTTCATCACCAAAAAGCTGATCAGAATTTCTTCAGAGAAAGATCGTGACGGTGAAGGCAGGTTCCAAAATAAAAATCTCAAAATCGAACTAAGGTTAGCTGACATTAACAATGAAAGGACAAGAAGAGGAAGTTGAAAACAATGGAAAATAAATGAAAATGATGAGTGATCTGCAAACAACACAAGGGAAATTCAGGAAACAACACACATGATGACAGTATTGGAACTCAGAAACTAGATCTGTGCAGGAAGAGGATCAGAAATACATTACAACTGTAAGATACTACAAAAACCAGAATGATCTTTATATTCTCAATGCATGCAGCCTCAGTGAAGGAAGTGTATTCACTGAAGTTTTTTACACCAGAAACACATTTCTGATCTAAATACTACATTTCATAAAATCCTTAAGGACAGAATGGGAGACACTTGCACAATAGTAAGATGAGAAATGCAAACACCAGATTTATAACATGCCTTAAAATGTAGTCATCCCACATGATAAAGGAGTGCTAGATATTCACAGGTTATTTGCTCTTTAGTTAAAGGAATAGCTCAGAGCAAATATCCCATTAGAAAAACAAATCTGCTCAAATCCTTCCTTCTTAAGACAGAGCAAATTATTTGATTGTCAGAATTATGGTAAAAACAAGACACTAAAAAATAGAATTAGTCTGCTTGGAAAATTTCCCCTCTTCTTCTGCCACTTCACAGCTGCAATCAACTGGTATAAAATTGAAAGGGCTACTGCATTTCTCCCTGCATAAAAGAAACTATTCTTTCTGAATGCAAGAGCCATCTGTAAGAACATGATCCAAAAACTAGAATGAGCAGACACACCCTGCTACAATATATTTCTACTAATTAAAGTATCATGCTGTGTGCTAAAGCCCAGTGCTATTTTCAGGCTAAATGTATCCATTAGCAGGTTTAGAACCCTTTATCCTGGAGCTGACACTGTTCCTTAGCTTAAGCATTTAGCCAGCCTGATACACACACCCACCATGTTTATAGAGAGAAGACATCTCTTTTAGCCTTACTTTGCTGGCTTACGAAAGCAGTTTTCTGGCCTATTTCCACATCAGCAGGTGCCTACAGTCACATGCAGCGCGGCCTCTGTTTCAGACTCACAACACCCAAATCAGCCCTAGTCCTAGAACTATAACCCATGGGCAAACTATCCTGCCCATGCTAGTCTGCTAATCAGTTACAGGCAAAGCTCTTCACTTCCTTTACTCTTCTTATTAATGCATATGCTACAGCTTACTTTCATCCGGTTTAGCTGACCTGATTCAAAGATCGAAGCCGAAATTCCTTTAAGTGGTATATTCTTTATTGCAGCGCTGGATGCACGGGGGATCTCTCCACCTATCGTGCATACCTAAAGCGGAAAGCAGTCTTGAATTTATACAATCAATCTATCAATATTCTACAAGCACCTATACATATGCATTACCTATCCCCGCCTTCCCTCGCTTCTCATGCTAATTAGCCTTTTGGCACCTTGCGCCTGCGTAGAGCCTTCCAAGAATTGTGGGCAGGGGTCTTTGGGACGTGGGCAGGGGTCTTTGGGAGGAAGACCCCGAGTCTTCCTCACAGTGTACTTTTCACCTTTGGTCAGGAATCTGCTGAATTGGCATGTTTCTTAATTGCGAGAGCTGGTTGTTGCCAATTCTTCCGTTTGTTGTATCTTTATAATGAATTCCAATGTCCAGTTTTGAGATTTATAGTCCTTACGTTTGTTTCTCTGTCCGTCTGCCGCTTCCTTATCATGAGTTCCAGTGTCTTGTTTCGAGATATACAGTCCATGTCTGGGGATTGTCCTTGCCTCCCCAATGCCTCCCCAATACCTCCTTAATCAGACCAGAACCACATATGTGATGATATGATATGCCTGAGGAAATCTTACCAGTACAACACCACTACTAATTTCTCCTGTCTGCTATATCTGAGCATCATGTTTGCTATTTTCACTGTCATATCTTTACTAAAAAATAATTATTTTGCAGCTAATTAGTACACTCATGTGTTGCTTCTTATCAATTATTATACATCAATGAAGCTCTAGTTGACAGCAGAAACCCTTGCAATTGGTCCCTAACTGCATGACCTTGCAGTTTAATACTGCATTTCATCCTGTTTCTATTAGTTCACTTCCAATTCATTTAGCCAGTTTCACCTCATCTTTGAATCAAATGATGCTTTCCAGCTTTAAGACATCAATGAATTTGCCTATTTACAACAAGGTAAAAATGAAAAAAAAAGAAAAAAAAAAGAAAAAAAAAGAAAAAAAAAAGCTGAATAAGATTGATGCTTACCCTGATTATGGAGTCTTTTGTTCAGTCCACTAGTTCTCATTTCATTAAGGATTTCATTATTATCACATTGATTTTTTTTAATTACATCACAATTAATCCGTTATACACCGCCTTTTTAAGCTGAACAAGTTATGTTGCGCAATACAAATACAATACATTCCCAGATACCTTAGAAGTGAGAACTTCTGTAGTCCTTTTGTTTAGAAAGGAGTCAAAGCAAACAATGATATCAGGCTGCTCTATCACACTCTTTCCTAGTTAACTTTTTTTGTTGTTGTTCCCTTATTATTTTCTTTTATGTCTTTATTGACTCATTTGGTTGATAAATTCCCAATCCTTGCATAGTACTAATTCAGACTCATGGGTTTACAGTTGTCTGAATGTTTTTGTTATTTTTAATATAGATGTTATGTACAGTACTCTCCAACTTCTGTACATCAGTCAGGTTTTAACAGATTAATTATACGATCCTTGCTAGTAGTAGTTTCATGCGACAGTTTTTCCACTACTACAGAGTGAGATGTATGTGACTATCGAGTTCTTTCATAAAACTTTCTACCTATAGATATCAATGGTAAAAGTTGTTATTTATGGAACTGGGGGATCTTTTTGAGTAATCGTTGAGGTATCGCTTCATTATCTGAGAAATCGTTCTTAACTTTGCTGAAGTATGACATTACGCCTTGCATAGAAACTTGTGGTCAGCTTATGGCAAAAGTTTCTGAAGCACAGAAAGATTTCAGTTCTCACACAGATAGATACTGAGAAATACTTAAAATGGAATATTTTTAAATAAGCACAGGTTTGCTTCACTGGTGATAACTCCATTTAGTTGTAGCTTACAGTTCATTGCAGAGCAAAGGATATAAAAATCTCTTCACTTAAAACTTACTATATGTGAAAAAAAATGGATGCATTCATTTCCTTAAGATATCAAGTAATTCTCTTGAGATGCAGAATCCAATTATTCCCTAATTAAGCAAATTTGCATCCTTTGTTTAATTGGAAGAGATCCAGACTCAAATAGTTGAATGTTCTTTTTTATCACCATTAACAAAAATGAACTCTTTGTGTGTTCAGGAATTAAATCTAGAAGAAAGAATTGACGCTAATTCCTGGAAAATTACTTCTATTTCAGACCTGGAAACACCAAATATCGTGGACAGTTTTACACCATTGATCTAGACTCAAATTATTGTATCTGCATGTCATAAATATGCCAATTTGTTTACCTAAGAGTTCAATTTTTTTTACATAAGCTGCTACAGAGAGATCTTTGAACGTCGTGCAAAGGCCAGATTTGCAAATGTCTGTGCATATTTGACCTGACGTCGCTGAGGGCTGGGGGTTATGGCCTGACATTAAAATTCTGCACTGCACAGGTGGACTGCTAGATACATGTATTATTTCATTTGCATGCAGAAGTGCATGTACATGTATGCTTTTGAAATTCTGCAGGTTTTAACTATTGCTTGTTGGTAACATATAAATTCTTTCTAAAACTTGTTTAATCCCCATGGGGTACTCTGAATCAGGACTTGAGAATACCTGGTAGACATAATTATTTATATACCTTAAAAACACGGACTCCTTTCCTCTCCTTTTCTCAGTTTTATAGTACCCATGATAAATTTGTCTTTAATTTCCTTATAAAGCGATCACAGATTATACAGGGATCAGCGCCTCACAGAAGTATATAATAATCTTTCACAATTCCTCTGTTTTATGCTAAGAGGGGGTGGGAGGGAAGAAATTCAGCAGATGAGGGAGGAAAAAAAACATCATTCAAAATTCAGAACAGCTAAATAGGTCATTCAAGTCTTATAATAATCTCCAGTATCCAGGAGCAGGTGATGACATTGGTAGTCAGGCAGAGAAATTAAGAATACAGAACACACCAGCATTTTTTGCAGAGCTTATAGGTCTCTCAAACACTGGATCACCTCTACTACTTGTGGTGCTCTAGGTGGCAACCCCAAAATACATTAACAAATATATGAAGGCAAAAATATGCATAAGAATATGCAGAACAGCTCCACAAACTTAAAATATCTCCTTTCAAAGCCACTCAAATGTATTCCACTCAAAATGGTTTAAATATTACTTAAAATCCTTTAAAGTCATTACTGCAGGTAATGACTAGTCCTCACTGTCATTGTGACAACCACCACTTCTCTGATCTCACTTTTGTTCTAGCTAATATTGACTAATGATTCATGGTATATTAAAAGATCACTTCAGTTAGCCAGCCAAGAAATTAATTGAAAAGCTTGCTCTCTTACAGTCTGCAGAAGGTAACCAATCAGCCAATTTCATTAGCAACTTGCAACTTGGCCCTACTCACAAGAGTGCGGTAGTACACTCTGTGACCTCACCTGAGTCCATAAAGGTTGTCCATAATGGGAGAATGGTTGTGGACATTTGACAAAACTTTTCTTCACTGATCTCAGAAATACACATTGAGTCTTCTGTATGCTTTTTTGTTTGATTTCTAAAATATTCAAAGCCATCAGCTTGATAACTGAGACCCAAGGCTCTCCCTTCCTGCACTCCCTGACCTCAGTGCAGGTAGATCCCAGTGTTCTTGACCAATGAAAGATCTGCATGCAGCATTTTACAAGTCTATGAAAATGACAGCTTATTAAGTTGCCCATCAGTATTCCCTGGGGCTGAATGAAGACAGCAGTTCTCATCTCTACTTCCAGGACTGCGTCTATGGCACCATCACATTGTAGCCTCTCCAGATTACTTCAGAAAGAATGTTATGCAGTAGAATTCATTTTCCCTTTCAGTGCTCTGCCTGCTCAGCTCTCTTGTGATGATTTTATGTCTACTACCTATATGGAAACAGAGCTGTTAAGCAAAAAACTTTTCTTTGGAGCTATTCAGTCATACACGGCCAGCAATTCTGGGATTCATAATTTTTACAAGCACCAAGAAATTTTATTATAGATGGATAAACATCTTCTTTGTTAAGTCCTATTTGTTGTGTTTGTTTGTTTGTTTTTATATACAGACACTTAGAATTCAGGAAAAAACAAATATAATGAAGATTTTTCTGAAAATGCCTGTTAATTTTCAGGATGCAATAAAAAAAAAAAAAAGTGAGACAATATTATCACAAAAAAGAATAGGGAACAATGGACAACATCAACAAAATAGGAGGCTGTGAAATAACAATTTTAATGCTATTTCAAGTTTCCTATTTTTGAGGCTTGAAGGGAAAAATAAAACCCAATAAAAACAGACTTTCATTAATAATCTACTTGTCAACATGACTTTGGAAGAAAAGGAATATATCTCAGAGTAAACATTGTTTTTCAAGCTTTAGACAGAAGTAAGACAAGTGAGGCTCCCTAAGCAGGAAAGGAAGCAGAAAGACTGCTGGAAATTAGGAGAAACACCCCTCAGCATACAACCTCTGCAATGTGTAGGTGGAAATGAGATGGAGAGAACCAGTATATACACTTTCCTATAAATCTTTTTTTCTTATTTCAACCAAGGCACATAAGCAGCAGGAAGACTGTACTTGCTTATTTACTTTGAGAGAAATTCTGTTCTTAAGTGACCAGCAGGAATGATTATACTTAATGTTCCACAGTTTAGAGAGAACGAATAAAGAAGGCATGTTTTCCTGAGTGTAGATCTCCTTGCCTCTTATACACAGGGACAAGCAAAACGGCCTGAAGTAATTAACACCGCTGCATTTAAGGACTGTTATCACTACTCGGGCTCCTTGGTGAGAGTTCTGAAACTTCTTTTTACCCAGAGGCCTTACCTGATGCAGAAAGGATTGAACACAGCGGGCATGTGGCCGAGAGGCAGGAGGCTTGAAGTGCTGTTTAAGTTCTAAGCACTCTCATTCGGTTTGGCTTGCCGCAATGCCGTAGAATCTGCTTTAGCTGTGAAAGAACTTTCCCAAGTGCGTGAACTTTTACTCGACAACCACTAGATGGCACCACAACTAGCCACAACAAGCCCTTTAATTACCAGCAGCTAAGGTCTTGCCCATTTATATAATTAATAAAGCAATCGAGTAGCACTGTTTCTTCTTCAGGCATTACTACAGAGATTACAGGTGGATTTGTGCTCTGTGACTTTCCTATTCCTATAAAGCCGATCAGGCAGTGTTTAGACTTCTATTTCAAACAGCTGGTTAATACCATGCCGAAACAGACACAACATAGATCGGTATTTTAAAAGGTGATCCGTGACGACAGGTACCCAATTTCAAGGTAATTTTAATCATACTTTGGAACCCCCCTTTTACAGGCTGTCTCATTCAGCTTAGCCTGCAGGATGCCTACCCTGTTCATTCCTCCTACAACTCTTTTCAACAATCCCTGCCTACTCTGGTGCCCTGCTTGGCATCCCACGCTGCCCAGTCCCCACACAGAGCCTACCAAGTGGGTCTTTGGTGCCTGACACCTGCCATGGAGGTAGGAGAAAAGGATCCCAAGCTCTTAACAGATTAGGAGTTTCCAGGGTTCTTGGAGAAGGAAAAAAAAAAGGGGGGGGGGGGGGGGGGGGGGGGGAAGTTACTCCAGGATCCTAAAGGGAACTATGGGCAGTATTTTCTGATGGCATTAATGGCACTATGGCCAAGACTCTGGCTGGAGGCTCCAGTTGTCAAGTAGCATTACTTTTCTGGCATAAGAAAGCTTTCCATCTTCTGACATCACGTAGGTACAAGAGTATTTACTAGACAGGCTGAGCAGCATTTATGTCCCCCTATGGCCTGGTGCAGTGCGTGCTCTCTGTCACTTGCCATGGAAGGCTCCTGCTGTCTAACAGACCCTCCCAGCTATTTCTTTATGCCCTTAGATAATAGAGTGCTTCTGGTCACTATAATTTACATCCCCTAGATGTGCTTCATCAGTGCTTCATCTTCCTGCTTCTCAGAAAGAGTATTTCTTGATTTTCTCTGTACACTGGAGAAGACAAAAGAATGACATTATGCCACGGGACTGTGCTCTCCCTCCTCAACTTCCAATGATCACCAAAGAAACAACCTCAAATCCAGAAGACTGAATAACCGAACACACAATACCTAAAATAATATATATTCAAATAACCTTTCTAGATGTGTATGTCTGAATAAAGGCTGTCTGTATTGCTGCCCATGAGTTCAACCCTCAGTGAGCAGTTCCCAATACTTGATTAAATTAAAGCAATTTTCTGATAGATATCACACTGTGCTTTTTTGGAAATTCAGTGACAATGAGGTGTTTCAGATATATTTTTTTTTCTTTTTTTTTTTTCTTTTAAATTGATTGCTGAAAAATCATGGATGCAATTATTTCTGTAGTAAAAATACCACTTGGCAGTACCAGACCAATTCTTCTAGAAATGCGCAAAACTGCACTGGTGGTCCTCCAAACTGGGATTCTGAAGTCTGAATGCTGCTGCCAGGAAAACAAACAAAACAGGAATCTTGGGGTCTTGGTATGGCTAAAGCCAGGAAGATATCCAGAGGAGTGAAACAGATAATTGTTTCCTCTACAGGAGAACTAACCCCAGAACTCTCACTCTCTCACAGACCTGCTTCCAGCTCTGTCACAGGCAGAGAAGACAAGAAGGTCATGGTTCTTTTCCTCGCTCTAGAAGTCTGCTTCCCTGCCACAGCTTGCTTTGGTTATGCCTGGACTAATTCTGCATAAAAACAGCAGTATTCCTACACTGTGGTTAATGAGAAGACAGTATCACATGAACAAAAAAAAAAAAAAAAAAAAAAAAAGAACAGGAGGAAAAGGAAAGAGCTGCACCCTTCACTGAGAAAAGTAACCGTATTTTGCTAACCACTGAGTTGGTGGAACAGTCCATAATGGTGTACAATGTAAACAAATGGTAGGAATTCAGATCAAGCCTGAGCTGCCAAGTCTGCATCTCCTTTATTTAAGAATAAATCCTCTGGCTTTATTATACTTTTCCTGGAAAAATATACCTCCATTAGGAGTTTAGACTAATACAGTGCTTGGTTTTGTATTTCATCATTCTGCTAATGCAACCTATCAAATAAGATTTGTTTATTTGAACTATAGACTGGGCTGATACTTGCCAAGCTTTTCCTGTAATAAAAATCTGTTCCCTCATTAGATCCCTGGAATTCTGCTTCCTGTAGTACGGTTTTGTGAAATTCTTTTTGCAAATTTGCAATCTGTATTGATTACAATCAAACTCCTACTTGATGAAAATCCCCATGAGTCAGTTAAGTAGGAATTTCTGCTGCTTACAGAGCAATGCCACCACCTTATATTTTATTCATTAATGGATCCGTGCCCTGGAACAAAAATTTGATTAGACCACTGAGAAAATATCCTAAAAAACAAACAAAAAAAAAAGCAATGCTCTGAATCCTTAAATGCAGCTAATATTGCAGAGGTAAGTGGTCGGTCAGATAAGAAGTAAAAGTCACAGCTAAAGGTGGCTGTGGCTCTATACATTCTCTTTGCCCTATTTTCCTTAAATAATTTGACCTAAAATTTGCAGCACCTGAAAAAAGAATATGGGTCAGGCATCTCCAACCTAAGCCTAGGACTTTATATAGCATCCCAAATATGATCTTTTTCTCAATTATCCAGTGTGCTGAATCATTCTACATCAACTTCCATGTGCTATCAATGCACACTGTCAGCAAGATTCAAATAAGCCTTATACTACGTATCATAGACATAGTTTGAAATCAATTAGCACATACTGTTGTCTATTTGTGAGTAAAGGCATAGTCCTGCCAGACTTACTGTTTAAGAAATGCATGCTATTTTTATTAAAAAAGAAAGGAGCCTTCTTGCTCCTAAACTGACAGGTATGCCACCCAGCAAGCTGCATGAAAGCAGCTAAGTATTTCAGCTTTCTCTTAAGCACTTACTTTTCAGTGTATGCAGTAACAGTGTGCTCCAACAGTCTAATTAGACTCTGCCCTTCAAATGAATACTCGGGTATGTTTGGTTTTCATTTTGGTTTGGGTTTCAAAATTCAGTCAGCTCCTGATCAATATGGTTTAATAGAGTAATTAATACACACTTAAAAGCTTCATTCGCAACTTAGGAACACTGTTCTCCAAAACACAAGACCAAAAATTTCTGACATTTTTTTCTAGAAATTTACCATTTTTGGAGGTAAATGGCAAATTCCAAGTTGGTTGAAAACCGATCCTACAAAAACTATTTCCATGAAGTTCTTTTAAATCTAGGCTTCCTGCCAGCTTTCCCATCTGCCTGCCCCGAAGCCTACCAAGCTGGGTTGCTGAGCATACTACACTTCCAAGGCCGGGGAACCCAGCGCTTCCGCAACTGGCAGCTGCCTCGGCAGTCCATGTGTATGCTCTGGCTTCAACTTACCGTAACTTGAGAGAGAAATACGGCAACCTGAAGCAACTCTGCAAAGTAAAAAGCTTTCCTTCTATGGAGGGTTTCAAACTTTTCAGATTCGTTTTGTAAGAATGAAATAAACATTTAAAAAACAAACTGCTCTTCCTCTCTGACAGTTTTGCTTCCACTCACACTGAACTGTTTAACAACCCATGACCCCAGTAAATCCAGAGGGGTCTCTGCTTCTGCTCAGTGTGGAAGATGAAAACACTTAGCACAGCTCCTGCTTTACAGGCATGCAGGTACCGCTTGTATTGGAGTGTGACAGTTCTGCACAGGTCTCTGTATTCTGCACAAAATCAGCAAAGACGATTCATAATGAATCATATCAGGTGAAGCCTCATGCTCCTATTTCTGGTTTCTTCAACTCACATCCCAGCAGAAATATTTTTGCTCTTTAGCTATCAACATCTTAACAGCAAACCTATATAGCCCCAAGAACTGCTTACATAATGAAAAGGAAACCCTAGCTGGTTATGTATCAGTGGCACATGTGACTTGGAAGATATTTTCCATCAGATCTCTCCCTTGCTTTTTCAATTCTTTTCTAATATGACTAATCTTTTTTGTCAAGTCCATGAAAATGCTTTCTTGTTCCTTTTGAGAAAAATAAAATAAAACAAAATAAAATAAACACTGCTCTCATACTTACAGCCAAATATAGAACCATATTTCTCCAGGACAGTCACAGGAGCAAAACTGCTACTTTATTTACATACACAGAAATTAATCCAAAAAGATATATGTATATAAAAAAAAAAAAAAAAAAGGAAAAAATACTCTGAAATAAAGTGAAATGCTAAAAATTTCTAAAAATGAAAGAATGCAGGCTGGTTTAGCATGTCAGGAAAAACAAAAAAAACCAAACATTTGTAACAAACATACATTCAGTGCTCAACAGAATCTTAACACACTTTCTATCAGATACCACTGGAGTTATCAAATTATGTTACATAAGAAGCCAAGATCATACAGGGGTTTTACAACAGCAAAGAGCTGCAGGTTGTAAGGATCACGTCACTGAACAGGGTAAGAAAACACAGCTGTTATATATTCAGAAATGTGGTATTAAATTCGGACAGGAATGAATTTACATCATGAGAGCCAAAACTACATGAAAAATAACTGAATGCCATTGTTCTTTGTATTGTTCTGTGTATACTAAACACATTTCAGAGGGATTAGCTTCTGCTGCTGTTGATTGCAAGCAGAATATTTACAAGACTTAAAAAGACGAACAGTTTATGTAGGTATTGCCTAGGGAATATGGGAAGCATAACCTCTGCACTAAGCAATGGAAACTGACATCTCAAAAGCTTTCTAAACTTCTGTGCTACCAAACATGTAGCTGATGCATTTTGTGATTTTCTTTATCCTCCTAAGGCTGCAATATTCTATTTGCATATAGGTGCATACTGCAATTCTTTATTAATTAATAACTCTTTAGCTGATGACGACTAGTTTCAGCTATCCAGCTCTGTGCTTGGCAAGCACAAGCTACTCCACAATTCTGCATCATCAGTGCTGGGAAATTAAACCAGTATCAGCAAAAATAGTATTGAACAGTAGTGACCAACTACCCAACACAATTACTACTAAAGTCACGAGGGGTTTCTCCAGTGACTTGGATAAGAATCACAGTAAATCCCAAAGGCACCTAGAGGGGCAATGCAAGGACATAAGTCATCTGTTGTAAGCAGCAATAACAGAAGGCAAAGACTACACTCCAGTGAACTTATTTAACATTGAAACACAGGCCTGTGCTGCTGTGCTGTGAAACATCAACCCCACACAGAGACTGCAAATTGCCTCTGAATCTGTGCTTTATGAATCTGCGTACTTCAAGGATATCAATTAGCAAAACACTGGGTAGCAGCAAAAAGGTCTGTTGCTTTAAATAGCTCAGGTTAAATTTGGGCCTCTGCAGAAAAACATTTGAACAAAAAATAAGAAAGGAGAGAGGAAGAGTACTCAGTCAAGGAAGGCCACCCATAGAAGAAACTTGACACAAAAGCCATTATACTCAGCGAAGCACACAACTCCCAACTTGAAGAACCAGCTCTTCATTCTGTTCTAGTCCCTAGGAACTTAGCTAAAGCCATAGTTTTAAGCATCTTTAAAAATGTCTTGAGGCATACTTGCCATGAGAAAAAGCTCTCAGATGAAGAAACCATTAAATTTCCCAGTAACATAATATTTGACAAGACCTAAAACATGTAACCACAACCAAACTTAAACCCAAGGTCCCTTGACACTTTTTAAAAATATATAAGCTATTTTTTTTCTGCAGCTGGAATAATTTGCAGATAAGTTTCAACCAGACAGAGTCAGATTTATTACTCACAGTGTACAAGTTACACACATAAAGACAAGTTTTCCAATAGTACTTTTATAGATGCTGAACTTCTCTGAAAGATA
Organism: Aythya ferina; assembly: GCF_964211825.1. Taxonomy (NCBI): domain Eukaryota; kingdom Metazoa; phylum Chordata; class Aves; order Anseriformes; family Anatidae; genus Aythya; species Aythya ferina. Next base: position 8,350,944 of record NC_140301.1, on the reverse strand, counting down.
TAAAGCACATTCTTTAAAGCAAGGCAGATTTATGACTTCTAGTAACAGAACTGCTAGCCTTACCACCACCTCTCTTGAAGGCAGGAATTTCATTAGTTTAAGCTATATAAACAAAACAAAGTTTTCAGTCCTGTGTTAAATGCTTTGGGGGAAAAAAAGAAAAAAAAAAAAAAGAAAAATAAAAGGCAGAAACATTAACTACTACATAGGAAACAATAGCAGAACTGTGTCACACCACTTCTGGTTGAAATAAGTGATTAGAAACAGCAAAGCAAGTGCTCCCTTGTGGCAGCACTGGTAACAATAGCTTGCTAGGTTACAATAATAAACAGTCCAAGGGAAACAACCAAAGAACACAAAAGATAGCAATACAGAGAAGTTTTTTATTTCCCTGAGAAGTTACTAAGATATTAACGCAACCGTATGAATGTGATGTCTGCTCTGTCTTGTAAAAAATGCTGTCATGTCTTTTAATTTCCTAGGCTGCATACATTAACAACCATAATGACAACTGCTATATCTGGGAGGAGCAACACTGCTTAAGAACTACATAGATAATACCACTACTTAACACGTACAGATGCTGTAGCATGTAAGGTGGGAGGGTTCGTCCCTCTGCATCTATTCCCAAAATAAGTATAAAGCATTTAAAATGGAAAACATTTCTATTACTGAAAACACTACAAAATCCGGTAACACAGAGCCTACGTGTAATATTCATATATGTGGGATAAAGAAAGTTTCCTGAATCAGTAACATCTGTGACTCCCTTCACAACAACCATAAACTTTGTTTTAACCTACTGGGAATATAAACTTGAGGGAGTATGATCCATTTAGAACATGAGGATTTCCCAGAGATATGAACTAATAGTCTTAGAAAAAAAATAAATACAGCACTTTACCCAACATGAGAAGGAATTCATTTCATGTATCTTTCCAAGAAAAGGAATGGGAATGATATCAAAGTCACTATCAAAGTAACGACTCTCCAAATTACCACTCCTTGAATGATGTATTGCAAATGAACTGGCTTCAATTTGTAATTTCTTATTAGCCTTAAAAATACATATTCATATACTTGAACAATCAATTTAGCAGAGATAATAGCTGGCTCACCAACTTGAAAACAGAAACAACCGCTCTTGAATTGAGGGTAGCAGTGGAATCCACCCGTTAAGAGCGTATTGCAGTTACCACATGGCTTCAGGAATTCTTCAGTGAGAAGGCTGTGCAAGCATTTTCTGTTTACCTCCCTACTCATTCTCACTCCCCAAGCAATCCCATCAATTGCACTGCTGCAGCTGTGTATTTTGTTGGGGAACAAGCTGATACAGCAGTATTGAAAGCAAAGCTGTAGAAGAGGGTTGGTTGGTTCTTTTTTTTTTTTTTTTTTTCCTTTTAATCAGAATGATTTCCCTAATTCACATTGCCACAATTGAAGAGGCTGTGTGAGACACAACAAAGTAACATGGGGAAGAAAGCATGGCAGGGGCTAAGTTTGCACGCTCTGCTTGTGAAACTATGGTGTTAGTGAACGTGTATGACTTCTTCAGATCATGAAACAGACCACTGCAAATTAGAGATTTGATATTTTCTGTATTGCCCTTTTGTAAATATAGTTCATTTGGCTTTATTTAATTTGCGTAAGTTAGTACCAGGTACTCTGTAGGGATATAATTACTTTTAATCAGCTTTTGTCTGGCATCTATGAAATTAGCGAGAATCTTTCCTGAGAAGCGTGACTATATCAACTCTAAAAAACAGAAAAGACCATTATTCAATCATAGAGTTTATGTTATCAGTAAAAAAGGTAGATATCTGCTTTCTTGACTTCTTTATACATTTAATTGGGCTGGATTTTCATTTAAACAAAACTATTATTACAGATGTCTAGGGAGAAATTGCAGATCACCTCCTAATTTTGTTGTGACAGGAAATTCAGTAACAAATTACAGTATTGCAGACTGGATCAGCGCTGGAACAGATGGCCAGACTGCAGGACCGCAGGAAGGTATGAGACACTTAAAGGGTTCGCTTGTAAAAGACATTCTGGAAAGCATCCCGTCTGCAGGACAACTAATAAGCTGGTGAGAATTTCTTTTCATGATGAAATGCTTTTAACTGCATGTCCTTGTCTAGTTTTCTTTTGTGGATAGATTTCTGTAAAAAGTCAGACTGACCATAATAGAACAGTCATAACAAAGCAAGACTGGCTGTTCTGGGCAGGTGATAGTAAATACAGTCCTACTGTGAGTCATTTTCCCCAGAAGTGATCATATGTGAAGCTCAACAAAGTTATTTCTCTGTCATTATTCTGGTAAAGAGGCACACATCGCTAGCTTTGACAGCAGAAAAAGGGCAGTGAACAGGGAACATTGGTCATAGAACCTTATTATAATGACAAACTAGGGAATGCATTCAAGTTGGGTTACACGATTGCCTGTTAGAAATATTTTTAAGTTTCCCTGTAATGTGACAATACTTGATCTGAGATCACTGGCAGAAAACACAGATCTAGAGTCTAATTATGACATCTTTATAGTCCCTTTCCACAATACAGATCCCCCTTACATAATTTTTTTAAAAAGTGACAATGTGACAGACAGGAACCAGGAGTGCCTACACTGGGATAGAAATCAGAACCATGATGAGCTATGGTGGTATTGTAGATGGTAAAGAAATGTCAGGTTTGGTTTAACAAAACACATACTCCTAGCCTTCTTGGACCCCTGATCAATAAACAAGTACACACACAGCCTACTGAGTAAAGTCACTCATACCTAACTTAGAGAAAAGCAATTAAGACTGGTATCCTGAAAGTCTCAGGAACATACTCTTTAGATAAGAAACGCTCTGGCAATGTCTGCTGTGATTTACCAGAGGACCAGCTTGCACCCTAGCATATCCCTTTGGTAGCTGACACAGAACAGTTAAAATACCCAAGCATTTTCACAAAAAATAGACTTCTCAACCCATTTCCAAATTGTGAAATGGGTCAGCTATTTCTAAATGCCAGCGAATAAAACCCAAGCAAATTTCTAAAAAGACATTGTAACAGTAACCTTCACGATCACTTCCTAAGTGTGTTTTGCTTTTCTTTTTTCCCCCCGTCTTAACAAGGCTTGATCTCACTGTCTGGCTGAGCATTAATCCTCTTTCACCAAGTACCAAACTAATGCTTGCTGCATTAATTCTCTGCAAATCCTCAAGGTATAAGTTACACATGATTTAGTATAAAAGGTAAGCTTGGGGCTTTCTTTTCACTATAGCTATTACCAGGAAGGCAAGTAGAATACAGGTGAGTTTTCATCAGATCTTGATCTGGAAATATTTTTTTGAAATTGTGAATGCTGTATGCAATTAATTTCTTTTTTAAAGCAGGTTATCCTTTGCTCTTTTTTTTTTCCCTTGTTTCATTTTCTTTCTCCTAAAAGACAGGACACATTATCTGTACCGAAACTTAGATGAAGTTATTTCATTGAAAGTAGTATAATGTTCAGCTGTTCTTACTCTACAAAGATTGCTGATATACCATTTCAGTTGCTTAAGAAAATCAAACTCCTTTAACAATAAGCATACAGATAGATCTACTTAATTACTTTATCCTCTGAAAGCTTGCTATTATAGAAACACTTGAGGGTAATGTGAAGACTTAATTTATCCCTGTCTCTATAAATATTTCCTGTTGTAAATAATTATATGTTTCTCCAATACAGATCCATTTTCTGCTTTATGCACAAGATGAAGACGCTTAACTGCTATGTGCTGTTATTTTGCTGGAAAGCAATTTGTTGCTACAGCTGTGAGCTCACCAATATTACCATAGCAGTGGAAAGAGAAGAATGTGAATTCTGTATTACAGTGAATGCCACATGGTGCTCAGGATACTGCTTCACAAGGGTGAGACTCTTAAGTTTAAACTTCAGGCATCAGAATTAAGTACTGAAGTGATTTATGAATAACCAATTTCTCCAGTTCATAATATACACATGGGCAGGATGAGCCTTGTGAAAGAACAGGCTGAATAATGGCTATGTTATTTGATAGGAAAGTAGATATACTGACAGTCTGAACAGTAAAGGGAAGGGTGAAAAGACACTAGTTGAATTCAGACATTTATTTGGCTGCATACATTGTTTATATTGTATGACTAGAGTTGAAAGTATGAGAATCTGGATCTCTGCTTTCTGTTCAGTTTGTGGTTGCAAACAGACACAATAAAGCAGTGATCACTATGTAGACTCTACTTTTCCAATAGAAAATAATTTAAAGAATCAAGCCATTGATCTGCACCTTTGTCTGGTGATGGTATGAAACCTATCTTGCACAACCATTCTCCTGAAAGGAGAAGTATATGGATCTAGGTGCAATCCAAATAGCCTAATCCAAACCCTTTTTATCTCAGTGGGATTTTCCCCACTGGTTTTACAAGACTTCACATTAGGTCTTCTATTTTGTAAAAACTAAGAATTCTGCCCTGTAATGAATTTCAAAATAAATATTTCCTTCTTGTAATTTTCAGGATCCTGTATATAAATATCCACCAGTATCATCCGTTCAGCAAACATGTACCTTCAAGGAGGTTGTGTACGAAACAGTGAAGATCCCTGGCTGTGGTGACCATCCTGAATCTTTTTATTCATACCCAGTAGCTACAGAGTGCCACTGTGAGACCTGTGACACTGACAGCACTGACTGCACTGTGAGGGGACTGGGGCCATCCTACTGCTCCTTCAGTCAGAATGGAAGCAACCAATGAAGGGTACTTGAGATAGCAGTTTGACTTTAAATGTGTTCTTCTAAATAGTGCTGACCAGGCTTAAGTGGAAGTTAATAGCCGAGGCTATTTAGAAACAGACAAGATTGAAAAAGATTTTTTAGGCCAAAATGGAGAGCTACTGACTATACTTCTCTTCAGGCCTCCCCTACTTCTAGTTTCCTTAAAATCACTTTCTATAGAATGTCTATAGAATGTTGCTTATGATTCCTTCTGCTCTTGCCTCCTCTTCTTTTCTATTCCACCTTCATTCTTTATATTTCTGTACTTCCACAGCATAGTTTGCTTGGCTTACTCTATACTATCCCATACTTTTAAGAAGTTCACAATCTCCATGCCTTTATTATGCCTTGCATCTCTCCTTAGAATTCACTTATCCTAAAAAGCCTTGCAGCACTGTTTTTTATCAAGTCCAACATCAATAGTGTTAATAACTACAGGCTGGACTGTAAACCTCTCTCAGATGAGATTCTGATTTATTTTTTTTTTTTTTTGGCAAAATATTTCTTAGTCATTATGCTCTTTAAACGATAACAACATGTTTATTTAAGAGCCAAAATCCTGTGTTCAAATGTTGAAAGTCACCAAACTCTTGTGCTCTCTTATTAAGGATTGTTAGCTAAGGCTCAATGACACGAAATCCAGGTCCTACCTGGCTAACTTGCTACTTGAAATGCTTGGAAGTTTACCTTCACCTGGGTAAACAAATGTCCTAAGTCAGTTAAACAATTCTGAAAAAAAAAAAAATTGCCATGCATTTGAAATGCTGCATTTCCTCTTATTATGCAAGAGAACTTAAGAATGAGAATTATTTCAATGCTATTTAATAGAGGAGTCTCACAAATGGTTTAGGGATGAACCTAGAAGAATCTGACCCTGGTTATGCAAACCTGGTGTGAGAGCATACCTTCAAAGTCATTCACAGTAGTGCCTCTGAGACTGAAGTGAATTCATACAATTCTGCAGCAATCAGTATGAATGGAACAGGCTGGAAGCAAGCTGGAGAGCTAAATGAGAATGGAAAGTTACCTAAAATTATTGGGAAAATGGTCAGAAATTTACAGAATGAAATCCTACCAGAAAAAAGAAGATATGTCTCTTCAACAGAAACAACCACCTACACAAATACACAACTGACAGCAACTGGTTCAACAGCAGTTCTGCACGGAAGACTCTGAGGTTATACAAGCTAAGCATGAGTCAACAGTACCACACTACTATGGAAAAGCAGAGATGTAAGAACAGGAGCAGAACTGACATGATGCACAACCTACATCCTCTACTCTGTTCAATCTTCTAAGGGTCTCAGATGAGACATTATTTCCAGTTTTGGACACAGAACATCAAGGTATTGAAAAACTGGAGAAAGTCCGCAGAAGAGTAATAAGAATGAATGGAGACCTAAATTATATGACTTAGAAGAAAGATCTTTTTTTAAAAGTGTAGTTGTTTGTCTTATGGATGGTAATAGGGAAAAAAAAAAAAAAAAAAAAAAAAAAAAAAAAACAGTGAAACGTTTTACATGCTTGAAAACTGTTACAAAGAGAAAAGGAACAGTCAGTTTGCCATGTTCATAGCAAACAGAACAACTAATGCAAGATTCAGAGTAGTCACTAGCAAATCTCCCAAAAGGAAAAGATAAATAGACCCTGAAATAAATAGTCAGGGGAAGGAAAGAAGAGAGAAGGGGGTCTGTGTAGTGGCAGGTCTTCAATAATATGTTCACCTGTCAGGAATGACAGCAGTAAAGTTAACCTGCCATGAGGCAAGGGAAGGAAGTAGACCGCCTCTTGAGGTGCCTTCCAACACTATTTTGGTATTACTCTACGAGCTGTCGTGACTGTTTTTGAGACCCTTATACAAATGTTTATTTAAAGGGAATTTGTTACTCTGGATCTCTCTTATTACAGATATTTTAACTTATTTCATTTGTAACTTTTTTACTGTAAGATATTAGCTCTTGTAACTTAATTTTATTTATAAGTTGTATCATCATGGGCATTTTCTTCGGTCTAGTGAAGTTTTAAAAATGGTAAAGTAATAGGTAAATCAAATTGTGTGTAATTTCAATTTTAAGCAAGAGTTGATTTCAGTTAAATACAAATATATTGTTTACATCAGGAATCATTTCATCTGGATGAGGGAATTCTGGATAAAAATTGCAAAACAGAGGAGCTTGAAGCAAAAAGTATGGAAAAAATATATGATTTATTTCTGTAAACATCTACACTGTTGTGCACTTTGGAATAATAAAAACAACTTTTTGTTGCACTTGTGTTATGTACGTCTTTCTTAAATTGTAAACTAAAAACTTAAAAGCCCATCAAAAGTCTACCTGTGCACTTAATAATGCTTTAAACCACACCTTTCTTCCCCAGAAGTATTTTCATGGGACCAATATACCCACCTGAGCCATCTGTCTTTTTTTGCTTTGCCAAAAAATATATATCCAAATCACATCAAATAAAAGATTGATACATTTTAGCCTGATCCGGTAACATTGTGATGAAGTACATTTTAGTTTCAACACAACAGAATTGTGAATCAGAATAATGATTATTACGAGTATATTTTTTGAACTATAGGGATTAGAACTTCTCCAGAGCTCAATCCACAACTCTCATGAATTTGCTTGCATGTGAAAACAAGAATTATACAGATATTATTTCATCTACCAGACAAACGCAACCCCTCATTTTCATTTTGCAAAGGAATCTATTCAGAACCTCAGAATTGCAACAAATGGAGTCAAAGGAGTAGTAAATTTAATACCAGAATGCTAACAAAAAACTCCTAATCATGCACCATTTCAAGCCCCCAGACTCACTTCTTATCTCTTACATATCTTAGGTACCAAATGCCGAGTAAAATACCGAGAGCTAGAGTCAGAAAGATGTAAATAAAAAGGTATTTCATATAAGCATTAACTTCTCATATAAAGGTGCTCTCCATACAAGCACAAGCGAAATACAGCCTTTGAAAATACCTGTCAAATGCTTCCTCAACCCCTGTCTAGTACTTAGAGATGAGTTCTACCAGACTCTTTTCCATATAGCTGGCTTTTGAAAAGATGAGTATTTCATGCAGCAAAAACATTGTGTATTTCAATATATCAATAGGAGAGCAGTAAAAGAATAAATTCTTGAATTTAGCTTCTTTCTCTGATCATAGGTGATCACAAAAAAAAAAAAAAAAAGGTTTAGAAAACATGCAAGCCCCATTGAAATCTTCCTGTTAAAAACAGTAAGCCTTGAACACACACCTCAATTTTTATGAAACTAGCAATGACATTCTACTCCAAAGTAAAATCCATTCCACATCAAGTCAACAGTTATTTGCTGTTCTGTAGACTGATTGCAAACATTTCAGTAGTTTCACTGACAAATTCAGAAATTCTTACAGAAGCAGCGCTGGCTTGACTTGAAGATACCACGGACTACCTTCAACAGTTTGTCTGACAGACTTTGTCTTATCAATGTTCACTTTCCATTCAGTTCCCAATAATCGTTTCATTAAACTTAATTATACTTCAATGTGTTTCAAAAACTTTAGTGTAATTTGAGGTTCAAATCTGCTTGGAACTATTATTTAAAAAAAAAATTTAAGAAGTAGTTCGTATGCCTAGTGCTATTATAATGAATAAATGGCAACTCTGTCAGAGGTATAAGTCTTAGTATGATATGCTATTAAGTAGTAAATTAGTGGGAAAGCTGTTAGACACATTCCTTATAGATTCAGAAGGACATTGGCAAAAGTTCTCACCATGGGCCTAACCCTTTCCACTGAAATCAATAGGTAAAAGTTTTTCAGCTTTGATGCAACTGTTCTGCTAACACAAAGCTTTTCAAAAATCTCATACAAATTCTAACTTTAAAGGCAGGCTCTGAAAAAAAAAAAAAAAAAAGAAAAGAAAAGAAAAAAAAACTTTTTAATATGTCAGCATTAATCACCAACCTACAGAAATTAACTTTTTAGAGAAATGTCACGCCCCTGAGGTAGCAAAAACTAAAATGGATTAACCTATCTTCATTCTTACACAATTTATTTACTCCCAGGTAAATATAATCCTCTCTTTTCTTGCTTGAAAGCAGGAAACCTGGAAAACTGTTACTTATAATCCCCTGCTGAATGCATGCAACATAGAGGCAGGCCGTACATAGCATTGAACTGTCCCTTAAAGACCTTTGGGAGGAGCACAATGTAGGATTCAATATGTTGTAATTAACTGAGTCTTTCAAATACCCAGATGTACAGATAAACCGCATGAAGATTATTCATCTCTGCCACCACATCTATGAGTGAATTAATATTTTCTATCATTTATTATGCAGACAGTTTGACCTTGATCTTATGAGTGTCCGTGCCAGTCGTACTTGAAGCTCTCCAGACATCAAGATGGGAACATGAAGTTCAGCAGCAGTGTTCATAGTCCTACTAATTGAAATGACCATTTAATCCTAACCGCCTTTTAGGTATAAAGCACACCCTGATTCTACAGGGATGCAAAGAAAAATGCATTCCTCACCTATAAGCTATCAATAAAGCATCAGCATAATAGCATCGCCCCGCTGCTGTCAATGCTCAACTGTTATTCTCAGACTAAAATCTGTAAACCTTTAATCCTATCTTTAAACAGGTTGCCACTTGTCTTTATAATGTTGGCATAAAACCGGGCTCACAACATTATTTTTATTTTGCCATAATTAAAGCATATATATATAAATGCCACCTGGTATTAACCCAACTGACACATAAGAATGTATTAGTCATTAAAAAAAAAAAAAAAAAAAAAAACACACATACAGATCTAAGCTGAAAGAGAGGTAAGTACAAACAACAGGTGGAAAACAGGAATGTTAGAACTGTGGTTTGTACCTGTGAGGTAGAGGCAGCACTTATCTGGGGCTATTTATATGGGAAAAGGAAAGACAGTTGAGAGTGTGGTTACTGTGCCATATTTCTTCACCCGCACACCTCAGGAAGTGCATTTTGCTTTGGCAGTACACAATGTTTAGCCACATGCTTTATTTTCATTAAAAATACAATTAATTAACATCTTGTTTGAAACTACAAATAAAGAAAAAAAAGAAAGAGATGAGCAGTTAACCTGAAAAATTCATTTGGAGATGGTAGCCTTGAGATTAGTGGCTCCCCTCCACTCAGGCAATGGGATCTATAATTTTTTTCTGTGTATCTCATGTTTCTCTTCAATTTATGTTAATAACATAAGCTATCAAAGCCTTGGTCTTTTAATGTGACTTACACTGACAGACATTACAGCAGCTCACAAGGCTGCAGTCTCTGGGAAATACAGCAAACAAAGCAGCAGGGCTAGAGAAAGAACATACTTTCAAGAAATCAAATGTCAGTGTTTTATTATGTGTAGGTGGAGAAGAGACAGAATTAACTAGCTATGCTTTACCACCTTTAACTGTTGGTTTCCTTACATGCTACAGCTCTAAAGGGCAAGAACAAAGTTTTTACTTCACACTAATGACTTCTTAATTCACTGAAAAATACTGTTTTTCCAGATGCATTACATACGTAGCATAATGTTATTCTATAAGAGAAAACTTGAACAACTTGAGAAAACTGATTTTCCCTTTCCTCTGTGTATTTTTTAAAAAAAAAGTTTCATTCAACTATCGTATTAGTTTTCATTGTTTCCTTCTCTCATAGTAAAACATTAGCAGGTCTTCATGCTTTTGTGAATGCTAAGAAGCAAGAAAGAACTTTTTTGGTTTAGACGCTGTCAAAATTTTTGTCAATGATGCAAAAGGCTAAGGATTAGGTCTATGCCCTGGCAGCAACAGCCTTTTCAAACAGGCCTTTAAGAACATCAACAGCATGATTCCACGTAACACAAAAGTAGGGTCTGCATTTCCACTAGCGTAATGATCAAGAAATAATTAAGAAAATTTAATATGAACTCTGCCCCCACTTCCAAGTAGTATCAAAGACACATCTACCAAGCAATTGATCTGGTCCAATCTGTTCCAATTTCTTTCTCACCATATGACTTCTCCTTTTAGAATAAATATCTGAGTCTTCATGAGAATTCTCAGTCACAGGCAATCTAATGCTTCAGATGGGAGACTGATTTACACCATCAGTGTTACCACACAGTGTGGTAAACCACACTGGCTTTGTTTATGCAATCTAGCCTTAAGACAAGTAGATCTTTATCTATGAGTAGCTGGATGTGTTCATATACTTGGATTATTATGTCTGGAACTTGAAACCACTTTATGCTGAGATGCTTAGTTCAGGGACAACATAAAAGTATAATGAAACCAGTTCCTGTCTATGCACAATCTAGTCAGTTTTTGTCAGTAGGCGTGTACAGCACACAGAGGACTGTCATTTTAAGGCATATATTCATACAAACACCAATACGCAACAATTTATTTACAAGTTATGTTGGCTATTGCAGATTTTGACCCCACCAAAGCTATTTTGTGATGCTTCCATACAGTGATAACCCATTATTCTCAAACTGTTTCCAATTTATCCTAATCAGCCTATACCTTAGTATCAAAATTTTAAGACAGACAAGATGACAACGTAAAGCTATGTAAGGTCAGAATGATCTTTCTCATAGAAATGGAGTGCTTCTACTATCAGCAATACCATCTAGCATTTTAGCAAATCCTAGAAGGGAAATGTAGTCCAGAAAAGAATTCCATTTATTAAAGTTCAGTCACCCTTATTTAACTCTCTTATGCAGCAATAAGAAATACACATGACCAGAGACCTAATTTGAGATAAAGTTGGGTCACAAATTTTTCTGGTCCATTTTCTAAAAATAAAATAAAATAAAATAAAATGCTATTTTAAAAATATTTCAAGTGATGATATTCTAATAAATATTTTAATAATAACAAACAGGAAAAAAAAAAACTTATAAAAAGGCCAGTAGTCTCTATAAGTGTCAATAAAGTTAAGATTTCTTATAATTAGTATTCTTCTCCATAACATGTCTGAGTTAGAAGCTACCCTGTCAAGTTCCCATACTCAGGTGTTAAATTCATTAGAGTTAATGAAGATTCAGGAGCCTGACAAAGGTTCTGTTCACCTCCATGCAAGCACCAAACACCACCTCTGAAAACAAGCACTGCAGGAATGGAAAATGCATTGCCTGGAATGGTCTAACAGACTCATAGGAATCACTGTTTTCTTCAGAGCATGTTTCAGGAGTATCAGGATAGCTAGCAGGATTACAAAGCGTTTCTATAAGCATCTCAAGAATATCCATTTAGTTTTCCTTGTAGTTTCTAGACCAATACTGCTTTAGTAATAAATAAAAAAAAAAAAAAATAGCACGAGAGCAACTCTGGGAATGAACATCAATACATCAGAATAACTAAGCCTCAGTTATGAATTTCAATATTTCGGGGGTTAAATACCCAAGGGTTTGAGATGCCCTTAAATAATTCAGTCCACGTCCTTTCAGTAGATGTCTGATCTATTAAATATTCACTAACACTTTGAAGACTGGAATAGTGTCAGATCTCAAATTAGAAAATTTCCTTTTAATGTCACTCTTGCGTTAATTTCTGCCATATTATTTCAGGTTATTTGCCACATCTCAAACCAGGTAATATTAATAGCACAAAAAAAGTAAAAAAAAAAAAAAAAAAAGAAAGGATTTTTCTTTCTTATGTATGCAGTATGCAGAGGGGAGGTTAGTAACCAATAATTCTGCAATTGACATCTGCAGCCCCATCAACTTCAAAACAGGAAAAGTAACCTGCCCAAGGATGTGTCAATCAGTAAGAGAGACTTTAGGACCTCCCTGACTTCTAACTTCAGCAAAGCAACACAAAAACACAGTTTGAAGCATAATTTAGCTGGCAATATTATTAAACTACACCAGTTTATTAAAAATGTATCCATATATTTGGTCTGAAAATAAAATAAAAGCTTATTGCCTGTGAAAAAAGGAAGAACAAAGGATAAGAGTCAAATTATAACTCTACTATTAGATGAAAAGAGCCTACTGTAGAGCTGCCAAGATTTTGAAAACAGACAACTAAACTGGGAAATCCCTTCCAGTCTTGATACAGCGTTACTACATAAATCCTTATTATGTTATATGGCTACAAAACCATTATGCAAACAGCTGTTGGGAAAGCACTGAAACAAGATCTTTTACACATCAGGAGCTTTGTGCCACAAAACAACTCTTCTGCTTGAAATATGTCGCATTCTCCTGGTGAACAACGGGTCTGTGCTGGCAAAGGATTTCCTGTTCACTTCAGCTGATTCCTGATGTTTTCATTTATGCAATTTAGTTCTTTCAAATTGTGAATTATTTTCAGGTAGATACTAATAAGTGTTTTGATTACATGGGTTTCAGGTCCAGTTTGTACAGATAATGGATGAATTATGGACGGCTACCTACAACTATTGGCTAGAATATTTAGTAGAGTTAAAAGTCAGTAATATTTCCAAAATTGAACAATCCAACAAGACTAGAAAGCAAGATGCCTCATTAGTTACACTTCTTCGTATTAATGAGGGAACACAGTAAGGGACCTGTTTTCCTGGTACACTCTGACCAGTGTGTAAGTAATGATGTGGCAATAAATATTGCTCTTCCCCTGCATCTCACAGTGTCCCCTGTGCCTAAGGCAGCAACCCCTCTCTGTAAAATACCCAAATATTATTTGGGTATTTTACACTTTTACTCAAATTAAGAAAAAAAAAAAAAAAAAAAGCAGCTTTGCTCTTCCTTTTCTCACCACTTTTTCTGCCTACTGCTAGTAGCAGAAAGAGACATTCTTGCACATTTTCTGTCATGACTTCATTAAGAAATCACACGTACTCAGAATAAAGCCTTTTGAAGTGCAATTCTAGTAGAGTTTTCATGTCAGTAGCTGTTCTCATTCTTTTCACAAAAGCACCTGAAATCATGCCTGCTTCTCCAAATCATGTGGATAGCTGCATGTCCACCTTATTCCCATTTACAGAATATGCATATATCCAGTTATTCAATAGCTTTTCTAGCTTTTGCTGTAATACTAACTGGATGCATAGCTGCACTCTCACATTTGGGCACACAGAGCTGCATGTCTGAAAGTCAAAATTTCAGTAACTGATAAATGGCAATAACATAAGGTACCAAGAGCCATCATCATGGTCAAATGCAAGGTCCTGCACCTGGGCTGGGGCAATCCCAAACACGAATACAGGCTGTGTGATGACTGGCTAGAGAGCAGGCCTGTGGAGAAGGACTTGGGGGTACTCATGGATGAAAAGCTCAACAGGAGCTGCCAATGTGCACTTGCAGCCCAGAAAGCCAGCTGTATCCCAGGCTGCATCAAAAGAAGCATAGCTAGCACATTGAGGGAGGTGATTCTTTAGCAGGGAGTGCTGTGCCAGGACAAGGGGTAATGGTTTAAATTAAAAAAGAGTAGACTCAGATTAGACATTAGGTAGAAATTATTTCCTATAAGGGTGGTGAGGCCCTGGAACAGGTTGCCCAGAGAAGCTGTGGATGCCCCATCCCTGGCAGTGTTCATGTCCAGGCTGGATGGGCCTTTGGGCAGCCTAGTCTGATGGGAGGTGTCCCTGCCCACGGCAGAGGGTTGGAACGGAATGATCCTTAAGGGTCCCTTCCAACCCAAACCACTCTATGCTTCTATGATAATTCATCTTCTGCTTAAGATGCTAAATGGCTATTTTCAGTATTGCTTTTGATTTAAATGCACAACAGACTGTGTTCTTTTTAAAAGTTCTCAGATGAAGGACATATGACAAAAGTGAGTTAGCTCATGCACAACTATACAATGCTTGTATTTGGCAGTGAAGATAAAATAAAAACTTTCTGAAGGACTCCCAACCCTGGTTCTCTTTGGAAAAAAATATGTTTAAGTAAAATAAAAATATGTTTAAGTAAATCCCCCCAGATCAGGAAGAGGTACAATAAATTCTATAAATAAGCTACCACTTATTTAAGCTACCACTTCTATAAATAAGCTACCACATTTTCAAATGCTTCTTTAAGTGGCTTTCCACCTCTGCTGAGTACCACACTGAGTCTGTTTTACTGCTGTTCTAGCAAGAACAGAATGAAATTGATACTGTGACAAGAAATGCACATGTGAGTAATGAAACTCACACAGTCTGCATTCACAGTAGAACAAAAGATAATTTTCCCTTTCACCTCTTTAGCTCAGACACCCTTTGGCATTCATTGAGCATAATGTTTTGATTTCAAGTAATGTTTTTCTTTGCTTGGATGAGTATGACCTTTATGTGGCACCTGCACTAAAGTAAAATTCATTGGCAAACCAAGGTCGGACAGATTTTCCTGGTGAACACTTGAGTTTCCAAAACAATTCACACTAATTCATCGTAAGCAATCCTTTCAGGAACCCAGCTTTAGCTATCTAAATTAAAATCTCCACAACTCAGGTTTCCTAAGTCAGATTTACTCAGTGCTACACAAATATGTCCTCAGGTATCTCACCAGATCAAGCTATGAGTCTGTGTATCACTTTCCTGAAGTTAGGCTCTGAAATTACAACCAACTTATAAGATTTCCCACACTTGAATAGCCCTTCCTTAACGCATAATTCTTTTTTGAAAACAAGACAAACTTGAAATCACAAATGAGCTTTTGAACATACAATCCCTTCTGATTTGCCTATATAGCATTAAGCACAGCAATGAATTTATGCAAGTCAAATGTTTTGTGCTTAATTCCAAAATTCACTTCTGGATGACTTCTTATTATCTTTATGATATAAGTAGTCAATTCAACTCCATTGCAACTTAAGAATATCTTTGGTCTATGTCACATTATTATGATCCACCCAGGAAGTTGAAAAGAGATGAAATGGAGCCAACTATTTATCATGTGACAGCACCTTGGCACTAAATATTATCAATTATTTGAAACTGAAGCACAAGACTTAAAAAGAAACTACCTAAGGATTTATCCTTGATGCATCACCTACGGAATTTGTACTTGCTTTTCCAGATCATATAGCTACTGTTAAATTTCTGTCACAGAAATGTATTTAGATATTTTAGTTTTGCTGGGACCCGAATAGGGGACTTGGCTTTCCAACATAAGCCACACTGTATGTCCTTATCTTCCTGATACCAATGAGCACAGGTATAAATATGAAATTTCCTTCATATGATCATTCTCACACATAAACAGAAATTCATACTCCTGAATTTAACTTAAGTAAAAAGAGAGACTGAAACTAGTTGATCATAGCAGAAGCACATTCATTGTGGGTGGGCAGGGGAATAAACAAACCAAATATACTCACAGAACTTGGTTCCTAAAAATTGTTCTTAGATAGCAGCAAATACTGTCAATGTAGCAGATACTAAACAATAGGTATCGGGCACACTATACGACCAAGGATGAGGGGGTTATTTCATATTCCTAGGACAATATTTGCCTGTTTATTTACTTCCGCTCAAGTTATGCAGTTACTGTGTGGTAAGAAACCAACAGAAAGTCAGAGAATTAAGCATTGCTGTTTCATCTGTGCTATATATAAGCATCTGTAAACATCTATGTCATATAGGGAATATTATTGTTTCCTTGGATAGATTTCTGCTGCAGAGCTTCCAGAGAATATGCCTTCCCCCAAGTGATATTGTCCAATAACGAAACATTTGACAGATGGGACAAAAAATTGTCCATGATTATATTAACATAGAGCAGTAAAACACATGGAAAAATAGTAAACCTTTGGGCTTGCTATAGACGAGAGTTTCATGAAGAATGCTCCTACACCGATCATCAGCCTTGCTTGCCAACCTACCTGTGTCATTGCTTTCTGCAGCCTTACACTGACCACGCCTTCTCTATTTTACCAACTGTAAGATATTTTTGCCATCACTTTCAAGGCTCTTTAGGATCGATCCTTCCTACCCATCAACTCTTATAAAGTATTTAGAGGTCTCTGATCAAGCTACAGTGACAGCTTCCATCATCTAGTAGTTAATTTTCCAGATAATCACCTGTATTCCTTCTGTCATCAAGTTTAGAGTTGACACATGAAAAAAGATAGTTTGTGGTTCTCCTTCATATCTTTCTTTCAAATTCTCCTTTATTGCGATGCCAGTAAAAAGCATATTATGATGTATGAAGATACATATTTAACACATTGATCAGGAATATTAAATTGTCTCCTTGACGATCTGTCTATAAGTGTCTATGTTATTTTAAAGCTATGAATTATTTATTCCTCTCAATAATGCTTTAGAGCCTGGTGGTTCATTCTACCACTTATGACACGATAAATGTGCAGGCATCCCCCCGAGGCAAAGGAAGCACTCGCCAAACCCGCAGACTTCACCCATTTTAATTTAGAGTAATACAACAATATCTCCACAAGATGGCACTCCTCCACGCCCAGATGGAGGAATGTGCAGCATTGGCACTCACTCTCTTGACTGCTTATTTTCAGGAAGGATTCACTACTCACTGAATTGTATAGAAGTAGTCAGCACGCAGAAAAGACATCCCAGTCTCTTGGAAGTACATAAGAAAATGTATAAAGGGAAGGAAAACGCAGGACAGTGAAAACTGCAGTTTTTCGTTTTAGAAAATATGGAGTACATATTTCATAATATGTGAGCAGTCTATGAAATATGATTGTCTCGCTGCCACTGCAAGACCAATTCAATTACTTCAGATGCTCACTCAGTCCCTGACAAAGACAATTCTCTACCTGACGCTCTATTTTTCACCCATGCAGACTGGCCCATAAGGAATGCAAGATTAACATTCAAGTAGGGTGAAAATTATCAAAGCACACAATTATTAAAAGTATCCAGTTAGCAAGGAAACCCCAACAACAACAAAAAACTGCAGTGTAATTTCAATGTCCTCCTAAGAGTCAAGTAAAGTCTTTGTAAATTGTTGCAAGTGCAGAAGATGCATGGTACCTCTGCAGTAAGAACATAGTACGATGAGATTTCAGGGTGTTACTGAAGATAAACCAGTAGCACACTGAGATTAAGACAGTATCTTCTCAGAGGCTCTGGCAGGACAACGGTCTTGAAGGATGCATGCAGAGGCTGCGACAGAATCCTAGAGCAGGAGAGAGATCCTATGAACTGTAACATCTCAGGCTGAACAAGATAATCTACACAGCTAGAACTATGCTCCTTTATCTAATTCTACCTTCACTACTCCCAGCGCCCAAGGAAGGGCAAGGAAGCTAGTGAAGTGTCTAGAGAACAAGCCTCATATGGAGCAGGTGAGTGAACTGTGGCTACTTAACCTGGACAAAGGGAGGCTCAGGGGAGACCTTGTCACTCCTTACGATTACTTCAAAGGAAGTTGTAGAAGAGTGGGAGTTGGTCTTTTCTTCCAGGAAGCAAGCGATATAGCAAGAAGAAATGGCCTCAAGTTGCACCAGCGGAGTTTTAGGTTGGATGGTAGGAAATTTCTCCACTGAAAGAGTTGTGAGACATTGTAACAGGCTGCCCAGGGATGGAGTTGAGTCACTACCTCTGGAGGTATTCAAGACATGTAGATGTGGTGCTTGGGGACATGGCCCAGTGGTAGATTTAGCAGGGCTAGGTTAACAGTTGGGCTTGCCAATCTTGGAGATGTTTTACAACCTAAACAATTCCATGATTCTATGTTCAAATAAAACAGATTTGTACCAAAGCTGTAACTTACTTGGTCACTGTCCTGTTCGATAGTGCACAGAGTCACAGAATCAGCAGTACAGTTGTGAATTAAACTTTGTGTCAGGAAAGACTCAGACCTCCCAGTAAGAAGTACTAAAACTGACTAACATGATCTACCTCTTTCCCAAAGATCAAGTGAAGGGAGAATCAATTAAAACAAACAGCCATGGCAGTTTCTGCTTTATTGTTAGTTTTATCTGAAGCACTGCAGGCTGTATCTAATTCAAAGACACCTGCTGACCTCAGCGGGCTCTGGATCAAGCCTGAGTTGAGGAATACTTCTCAGTTGTCTTTAACAAGACACTCAGTTGATTAACAGCCCTCCTGCCTGCTACTCTAATGGGAATGCTTTCATTTTTATGCTTCTCAGGGCAGCAGATATGCTTGCACAATCATCAGCAAGAAAACTTTAAAGAAAAACTGTGTAACTGCAGCATCCCCTAGTGTATTTACACTGCTTACCTGTTACAGAAGATCCTAAGATCACTGGGGGCAGATCCTCATTTCAGGATGAAGCTATCGTTATAGTGATTGAAATGCTGATTCTAACAGAGTAGGTTAGCTGATCTTTTTACAGCACACCTTTCTCTGCATATCAAAAATACTGATATTAAAAAAAAAAAAAAAAAAAAAAAAAAAAAATTAGAGACAACAGCATGAAAAAGCGAAAACTCTCAAGACCTTCTGGACTGAACAGTCGAGGGAAGCTTAACAGAGACCACAGATTTTCCATAAACTGCAAGATAATAATGTGAGCTCACTGTTCAGAAGATATTTGATGGATTAAAAAAAAAAAAAAAAAAAAAAAAAAAAAAAAAAGCAGAAAGGATATCAAGGGGCAAGCAGTTAGAAGAAGTAGAAGCTTGTAGAGAGGGCAAACCAAGGCTGAATACAGCAGCACTATATTCCCACCAGAAAGGCTACAATTAGTGTGTAAGGGAGTGAAAGGAACAGTCTGAAGTAGCTTTTAGTAATAACAAAGCAAGTAGCCTGAAATTGTTTGCTCTAGTTTAGCTCTTAACTCATGCTTCAGAGAAAACTACATGCGTAACATGTTGTTTCAAATGCACCAAAAAATGAAGACATGAAAGCTGATACAAAAGGTTGGACACGTGAGAAACACTTTGTAGCCAGTAACTTCGGCTCAGGCTAGGATCTCGGTGAAGTAGTAATTTACTTGCAATTGCAAAGACCAGCACCCCACAAACAAGAGAGCATGCCTACTAGTTCCAAAACACAGTTTATGTACTTCTTGATGACAGGACCCTCCCCTGTTTCCCCACTGAGTGGGTAATCCAGGTTCACAACCTGTCTGATGCTTCACAGACAACGCATGGCCTTCAGTTGCCGGCCTATTAAATTTCAAATTTCTTTTGACATTTTTACTGTTTAAAGTGGTAATGTTTTTTCACTTACCTGACTTAACACTGTGATTTTCACCTAATTGCTCTGAAGAGTTTGGTTGTCTGCATTTTACAATGTTGCCTGCTAAGCTTTCTTATCACTGTAAGCATATCTCAATACTACATTCCTTTCCTCCAAACAATGTAACTCTGCAAAAACATTTCTATTCCCACAAACACATAGTAGGTCTTGCTTTCTGAAGAATGAACGTAAGAGTGAAGTACAGAAATACTCAGAGCACTTTGTTTTTCATTTCTTTTAGATGTAGACTCAACTAGGTTTTCTGTTTGACTATCTTGCTAATGCAAACATTACTGCTCAGAATACTGTTATATTTCAAATAATAGAAAGGGTGATTTCCACTGGCACAACACTGTGATTCAAAGCATGTATAAAAATAAAAACTAAATGGGCTGATATTACTTATTTCCTTTGAAATTATGCTGCTTGTCTTACAGAGAACTTTTCATTTCCAAACTGCTCGCTTTCTTTCTGCTTCATCTCATGGAAGTCATTGCCATTAATAGCAAAAGAAACAGACATTATTCCATAAATTATCCACTGATGAGTAAATAGTCTGTTGCTCCAGAAGAGAAGGGACAATAATACCCATATTTTAACCAGCATGCACAGGAAAACCTTTCTTGCATAGAAAAACTGCTGTCTGGGCTGTTTCAGCATGTACTCATGAATCATCCAGTTAGCAACTTGGAATTCAGATCCTCCTCCAAGAAGATCAAGTCCCTGTCACTGGAACAAACAGATTTCACTTAACTGACAACACTCTTGGAATACAACATGAATTCACACTAAGAATGGAATCAGAAACAAAAAGGAACAACGGTTGCTCAGTCTAGCGTGATATGTATGATCAACAAGTGCTTTGCAACATCAGTACAACCACTTACTTTATGGAGGCTTTAGGGATACAGCTAAAATCCATCCAAAAATATCAGTGGCTCTGAATTTGTAAGTAAATCTAATTTTGGTTACACTGAAGAATATGCCATTTCTTCAGTAGTAACAAGGTGATGGAAAATAAAACGTATTCTGTATTTGGCCAAGCAAGGACTACTACTAGCAGAAATACAGGCATATACTTTATCATCTCATTCCTACAGCACAGTGATATGCCAAAGAGACATGTTCCAGCTCAACAAGAAGTTTTACATTTAATCCAGGAATTAATTTGTTTTATTTTTTAATCATTATAGGAAATAAAATTGAATGACCTTAATGATACTTCCTGAGTTTATAGACTTTGACTATGAGCCTATTTATGCCTGTGAAAGGTAATAAAAAAATCGCTATCAGATTCAAACTGTTTAGTAAGGGCATACTCTGTTAATACTCAGGGGAGACCTTTTCTTCTTCCACTTTAGTGGGAACTAAAGTGACCCCTCAAAGCTGACAGTTGTTTATATACTTCTTGAAATCTTTTTTCAGTAGTTGTAAATAACTGCAAGAGAAGAAAGATAAGAGAATTTGGCCCATATTGTTGCATTCTAGTAAAAAAAGATGTGTTGACATTTCTTTCCCCTTATCAACATAAATTAGAGGATATTATCTCTCCCCTGCACTTGACATTCAAATGAGTGATTGGGAAGGCAATGAATGGTAAAGGGAAGTGTAATTACACAGGTATGACAACACATACCTGTGTAATAAGTGGGGTAAGACTGGTAAATCTTGACTAAATACTCCAGGAGGAGCAACCAAATTTTCTGGTTCCTGGTATCTGAAAAAACTAACCCATACAGTTTAGTAATCTGAATGGAGCATTTGATGACAGACTCCTACAACCCACTTTAGGCTTTTTGTTTGTTTCCTTGGGAGTTACGAGAAATAAACTGATCTACCTATTGAATAATATCCACCCCTAGCTGCTTTGAATGCTGTATATACCTGTATTAAATGGACTTTTACATTAGAATTTTAACCTGTTTCCTTCTCCCCACCCCCATTCAACTCTATGATTTTGTTGTTGTTTTTTTTTTTTTAATTTATCTCTAGAGTCCTAAAAATAACTAGAATTGATTGATGACACTGAATAATGTTTCTCAAGTTTTAAACACATTCAGTTTGAAATCTAGCATGACCTAGTGTAAAATTAAACATTCGACTTCAAATCAGAAATCTACTACGTATGTCTGCTGCTTATGCTTTGGTTTTGCAGTGTGACATTGCATAGAAATTTTAGAATGCATCTGACCAGAAAAACCCTTACCAAATGTACAAAGAGGAATTTGTGGCAATTTATCAGCTTGTCACCAAGACTAGGCAGGGTGCTCACGGAAACCACAAAGTAACACTGATGGAACATCAGCATGTGACTGCTGACGCCTCTAATTTGCTCCTTGGGAACCAAGTTATTCTACAAGCTGGATGTCAGCAAAAAGCCAAATCAGTGCTTCCATCACTTTCAACCCTGTGTCTTGTATAATGCAGCTCAGGAGCATTTGAGCTCTCCTTTTGTGAGCTTTAGTGACTTTTCTGCTGGTCGTGATGCTAACTGGAGAGTAAAGGCAAAAGTAAAAATGTTTAATACCCATCCTGTCTGGTGGTATAAATAATCTATTTCCCATTAAGAAAATATTTCTACTTTTTTTTTTCCCTTTAAACAGAACAAAAATCAATGTTTGCCATTTTCTAACACTTTCCACTATACCAAAAAAATCAGTGCTAAGATCCAAAACCACCCGGAAAACATACTGTTAAACACAGTTCTGACCTAACTCTAGAATACTCACCCTGACTCAAGCCCATTACACAGTAGCCACATTTCACTTCACAAAATTAGTTTCCTTCTCTTTCTGCAAAGAGAGGCAAAAAGAATGAAACACTGTGTAAAGTACAAGTTACCTCATGGGAACAAACACTGAACAAAGCAAAGGCTGCTGTGTACTCCACTGAACTGTAACACTCCAAAGAGTTTGTCATTACTAAACAGAAAAGAAAAAAAAACCAGACACACAAAAATAATACATTTACCAGAAAATATTGTCCTGAGACTGAATAGTACGGTTTCCTTGCATATCCCTCACTTGAGTAGGCACTGATCTGAGAAAAGATAAACCTGCATCCTGCCATGCGCAGTCTGAACCTTGGGAAGGTTCAGGTGAAGCCCAGATTAAAAACATCTCTTGGTGTCTTGGTACCATTTAGATAAACAAGTGTCTTGGTGCCATTTAGATAAACACAAAACATTAAAACAATTCTAGGAAAAAAAAAAAAAAGGAAAGAAAAAAAAAGGCACTAAAATATTAACAATACTAATAATTCCTTTGATGGATAATTTACCTCAGCCTAACTATAGCCCTCATATCCTATTTGCTGAACCATCTGCTGGACAGGTTTCCCAATACCTATTTGCTTACAGCAACAGAAGATTTTATTCTTTTTTTTTTTTTTTTTTTTTTTTTTTAAATATTGCACTTGACACAAATTATAGCCCACAAGCATGGCTCCTGGCTGCTAGATTAATAACATACCAATAAAAACAAAATTATTGTGAAATACAGGCAGAATTTGAGTAAGGGATTCAATCTGATCTCCGTGCCTAGATGTGTGCTGGATACAGCAACATTTCTGTGCTCCTAGATCCAAATAAGCAGTTTAGGAGCAACTTGAGTTACAGGGGCCAAACAGAACCACTGACAGCCTTCCCTTTTTTCTATTCCCCTTCAGCTGCAAATGCTTTCAATTTACCCAAGACAGAACTCTAAAGCACACTGCACATGCATCTTTAGATACAACCACTGTCTTTTTAATTTCTTTTGTGTAGCACTTTGCTCATTTAAAAATACACATATTCTGATGTGTTATTTAATAGGTCGAACAACATAGGGTAAGACACTGGCTTCATCAATCTTGCTCATAACTGCATGCTGCTTAGCTGAACTAGAACTTTACTCTTAACTGCTGCTTTAAGGAAAAAAAAAAAAAAAAAAAAAAAAAGAAAGAAAGAAAGAAAAAAAGGAACAAGAAATTTGCTGGGTTTCAATAGCCTAACTATCAATGCTGGCCATAAAACTGAAAAATCACACCATCCAAGCCACCCTATATTCTGTGAACTCCAGTGTCTGCATGTGTATCCGCCAATGGGCGGTAAGTTATTGCTCAGCTGTTAGATTGCCTATTGCTCTCCTCAGATTTTGCACTTGCACATGACTTACATTTTCAATAGGACACTAATACCAAGCTGACAGCTATGTAATATTCTAAGGACTTTTCCAAGGACATTCTAGATTTTCAAAATCAATGGAAAGCATTATAAAATAAGTCAATGCATGCTTATCGTTCAGAATAAGAATAATAAGGAGACTTAAAAAATTATCCTGCTCATTCTAATACAGTAGCATAAAGAGGCTGCATGACAATAACACTCAAACTCTGAAATAAAAGAAAGCAATATAAAACACCGTAAACATCGAGATTGCAGAAAGAAAATGGGAATTGCACAAAAGGAAAACAACATTTTGGTCACAGTCCATTAAAGTGAATAAATAAGGAAATGTTCCAGTGGTATGCTTATATACTTAAAATGACGTGAATTCAAGATGACAAATGGCCCAAATGTTCATCTCCTATAGCTGGAGGATAATAAAGATAGGAAAACAAAACAAAGCAAAGCAAAGAAAGGATAATATTCATTTCAAATATCTGAGATGTCAGGCTTCCAACTCCCCCCTCCATAAGCATGCCAAGTCATTTCATTAGCATACTTGACAGTCATTATGTTTATTTACAAAATAGTTCATAATTGGATAACCTATGCACCTCTGTGCTATGCATATTTCTTCAAGCACAAGTGTGGGCTCTTGGAGCTGTTCCCATCTTTCAGATCATGTCTTCATAGGTGGCCAACATCCCATTCTTCCCTTTCAGACTGACCCACACATGGCAAGAGCTGCCACACATTCCAACAGGTCTGTCCTGGTTTCAGTTAGGACAGAGTTAATTTTCCTCCTACTAGCTGGTAGGGTGCTATGTTTTGGATTAGGATGAGAGCTGGGAGGGGACAGACCCAGGACAGCAGACCCAAACTGGCCAAAGGGGTATTCCGTCCCATCTGAAATCATGCTAAACAATATATAGGGGTGGCTAGCCGGGGAGGGGGCCTCAGTCAGTGGGTGGTAAGCAATTGCATCGTGCATCACTTGTTTCATACACATTAGTAGTAGTAGTAGTACTATTATCATTATTATTATTATTATTATTATTTTCCTGTCTTAATAGACCATCTTTGTCTCAGCTCACAGGCTTCACTTTCCCCTTTTCTCTCCCCCATCCCAGAGAGAGAGAGGGGAGGGTGAGTGAACAGCTGTGTGGTGTTTAGCTGCCAGCCAGGTTAAACCACAACAAGGTCCCTCAATCCAGACAATCAGCAACCACAACAAGCACACTGAGCAATCTTCTTGGCCTGCAATGTAGACAAGACACTATTACCTCCATATGATGTGGGAATTTTGGTGTTCAGCCAGCCAGTTTATCATGCACTTATAAAGGAGGTTTTAAGTATTGGGAATGGGGAGGGTATTGTGTTTACTAAACCTTTGAGATGAGTTATCAGCTACTGCTCTTCTCCACATCTGATCTTCAGAGGTCTCAGAGAAGTGACCACCCTGAACCAAGAGCCAATGACAAAAAATCCTGGAGTATAATTTGAGTGCAAGTGTTCAGCCAAGATCTGACTCTACAATGGCACCCAACAGCATGGTGGTTCTGTCCAAATAGTGGAGATGCAAACAAGCAACAAGAAAGATTATCAAGAAAAATGTCCTATCAAACCTACTTAAATACAAAACAACAGAAATGAAAATAAGAGTCTAATATTAATTCCATAAAACAGAAAGGCACACGCTCCTTTAAAAATAAAAACTGGGAAAGTACCAGCAGTTTTTTTCAAAGTAATCAGTAACTGTGTTACTATGGAAAACCTACAATGACGTATAGCTGCCTAGGCATCAGCTGGACAAGTAGATAAAGGGAATCCTTCTGATCTTGCTAAACAATGAGGATATGGAGTTTTGATGCAGTGGTATTACTCGCAATGTCAGAATTGTTCGTTGTAATTCAGGATTGCATGACACCAGCTTCAGAAGCAGTATTAACCCTGTGACATCATGACACTATCATTTCCCTGGGATTTCAGTCACCACTGAGACTGTTTTTATTAGCTTTGAAAAAGCATGTCATGCTTCCTAATGTAAACAACTTTTGAGGAGGCTGGACAACTTTTTGAGGAGGCTCACTAACCACAAGCATCTCAGTGATTTTAACAGAAGTCTCTACCATCACCAACAAGAGCTGGTGATGGTAGTAGTTGTTGCTGAGTATCACGAGAGATAAGTGTGTTCTCCCCTCAGTCACACAGAAGGTAGTACGGACACATCATGAACAAATTGCACAAAGGAGGTGAAATCTCCTCGTCTCTCTGAACTATCTCAGGTGCACTGATCATACATCAATCTTTGCTATGGACAACGAGCATTGGAGTTGGCTAAAAAATGTTGAGAAATGCTAATGATCCTGCGAGGACAGAGCATTAACACAGTACACTGACTTAAGAAAATGGTACCAACAATCAAAATGTGAGTACAAAAATTATCTGAGAGTGAAATGAAGCTGTTCTGAAGAAAGAAAGAGTGTTAAACAGCTTACTGCAGTTCAGGAGGACATGAATTTATTTAAATGGAGAAATAATTTATTTTCCCACAGTAACTTGTGTTTAAGGATCAGGGTAAATTCACATCACTGACACAAGAAACAAAACATTCGAGACATGATGGTGACAAAGACATCTTAGAAGATGACAAGGAATGATTACATCAGAAGTATTATTGGGAAAAAATAAAATTTTGTCAGCAGTCAACCAGACAACTTACATGCTGGGATAACCTCCAAGACAGAAGAATAGCCTTGAGGAAATCATTACAGATAAAATTATAGCAGGTCATTACTGTACAACTAATATACAACACACCCAGAGAAAAAAAAAATAAAAAGAAAATTTGAAGTTGGCAATGAAGAGAGAATATTAAAACATAAGTAAAACCAGCCAGTGGTATGAGCTTTCTTCTCAAGCCATTTGGGGCTTTCTTATTTTTTCCTATTTTTTCCCATGTTATTTTTAAATAAAACTGTCTAATACAGTATGTATTGGTTTTACATTAGTTTTTGAAAGTTAAAAACCACTACATTTAGGCTGTGACTATTTGCAGTACTTGCTGGTACCTGCTCACAGGCCTATGAGCCTGCTGCGGCCAAATACACCATTTTCTCTCCAAATACATAATGACGCATGAAATCCAGGGGCAGGCGGTGTGTTGTTAGGCCACCAATTTGTCACGAGGCTGTAAAATTGCTGGACAATGTAATTGTCTCCCACACTTCAAGACACATACACAAAAATTACTCCTTAATGTAAAACCAGAAAGGATATAAATAAACTTGATTTCAGTAAGGGTTTCATGGGATAACCGCCTCATTTCTATAAGGATTAAGGAACCATGGTGATTCCCACAGCTACAGTTGACAGAAAAGTTGAATAGGAACATCATTGTGCAGCAAGCAATGTAGAAAAGGGCTGTAGAACTGAAGGACGGACTTACAGAACTTTGTGTAGAACCCAATCCCTCTAACAGACGAGGACTAAACAAAATCTAAGCTCACAGATACTTTTCATTTCAGGTGATGCATACACACATCTGCACTGACCACTTCATTACCAAGGCTTTATGTTTGATAGGAAGTCATGCAACACACAGAGTTAAAAATATGAGTCAGTTTCTGACATTCCTCATCACAAACATTTCAGGACTTGCTGTTTCACAAGTGTAACTGAGGAAGAGGGGCAGAACTCATCTGTTAGCAACAACAAGATTAGCAAGCAAATGTATTCTTGCAGCAAAGTCTGACTAAAGCAACAGGCCATACTAAAACATGTCTCATATGAATTATACCAATGCAACAGCACCAATAAAACCTTGCACAGCTGCTCCCAGGGATATAAGTCCACT
This sequence comes from Aythya ferina, assembly GCF_964211825.1. Classification (NCBI taxonomy): domain Eukaryota; kingdom Metazoa; phylum Chordata; class Aves; order Anseriformes; family Anatidae; genus Aythya; species Aythya ferina. The sequence goes on along the minus strand of NC_140301.1, from coordinate 8,323,066 downwards.
CTGAGACTTGCTAGATCTTATTTCTACTTGGCTACTGAACTACTTCAGAATTTCAGAAAGTCATTTAAAATCTCTAAGTGCCATTTTGCCAGCTATAATAAAATGGTGGTAATGACTAGGACCTCCTTAATAAGGTAATAAACTGATGAGTGTAAGATCAGGGACTGGCCCTGGAAAAAACATGCTATTTAAACTACAGTCTGTATCAGCTACCCTCAGCAGCAGAGACACTTTCGTGCCAGTATAACTATGCCAATAAAACAAAACTTTTCCTTACATAAAAATATCAGAGGAGAAAAATTTCTTCTTTTCCAGACAGTATCACAGAGCAAGAGTTTCCAAGATACTGCTGATAATCACTGGAGCAGTTTGTGCTGAATACCTTTTCAAAAACTAGGATTTAACTACAGTCCTTGTCAATGATCCAAATCTGGTGGCAGCTGTACAGCCAACACTCCTAGATGTGAATGCTGATCTGTCCGTTTCTTCCCCTGAACTTTGGTGTTCAATTCAGGGAGCCTTACAGTTTGCTCTCTCTGGCAGACAGCATAAAAGAAATGCAGAATAACCATGAATCACGCCCTGCTCTTTAATGGGAAACAAACTTACCAGGCTTCCTCGAACGATGTATGACCTCTAAATCCACACTTGCATTCAGAAATAATGCCCCCTGATGGGCACATATTCATTATTTATTTGCTTCCTCAGGCACAAGAGAGCATTGGGAAGCAGTAGCAGATAAATAGACAAATGCTCGAGCACGAACCAATGTGAAAACAGCAGTTTCTCCGTTCGTATTCAGTGTGCCTGTCAGATTAACAACCTGCAATGTCCAGCAATCCAAACATGGAGAAGACATTTTTCTTAGTAAAGGTCAAAGCCTAAATTCCTTGAACACCCTAACCTGTTACCAGTGAGTAAGCACTAACTGCACTTAGGTCTGTGCAAGTATTAGCTGCTCTCCAAAGAGCCTGAAAAGAGGCTGAATGAGACTGCTTTTACTAACATTCAGAATTAATGTCCCTGTTTTTTGAATCAGAAAAAAATCAGTATTTTTACAGATGGGTAAGAAAACTGAAAATCAGCACCATACAAGACTAATGTCAGAAATGCTACCTTACTTGGGCTTCCTCATGAGACACAAACCTGACAGAGAGATGTTGCATGGATTGCAAAGCATAGCAGACACCCATGTTTCAAAGCACGTTCTCGTCAGCCCTGAAACAAAGAACACAGTATACCAACAGGGTGATGATGCATTTGTTGCTACAACATCTGTGAAGTTGCTCAAACAAGAGGAGTAGATTGGAAGCAAAAGCCCAAATCCTGCTCAACGCAAAAAGAAAAATCTCACTGAGTAGACAGAACATGCCAGGACGTTCATTTATAAAGGGTAGCAAGAAATCAGCCTACAAAGGGCAAAAGATTCCCAGAGAGGAAACCCAAAGTCAAATGCCATTAAAGCAGATGATTCTCAATGTGACATATCCAGTATCAAAGCACTGAGAGGATTTTAGTGGTTTTTTTCAGCCTGACAGAATAGAAATATGTTACCCTAAAAATAAAGTGTAATATGAATCCAAACACTCAATATTTGTGGGTCGGAATTCAAATCCAGATTTTGAAAATAATCAATAATTTTTATAATACTGCCAAATTAGAATAAAACTAGCACACTCCCAGGCTGGAAAGTGATTTAAGCCAGTATGTAAACGGGGCCTAGAACAAAGCTGGGGAGGGACTCTTTGTCAGGGAGTGCAGTGACAGCACATGGGATACTGGTTTAAATTTAAAAGGGTAGCCTTGGATTAGACATTATGAAGAAATTCTTCCCTCAGAGGGCAGTGAGGCCCTGGAACAGGTTTCCCAGAGAAGCTGTGGATGCCCCATCCCTGGAGGTGTTCAAGGCCAGGCTGGATGGGGCCCTAGGCACTCTGGTCTGGTGGGAGGTGTCCCAGCCCATGGCAGGGGGCTGGAACTGGGTGATCCTTAACATAACATCTCTTCCAACACCCAAACCATCCATTCTATGATTTTATGTATGCTTTTATATCCAGTCTGACAAAACAGTGACTATTACATCCACATTATGCATAGTATATGTATTATATCCGTATCTTACAAAATAACAGGGTAACATTAAAAATACCCCAAAGAACTTTTAAAGACCTTCTGAAGTTATTTTAAACCAGTAGCCTTATGGTGATGCCTGCACTTTCAGCAGGTTTAAGATTTGGCGTGAAAGAAAGTTCTGCTGCTGACAATCATTAGTTCAATACTCTTAGATCGAACGCAGCACTTGCCATCACATTTTTCACGCGACGTGAAGGAGAAACTCATTATGTGCACTACTTACTTGCAGTTTTGTTAAGATTTACTGGATGTCTTTATGCTTACGAGTTTGTGTGGGCAAAAGGATATATCAACACTTTAATTTGTAACAAAATATATCTATTGAGGCATTGTGCAAATAAAACTGTAGCTCCTTGTAAAAGCTAAAGCCAAGACAGTTGAACAAATGGCAACACACAAAAAAAAAAAAGAAACAGTTGGACAACATGAAATTAATGGCATCAAAACAAAACCTCTAAGGTCTTTTTTTTTCATCCTTTCATAAACTAATGCTGCTCGATTCACAGCTGACACAAACAGGCTATTATTTACTCCTGTACTGTAACGATCAGTCCCAAAAGAATGAAGTCCCCCGAGTTAGGGATCCCCGTAGCATCAGGGAACGTACAAAGCACAGCAAGAGTGGCAGCTTGCTGACCACAAAAAAAGCTGAGTCTGACCGCAAACCAAGTAATACTTTCTTCAAACACATCTTAGGATTTACTCACAATTTATCATCAGTTTTTTTTTTTTTATTATTATTATTTTTTAAATCAAGAGCATAGTAATTCACTGCAACCCTGTCTTCCAACTCAGACAGCCCTCCTTTCTGCATTGAGCCTTCCTAACCCTTACGCAGCTTCAAAGGTTCTGAGCTGCACCTCACAGGATTCTGCCCCTTCACGCTGCTTTTACTGCTACACTCCCCCACCGTAAAGGCCTATTTTCCATCTGTGCTAAACTGCCCTCCCTACCAAAACTGTCAGCTCTTTTCTTCCTCCTTTCCTGCTACAATCACTCACCTTATCTCTGACATCACATATTTGAAACTTACATGAGCATATTTCACAGAAAAACTCAGAGCAGGCAATGCCTTATCCCTACCAGGTGTTCCAGCACATTTGCTAGGTGCTAGACACACAGAGGTGCTTGCTTCGAAAACTTTAAGAAAATAAACAGGAACTCTGGCTGCAACAGGAATATATAACCACAAGTAGGCACTTCTTCATATCAAATAGGCCAAATATCATATTCAAATTTTATTTTCAATTAATATCCAAATTTTAAAGACATGTCACGTGATACAAAAGGTTCTTCACAAGTAGAATATCTCTATCTGTTTCAGTTAAATAATAATAAAAAATAAATAAAATGAGCTTTAAAACTTAACTTAAAAGAAGAAATCAAGTCTCTCACCGTTATCAACATTTTCTAGTTTCTAGGCCAATTTACATGGATACCACATAGTTAAAATAAATTGATAGCATTTTTCTATGGGCACGGTTCAAGCTCTTTAAAAAACGTTATTGACATAAGTTACCAAAAACTTAAACCCCAGGAAGAAAAAAATAGCAAAAGATTTAGTTTCTATGCTTTCTCAGGCAATTCTGTCTCTCTCCCCCTCCCCCCCAAAAAAAAAAAAAATTTTTACTTGACCATCTTTCAAATTGGCCTGAGATACCTAGCATTTGCACTGAACGCAGTGCTAATACCATCGCTCCCCTTCATCTGTCCCGGTGTTCTGCAGGTCAGTAACAAACCTGCCACTGCTCTGGAAAATCAGGGCTATTTTTGTGTGCTGACAGATGTCAATATTACTTTATCCAATTTCACATGTGGGTGAACTTAGGTACATGCTAATTGCTGAATCTTAGCACGCAGATCAAAACTGGTTTCAGAGTATGACTTCTACTCCTCTCCAATTCCAGATCCATTAAAGATTACTATGACAGCATACATTCCTTCGCAGCACAGGCTTTGACAGTTTTCAGATGCATTTATGTATGAAAACAGCATATGGAGTCAACCAATGCTAGCAGAGTAACAAATTTAAATTCTAGCTCAAAAACCATGACAATATTTTTACTTAATATAGCTGATGATCCTACCTTTCATCTTCCATATCTAGAATCATTTTACTCTAACCCAGAACTTCTCCCTCATTAGGGTGCGTTTCCAGTTACACATATGAAAACTAATGCGATCAAAGCCAGTCTAAACCCATGGGTGGCAGACTCGTTACAAGCTAGCACACAGGTCAGACTCTGAACTCCAACTCAAACCCCACACAATCAGCCTCACTGATTGACACTAACACTGAAAAAGTGAATGCACACACCTCAGTGCTCTTCTTATATTTACTTAATACAAATTGATGTCATAACCTGTACCTCAAATATCTCCTCTCATGAATTATTCCCTTTCATTAATTCCACACATTTCATCCTAAGCAGCACAAGGCAGCAGAGGAAGCCTTATCACCCTCCTTGAATGATAGCACTTCACAGTCTCTCTGTCATCATTAAGCCAATGTGTGACTTAAGCAATATATATGGAATTTATAACAGCTTTCCATTAATGGTCAGATACACGGCTTACATCCCACCACTGTCACATTAGGATTAAAGCTTTATATTCCAGTGCTTTGGAATCCCGGCTATCCCCAGAAGTGCAAAATTCTCCCTCATCTCCATAGGCTTTTGCTTATTTCTAGACAACCATTCCACCGACTCTTCAACACTGTGGCAATAAGTTAGATGAAAAGGCATCCTAATTTATAATTTCTACCTTTGGATATCTTTTACAAAATCTCTTTATCAGTGATGCCAGAGGCTACGACAAGTAACAGACTAAAAGAGAACCCCACCAGCACCCTGTTACTTTGGCTCTTTCGAGCTGCTTCTAACATTTATGCCCAGTTGACTTCAGTACTTCCTTATGCCAAGAAATTTTTCTAGTTCGAAAATACAGCAGAGGGGAAAAAAATGCTAGGCTTCAAAAAGGTTGTGTATTATTAACTATTTGAGCTTAAATTGTCTATACACTTCAAGCCATTTGCTTTGCCCTTTTAGATAAATTGAGCTTTTTAGGGGGGTGTGGCTACTGTTTCTGACATTGCTAAAGAATGTTTCTGAGGAGACCAGGGCCAAAAGCTGTTGGAATAAATTTTAACCACCTGTATCTACTCCCAGATGTTTATGCTGAATCAAGACTGGTTTCTGTTGCTCTACTCTCTACCCTAGCTCAGCTCCAAAGTCTGTTTGTTTAGTAAAAGCTGTTAGCTGTTACTGTAACATCCATCAGCTGTGCCTTGCTGCAGGTAAATGGTATGGTGTTACTCAGTGCTCTGTTACTAACACCAGCTTGTACTGCTCCTTATGATGTTTCTAGGTTCCTGCTATGCCTGGCTGTACTTGCTCTGAGTACAGTTGAACTTTCTTATTCTTATCACCCACTCAAAGTCTGTTGTAAAGTCAATTAGTAATTACTTGGTTATAAATGACAGGGGAGGGAAACACAAGTGTAGAGCTGGTAACTGGGTGGCCTTACTTTGTTCACGTTGGGCTGTGAGACACAAGTTTTTGGGTGGGCAGAAATACAGTGAATTTTCTCTCTGATCTTTTCTTTCATTGTATGGCAACTCTGCAAAACACACGTACTGTGTAAAACACACGTACTGTGTAACACAGCGGCAGCAGGTGGAACAACTGAGTCCCTTAAATCCACCCGCTACAGCTCACCTATCGAAAGGCTATTCTGCCTTCGAAGAGGTTTGGGAAGAACAGTCCCTTTCTGTAAAAGAACATTGGTTGCGAATCCAGTCTGGAAAGAAAACTACTGGACAGGAGTTGAAGAAAGTTTCTATCCGATATTTTTTTGTTGTAAATGCTCAAATTCTAAATATAAACAGGGAGAGAGAAGAAGATGAAGAAGAAGAAGAAGAAGAAGAAGAAGAAGAAGAAGAAGAAGAAGAAGAAGAAGAAAAAAAACACTTTTTACCAGTGTAAGTGGTTATTTAAAGCCTTCTTTTAGGCATTGCTAACATCACCACGTTGGAACCCCTCACCTTCTCCACACGAAGAGGCACCGTCCTGACCGCCTCACGCCCCAACGGCCGCGCCTCGCGCCCAGCCCGGCAGCGCGCGCCGAAGGCGGGAACGTGCCGGCCGCCCGCTCCCTCCCCGCTCCGCCGGGGGGCGCCGCCGGCCGGAAGCGCCGCTCCGCGCCGAGCTGAGGCGGTGCCGGATGGAAGCGGCCGAGCGGCGCTGAGGCGCGGGGGGCCTGGTGTGGAGGCGCTGGCAGGTAGCGGCGGGTGGCGAGGGGTTTAACGGGCGCGGGGGGTGTGTGGGGTGGCTCCCTGACAGAGAGGGAAGCGCAGGCACGCTGAGGCGGCGCCGCGGTGGGAGCTCGTAAATGTTGCGCTGGCCGTGCCTGCTCGCGGGGCCACAGCCTGGTGCGCTGGGAAGCGGGCACCGAGGAAAAAAAACGTAAAAACTTCACCCGCGTCCACTCCTCGTCCTCTGCCCGGAGCATTCGGTGCGCGTCTGAGGAGCTGTGCAAGGCCGAGACTTCAAGGGGAGGTCTTTGTTAGCTGACTTAGGATACAGAAACCACGGCAAAGAGGAGGTCAGGTCAGCTAGCAATTCAGGACCGGGCTAGTTGTAGTCCTTAAAAACAGTCCTTAAAAAAGGGGTTTCGGTTTTGACCTGAGAAATCAATGTTAAATAAGCCTTAGCTATTAACTTGTTGACTTAAGTCTTTCTGTACAGATAAAGTGGAAAAAAGAAAAACAAAACTAACCTTATTTTCTTTTCAGAATGCTACTTGCTTTTCTTCTCAGACTCCGGTGTTTTCACGTTGTCCCTCCACATTCAGGACTCTTAGTGCCTCCGCTGTGCCTGCTGTAGATCTGAGAGCGCGAGCATTCATAACAGTAGGCTGAGACACCTGGTTTAAAAATAATTGTTATACTCTGCTCCATCTTGCACAAGATACAAACTTATTCCTTAAAACAAGCTGACTGGTCTAATATAGCCAAGTGTGTCGTTTATATTTGGAACAGGTGAAGCACTCAACAGTAGCACGTCCTGTGCAAAACGTTTAATTGCTGTGCATACACAGAAGTGTGTTGTGTAACTGCTTCAAATCACCTAGTTTAAAAAACAAACAAACAAACAAAAAAAACTAAAGTGTTACAGTCAAGGGGATTTCTGCTGCAAAAATGCCCTAGGAAGTGACTTTGGGTGTTGTGTAAGGCCTATTAACTTCTTGTTGCTCCGTGATAAGGTTTTGCACTAAAGTTGCTGTGGTCATGTTTCTTTTTACTGGTTAAACTTACATATTTCATGTCATTAGGTCGTGTGTGATGCTGCTTGCTTTTATTTTATTGAAGTAGCATCCCGGTCTGTCTCTTCCTGTTAGACAACTGGCTGATATCTTCATTGATTAAAAAGATGTTAGAACCAATAACTGTGCTTTTTCATTTCTCTGATTTTTGTCTTTGCAGAGTAGCTTATAGGTGAACATTACAATCCAGTTAGGTCATAGTCACATTAAGGCTTTCAGAGGTTTTGGAAGGCAAATTAATTCCTTTCTTGGGTAGAATTTTTTTCCCATTTTGTTATGGTAGAAAATAGCACAAGATTGGCTCAGGCTCTTATTTTTGGGGCTAGCACTGGACTTGCAACAAGCGTTGGCATGGGCAAAACCACGCTGCAATAGCTAGCTTTATTTTTTGTAGTTGTTTTTGTGTTCAAGTAACTTTAAATGACTGCTCAGTATGCTTCGTATTTACACAGAACTCAGGTGGAAAGAGCTGCATGCACAGGCCAAACGACCAGAACAACTGCACACATGCAGAGCTACCACTCTTCACATATACCGTGGGCTGATGTTTCTTGGAAAGGCTCAGGGGCATTCTCTGTGCATTGACTTGCTCCTGTTCAGGAAACTGGTGTCTGGAGCAGGCTCCCATCTGAGCAACTCGTCCACCTCACACCTCCCTTCCAGATTGCCTTTGAGAAAGCAATGCTGCTACTAGCATAAACATTTTGAATCAATACTTACAATGGCTGGAAAAAATTGCCTCCGAAGGGAGTATAAAATGCATGGCTTAATTCTAAAATGACATTCAGTGTATTTTTAGTCTTATCTAGACTGGAAGAATATAGTACAATTTCTTTAAATTTATTTTAAGCTACTTAAACCTAGTCTGTCAAGCTTACAGGTAAAGGTTTGCAGCACAAATCTGATTGATTTTAATGCTTTCTCTAGGGTGATCTTCACAGAAACTACTAGAGACTTCAGAGAACTCATTTTAGGCAAAATAAGTGAAATAAGTTGTTCTGATAAAGTAAAATGGATCCTTGTTCAGTTGGAGTTCAGCTTCAAGCTGCCAATGAATGTCATAAGACCTATTACACCCGTCACACTGGCTTCAAGACTAAGCAAGATATATCATCATCTGATCTACTGTTACTTCAGCTTAGGACTGGAATGTCCCTTTCAGAGAACAACACTATCTGCTTCCATCACGCAAAAATCTACATTGAAAGATTTGAAGACTTGCAAAAGTCATGTTGTGATCCCTTTAACATGCACAGAAAGCTGTCAAAGAAAAACTTGCGTGCAATTGACTTAGACGACGCAACTTTTCTAAGTGCCAAGTTTGGAAGACAGTTTGTACCTGGCTGGAAGCTTTGTCCTAAATGCATGCAGGTCATAAATGGAAGCGTGGATGTCGAATCTGAGGAGCGCCAAAGAAGAAAACTTGATTCGGACGTATGTATATGGATCAGTTTTCCCACTCCCTCTAAATTCTGAAAACTATTGGAACTGAGCTTCATTCAGTGCTACATAAACTTTTTTTTTAATAGAATTATGAAAGGGTGTAGTCTTTTTGATGCATGGTAATTTACTGTATTTAATCCTTTACTTGAAGGACTGCTCGGTGAAATGAGTGCATACACACATTCCACTTGTTTTACCTTAAAAATCCTCTTCCCTAATTAAATATTGTGGCCTTGATAATTAAAGTAACTACACGTACCAGGGTGACTTACTCCTTTAAGATTATGTAAGTACCAGACTGCTGCTAGTATTTTAAGCTGTTACTCAAGCCTTGCAAAAAGCAAGCAAACTGAACACTGCGAAAGGTTGCTTCTAAGGATGTTGAGATAAACTTTATTTAGTCTCCAGTTTTAAAAACATCCACTGTTTCTAGCAGTTTGTTACCAAGTGGACCTGCTTTGAGACGAATTAAGTGTACTCTGGTGTGGTGTCTGAATGGCGAAGGCCACGGTGTCTGTTCAGGGGAACTGGTGTGGGAGGGTGACACTTCAAGTACTGAAATCAGAATACAGCTTGTACATTTTTGGATGCTTTGTTCAAGAAGTTTGCGGGTGTGGGAAACAAAATCAGCAAGAGCTCATCCTCATGTGCTCTATAGTAAAACAGCATTTGAGGAGCAGCTATCCAGCTATATTTCTCAATATGCCTATCAGCGTCCGATCACGACACTGATGGCAGGGGGGAGGGAAGGGTGAAGAAACGTGAAAATATTGATTAAAACTACTATAAAGCTTGTGGTAGTACTTTTTGAGACTGGTACAGTTCTCCAGTATAACACTTACAACTTAAGTCTTCTCCAATGCTTAGTAAACTGTTGACCTCAACGCTAAGTTACTGCAGTAATCTGGGTAAACTGTGTATTTTCTTATGAATTTACCTTTGTATTCATAATGAAGTGAGATTTTCTGTCTGTTCAGGGACGTACAGCTAAGGCTCTGAAGTCTCTTCAGTTTGCTAATCCAGGGCGGCAGACTGAATTCACTCCTGAGACCAGTAAGAGGGAAAAAAGAAGGCTGCAATCAAAAACTACATCATTTAATTCAGACAGGTGAGCAGCTTCCTGTATTTACAGGAATTATCTAATTTATAATTAGCTTTATCTTAAAAATAAAGAAATTGATAGTTGATGTCCCTATAACACTAATGTATTCTGTATAGAGGATGTTTTGCTTGTCTGGGGGTAGCTTTTTTGTTTTGAGGGTGTTGAAGGTTACTTACTGATGTAAACAAAACAAGGTAAAGTGATAGCAGACAGTCCATATTTCAGATGCTTAAAATACAAACAAGCTTTTTGTTAGGTGTGACAGTACTGCACAGATAATAGATGAAGCTATTAATTTACACATAAAAATCTGATAATAGATTAAACTTGAATACAGTAAGGTTAAGTACACTTGAAATAATGGAGTTGTCATATTTCAATAAACTCAGTAATTGCACTTCAGAAACAAAACTCTGCAAGTCAAATCCTTACATTTAATTAAAGGAGATCTTCACATCATTTGAAAAGTAATAAAAAGTTAACCTCATAAATATTCCTAAGTGTTATTACTAATAAATATTTGAAGTATTGAAGAAGTAAAAGCTTCCTGTTCCTGAAATGAGTTCAAAAGCACTATACTGGAAATATAATATAAAGCTGGGAAACATTGTCAAGTACATTAACATCTTAAATTAATGCAGTGTTAAAATTCAAAAAAAAAACTTCAAAAAAGCAAACTTCTGTCCACATCTGTTAGCTGCTGGGCATCAAAATGTGTGGATCTTTTTTAACAAGGAAATAAGTGTTGTTTTTCATCATACAGGCAAGTTATACCAGCCAAGAGTAAGGTCTACGATAGCCAGGGACTACTGCTTTACAGTGGGATGGACCTCTGTGACTGTCTTGATGAAGATTGCCTGGGGTGTTTCTATGCTTGCCCAAAATGTGGCTCCAATAAGTGTGGAGCTGAATGTCGCTGTGACCGCAAGTGGCTATATGAGCAGATTGAGATTGAAGGAGGAGAAATCATTCGAAATAAGCACCTTGGTTAGTGCATATGCTTTTTTTTTTTTAACCTGGATGTATAATGTTCCATGCTTAAACACAACAGATTAATTATTTTTTTATGAAATCCACTGGAATTTATCACAATCTACATGACTAGTGTGCTTTCACATTCAATCCCAGTATGATTATGAACATTTTCTTAATCATACTACTTGTTGCATTTCTCTCTATCTTGTACTGTCTTGTCATCTAAGTTCTCACTGAACAGTCTTGCACTATAATAACATATAAAGGTGCTATTTTCCTGTGACACATTAGCCACTCACCATCACTTCCTGTACTGCTTTTGCCATCTCCTTCATTTTTCAGAATCTCATGGTTTGGAATTATTTTGTGAAACTCTCCTATTTTAAGTTACCACTGAAGTTATATGCAGTATTAATAAAGCTCTCTCCAGTATTAATAGTGAATGCTACATCTTCTATAGATTACCCCAGCTACATCTGAAAGTCAGTCATTTCCATTTGATTCAAGGGTATTTAGAATAACAGATCCCATCCAAGCTACTGGGATCTGTGATTGAGTTATCCTTCTGAATTTAAGAACCTCACTCTTAAAGTGTTACTTTTCAATGCCTTGGCAGCTTAATATGTCAAAGTATTTCATTATGGTACTGTTTGTTTCAGTTGTTACACAGAAACCAATTTTGCTGTATTTGTAATCAGTCTATAATTGGACTGTACGGGTACTTCAACAGCCCTCTCCTCTTTTTTCTTTTTGCTTGTTTTTAAGGTAAAGGTTTACATGCTGCTGAAATGAATTCAAGTATCTGTTCCCAAACTAAGAATATCCAGACTGCTACAAAAAACAGTTGAATTTTTTTGCTTCATACAGCATTTATCTTCAGGAACTTTAAAACTTGCGAAATTACAAGATGTATGGAAATGAGATTTTGTAACTGAAATATTAGTTGACATTTGATGTGTTATTCCCTGGTATTTGTGTTATGTGCTGGATGAACTTTATACTTCTGTGACAGACTTGGAAGACCTGCATGTTTGTTGCATCAGATTTATTCAAGAATACTCTGAACTGTTGCTTTCTTAAGGCTTTTATGTGGTAAAGTTACATAATCTTGCTAGTTGTTTAGAGTATTTTATTTTCTGCTAAGTGTCACAAAGGTTCTCACCCCAAAATCCAAAGTTACGCTTTGAGTTTTACTGACATCTGCTGGTCCTAGTGAAGTATTGTTTCGTACTACATTTGTTAGGTCTTATATTTGTTATATTTTTATAACTATTTGTTAGTCTATATATTTAGAAAATAAATAGACTCTTTTTTGATCAGAACAAACAATGCATGCTTGTCTCATTAGCCTTGGTTTCCAGCCACAAGAATCATCATGCAGATTTTTTCACTCTTTTCCAGGTAGAAACACCAAAATAAGTAATATCTGTGGCTTCCGTTACATGCAAATAGCATTTAATACAACTCAATTTGTTGACTTCAAAACATGCTTATCCTAACAGTAGTTTAAGTCACGTGCTTGATCCATATTTGAAACTGTTACAGCTTGTAAATGATTTTGTATTAGATGAAAATACTAATATATTCCTCCATGAAAGGGAGGGAGGAAAGAAAGCCAGTTCAATCTTGTAAGTTTGATGGTGGTTATTTTTTTTATTTTTTTTTTTTTTTTTTTAAGATCTGACCAGAATCAGCAGTAGCTGTTCTTAACAAGCTTCCATTTGTTGAATAAAACTTATTAACACCTAATCCCATGGTTGGGCTTTTGAATGGCTGAGTGGCTGTTGAATTTCAATGAAGTGAAATGCTTTCAAGTCCACCCATAGCTTAAATTGTCCAGAGCATCCCATTATTAGAACATTTTTCTGCATCTCCATTAAGTCTCTGAAAAGCTAATACAGTCGGTCTCTCACTTTACACTAGTAATGTTGACTTTCCCAAATAAATCACTCAAGTTCTTTTCTAACAAATTGCATAGAACTGCTGTTTGACAGAAAACCTGTAGTAAGTACTGAGCACTGTTAATTGCTGCAGAAGCTAGAAGAAGCATTAGATTTTTCCTGTATAAAGTTTTTTAGTGTTGGCTGTTCAGTTGCCCTACTTACATATTTTGGACTCTCAGTTACGGAGTACTTCCTTAGCAAGCCTAGCATTCAGCACTGTATTGAGTTGAATATTATGTCTTTATACACTACCATGTCCCCCTGCTGTTTGCATCTGTTAGAGACATACTGTTACAAGTCAAATTTTACCCTCCTGCTAGATTTAAAACTTAGAGCCATGAATTTCTGACTTACCTGGATGGTTTTACTAAGTTAAACACTAAGTTATTCCGACAGCCTAATACAGAAATTTCATTGGGATCTGAAAGTAACGTTCCCAGTAACTCATATCATCTTTCAGAAGTACTCCAACTAAGCCTATCAAACAGTATGTTCTACTGAATATAGCCAAAAGAAACAACTACTTTCCATAAAAGGCACAGTTCATAATTTTGCTATAACCATTCGCAGCTCTGCCTGCATTAAAGAGAACTTCTTTAAGAGAAGTTAACTTCTGCCCTTGGATATTAATTGCAAAAATTAATGCCTAGACAAACTTCACATATTCAAAAGACAGAAATCAGTGACAATAGAAAAATCTGGTTTGTGAATAATGCATGTCCCATTGATCAATTTGGTTTTATTAAACAGAAGCTCCAGATGTGTGATCTCAAGTACAGTGCTAAATACTGTTTTGGTTTATTTCTCACAGGGAAACTCACATCAAATTTAGTACATGAGGAGCAAGGTGAACATGTAATCACCTATATTAACAGTTACAGAAAAAGCTGATGTTACAAGCTTAATATTTCAAAAGACCACAGAAAACTCAAAGCACGTCCAGAACAACTGATCACTTTCATGAAGTGAGGCTGACTGAAACCAAGCCTATGAGACAGATACAATGAGGGGGGTGTTTCAGCTAGCTTTCTCAGGAGAAATCTTTTATTGGAAAAACTAAATACTTCTGCTTCAAATGAGTGTACGAACAAGGACAGGTTCAAGGCCTTAATGTTGTCTAATGTGAGGGAGGAGGCATGGAGGAAAAAGCAGGAAACTGAGTTAAGGTGACAACTTTAGACCTGTTTGAATGTTCTTTTCAGTCTAGGTGCTATCAATATTAGCCAGAAAAGACCAATAGGCAACTGCACAAGAGCAAACACTGAAATCCCAAAGTGACATAACTACAGAGAAGTTAAATGGTCACGTGCACACCTGTCTTATGCGACAAAAACAGCTACTACTTACCTTGCTAGAATCAGCATTAAAGCCTTTGAGTTCCTCTAGTCTCATGAAAAAACAAGCAAAGCTTCCAGTTTGTTTGTTTCCCACTAATTTTAGGAGGTTGCATTTTTAGTCGTATTTATGTCAATAAATACAGAGTTTCAGCATGTTTCAACTAATTTCTCAACAGAATGGAGGATGTACAGACATGTAGTAACTCCGATTTAACATCTTTCCCCCTCACAGCCTAGATAGTATTCCCCAATAATTCTTCAAGAAAACATTTCTGAAGTTTTATTCACATTCATACTGACTTCTAATCAGTTATTGTCCTAATGACAGTGTTTCTTTACTTAAATTGGTTAACCACTTCTCTCCAACTTTACGTTATACACGCTTTTAAATCCCACTAATACTAGAGGAACAGTTTATTAAAAAGACTGTACTTGTATTTAAAGATCTTCAGTTGCATCTTAGACTACCAAAGTGGAAGCCCTGCCCAAACTTATGTTCTTATGTTCACTCATTGGCTGTATAAATTTCCAATTAACAGCTCTGCTCCAAGCGCATATTAAAAGTTCTGTAGGTAGGTGTGAACGACTGTGATTAACGTGTCCCGTTCACTCTGTAGGGGTTCTGTTCAAAACTTACAAACCTGCTTGAGAAGAGCAGCGTTTCAAAGAGCGTTTTTAAAGTTCCTTGCATCCAGCAGAGGGCATCAGCTCCCTGCAAACCTCACCGTTCACTTCTGGTGTGCTGCAGAGGTGTAGCCACTGCCTTTGGGGGCAGAGAGGATTTCCTTGTTGGACAGATTCTGGCATCAAGCCCTAGACAAGAGATGCACAGCCTCCACGTCTGTGAGGCTGAAATATAGCAGACTCGAGCACAAGATTAGCGCTTCATAAGAGAAATGGATATTCTCATGCTCTTTATAGAAGCTTCTCCCCCACCCCTGTATATCTTGCTGATTGTCAGTTCTTTCAGTAGAGATCAACCCAACTCTTTACAGATACGTTTCATGATTTACAATGTTCACTATGAAAACTTGACTAAAAGCTTCTATCTCACCATGCTCTTAGAAATCCAGTGCTAGGTATCCGAGAAGCCCATTCATAGCAGGGTTCTGCACTCACTGGCAAAACAGGAGTCTCTCCAACACTCACCGTGCTGCTGCTTCCAGCATGCAGCTGAAGAACTGCACACCCTCCATTTCTCAGAGAAATGTTTGTACTCCAGTGCAGTATTTTACTATGAAATACTAATTCACTCTGACCCATGGGAAAGCTATAGCCACCCAAGCCTCCAGGATGTCCCAACCCCAACACAGCCCTCCTGCCACACTGTGCATCTCGCCTCATGTTACCCCTTTACCTGCTTCTTCACGTTTCATCAGGAGTTAGTGACCATACCATGCATACAAGAATATTAAGGACAGCCTCCAGGTAGACTGTGCATCTCTTCCCACAGCCACCTTCCTGTGCTCTGCCCTATTATATCCCCCCAACTCACACACCTGCAGGAGATGCTGTTGATAGAGTGGCAACAGCAGCAGCTGTTGTAGAGCAAGATAACAGGGGCAGCTGGGACAGGGAAAAATATCTCTGGATCTCCTGTGAAGTGGTGAGAAAACTGCCCTAATTCTTGTCTTCTTCCCCCAGTTCCCTTTAGCAGCCCCGCACACAGGCTCACCAGCAAGTTCAATCTGTCTAGTACACTGCATGACCTGCCCCCGAGTTAGTGCACCATTAACAAGCTCAGTTCTCCCTCTCACCCACAGGTGACAGCACTGCTGCCTCTAACCTGTGGAGAGCAAACAGGGAAAGGGATTTAGCATCCCTGCTGAGCCCAGGCTGCAGCCAGATGCTAAAGCAATTCCCTTCAATCATCTTCTGATTTTCTTTGTTATTCTTTTATTTGTTCTTGAATTTTAATTAATAGCATTACTAACTTTAAATTGTTCATTTTGGCTACTAAGTTAGTAGCATGAAGCAGAAAACATCAATTTGTGTATCAAAAAACCGAGATCAAAATAGTTGCAGCGTGCGCCAGCTAAGCAATCCAGGTTAGCCACTTACCAGAATCGTTAGAACTTCTGAAAGATAAGTCACTAGAAATTCAAAGATCCTACCCAATTCACAGCCCTTCAGGCCCCCCAGTCTTCTAATAAACTGGATTTAATCATCAAAATACACTCACCACAGTCTAGTCCAGAGAGAGAAGAAACAAACATCATAATCTAAGGTATACAGACCCTACAGAGCTATTCCATTAACACAGCTGCTCTGCTTAAAGGTAAAAAATTAGATGTTACTGACTTCCAGTAGTATAATAAAATTCCTAACTTAAGTATTTTTTGTTGGAGTACCTGATTGATCTGCTGGAGTACCAGTCCAGATGTAGTCGAGAAAATGAATTTCTCTCCCCACTTCATCCATTTTCTACTGTAAATGTGAAAGACCAAAAAAAGCCCACAAAAATAACAAACAAAAAAGTCAGACCACTGAGGCAACCCCCATCCTAAGAAAACCTCCTTCCTCCTCCTTCTGTTTTATAACATCTTACTGCTCTGGCAGGTGATTCCCTTGGGCGTTTCCAATCACCTGGGCTGAATCCTACCAGCTGACCTCAATGTTGCTAGAATCTTTCTCCTAACAATCAGCTCTCCTTAACAGTTAACCTTATTAATCAGAGTGATTATACTTCAGGTTACTTTTCACTTACTATCTTTGTGCCGCTTCTTGGGAGTTTGAGCTCAGTCTAAGAAAAGAGAAAATCAACATTACTGAGTCTGTTAAATACACTTACGTAGTCTGCATAACCTCATGCCAGGCTCCTAAATTGCACAGGCTCCATCAAGCTACAGCCACGGTGTTCCATCAAGCCCACTTGTCTGTATATTTCTCCAGCAATAGCAAGTTTTGCAGTGAGCTCACATGAACAGTCCTGTTGACTTCAATCAAATTCCTCACCTGGGTAGGCAGGCTGAGCAGATAGATCCATTCTACACCAGTGAAAAAGTTTGTGTACTGCCCGTTGGAGTTCAGTGTCAGGCCTGGAGACGGGGACAAGACCACCAAACACAGTAAGGTAGATGTGGATGTAGCCGTAATAAACTAGCTGGGTACAAAGTACAGAGGAATTAATTACCAGCCAAAAGTCAATTATATCAGTAGGCAAACCCAGAATTTAATTTTTCTCGAAAGGTTTTCTTCCTACTGTCATGTTTTGGTTTTGTGTTTATTATTAAAAACAAACAAACAAACAAAAAAGGCACAAATTATCTAACCTCATCTGTGCCAACTATGTTTATGACTCCCCCGTGTTGATTTCTTGTCTGTGAGCTGCTGACTCTCCAAAGTAAAACACAGGGCTGGATCTGTTATGGAGCAAATGAGAATGCAGGGCCGCTGACAAAGGAAATCCATCATAAAAATCACTGCAGAAGATGTCTGCAGCTTCTCCTCCTCCAGGTGCGAGTGAACTGCAGCATCCAGCTTTTCACACATGCCCCCAGCCTCCCAGCTGGGTACCTCTCCCAAAACAGGCTGATACCCCGAGCCATGGTTTTCCGTGTGTGTGGTTTATCCAGCCAGACTAATTGGAGCAGATCTCACAGAAAGACCAAGCACAACTTATGTGTTGTAAGTTGCCACTGATCAGAGTAGATTTGCTTGGATCTCCCGCAGAGGGGTTGAGAAGGAAGACGTGAGGATGCTTTTCATAGCACAGGGTATGACTGAAGGGAACCTGTGTTTCATCGACTTTTATTGACCCTAGCAATTATTCAGTGGTGAACAGTAAGGTCGGAAATTATCCTTCTGCATCTTCTGCTTCAATGTAATCTGAAAGGGCCATTTATCACACAATTACAGCTGGTGGCTGGTCTGATATTTTGATACCAACGTGTGCAACAGCCAGCTCTCCTGAAGGGCTGGAGCTGTGACTCTTCTCCTTCTCGCATCCTTTCTCTTCTCTGACTGCTAATTTCACAACTGGGTTTCTTTTTAAGCTGAATTGAAAACCTTTGCCTAGTTGATGATGCTTTTCACATGTCAGAAATTGCTACTGACATTTCAATTTTGCTTTATTTTTCCCCTTTCTTTGATAGTATTACAGAGAACATTTATATTTGAATAAAAAGCAAATAACGCATGTCAGAGTACGCATCAGGGAACGTCAAATTGTTTTTTTCCAATTACCATTCTATTTCAAATCGGGTAATGCAATTAAAGCATAATTGCTAGAAGTGCAAAGCCAAGGTTATGATCAGAAGTGGTTACCCTTTCACTTTTAAGTCCTGTCTTACTAAATAAACTATTCCTGAGGGGCAAGTTGCTCCACGTAGCTGCAGGTATCCAGAAGCAGACAACTGTTTGGCACTACCAGCGGAGTGACTACGTGTGTAATGACTGCCATCTCACGAAAGAAAGGCAAATATAGGTGGCTTCACCACTGATCAGCAACGTTCACGCTGCATCCCAAGCTGCCTGCCAGACCAAGCCCCTGTCTTTTCTGATGGCGGGCTCCTGGCCATCCCCCTGTGACAACTAGCTGTAGCCACTGGTACCAGCCGAGAGAGGGATTTCAGGGCAGGGAGTTCGCCTCTGTGGTTCAGCTTCATCGTGGGAGGGGTGTTGTGGGAGTCAGGGGTTTTCAAAAATTCAAGGTTCTTTTTGCAGAGTTGCTTTAGTGTCTATGGAGGGAAACGCAGTGCTACTGTGTCCGGCTCGTCCCAGGGTCTGTCTGATGGCAGGCTGGCAGCACGAGGAGTCAAGCTGAGCGAACTGCAGGGAGCTAAAAATGATTTTCACATGACACGAACATCCATCATTAACTAGCATGAAGCATTAATTAGCTTTGCCCTTTGTCTGTCCCCATGTCATTCATTGCTGGTGCCTAGAACACCACAAGGCATGCCGATGGTAGAAAATGGGCTTTTTTCTGCTGGGCACAGAGGAGGCAAATGGAAGAACTGAAAGCCACCTGTGACTATTTGAGAAGTCATTGCAACGCGAGGGTGCTCCAAGCTTTCGGATGGAGCTGTGGGCTCAGGCCATTTAAGAGTCTGAAACTGGTGAAAAATCTGCCCATTTGCAGGGGCTGGCTCGAGGAGCTGGCTGGTGTAACACTTGAACGTCACAAACCATTAGCAAGGTTTTAACAATCTGTTTTAAGTGCTCGAAGTAAAACAGCAATCCTTTATTATTATTTGCTTTATTTGACTGGCAATAGCACTTAGAAGGGGCCTGGGCTCCCATTCACTACACTTTGAGTCATTATTTTCTGAGAGAGCAAGTGTTCCCATTTTCTGTGACAGTTTTGGTGGGACAGCGAGCCTGGATTCCATTTCGTCTGTCTTCCTCTCTGGTAAGGAGCAGACAAAAAATTCTCCTGTGGCACTTGTGAGTGAAGCAGCCTTCCTCTGCCACGCCGAGCACAGCTGGACCCCATCGAGAGGCTCCTCCAAGCACCCCGCTTCCTAAATAACACCGGGGTGCTTTCGACACCCACCAGCCTTCGGTGACATTAGAGACTGGCTTTGGCGGCCACGAGCTCTCTGGACAAGAAGAGAGACCTGCGGGGACTGCTGCTGTTTGGCCAGAGCTGCCCCGTGAGCTGCAAGCCCAGGCACAGGGCTGGGGCATGGCAGAGCACAGCTGAAAATCTCCCATGCTCAGGTAATGTGAAGCTGGAAGGTGAAGCTGAACACACACAGTTTGTTTTGTAGCATGAACGTAACATTAACATCAGCGTTTAAAAGAAGCTGATACTAATACCTGTTTGTTTCTAGTGCCAGCCTTACTTCAAGGACATTTATCTGGTCACAGACGTGCCATCTCCCCACTGCACCAAGTCCTGCTCCCTGCCCGAAGCAGGAGACCCGGGCACACCAGGAAGCAATGGTCCCCGTGGGACAGACAGACCAAGGAAGAGCAGCTGAGTTAAAGCCTTTCTCTTGTGCCCTGGAGACGCGTCCTTATCTCGATAATTGGAGGAATAATAAATAAATAAATAAAACATCTTATTTAGCCACGTTGCTGTTGTTGGAGTCCTTTGTCTGTAGCACAGGCAGGAAAAACTTCGTGATTGATCAGGAGCGCGCAGGCCCATTTTCTATTAAAGTGTATTAATGCCAGGTTCTGTGCAATTAGTGGAAAGTCAATTCCCATTACTAGTTAACAGTATTGAGTATCTGCTTTCTTTAATAAAAAGCCATGTCCAGCATAAAGACCATAAATCGATAAGCAGCCACTTTCTAAATCTATTCTGTCTCCTCCAAAAACGCAGAGAGAGCAGTGCAGCTCAGAAGACAGAATAGATTTAGGAAAAGAGACCCCTGCCCTCCGAGAGCATAAATGTCTGCCACAGATCCTGATTTCTCACCTACTTCTGAACGGCAGCGTGGCTTCTGCTGTGACTCAGCTCTTCAGAAAACACATTGCTCATGTCTAAAAGCTGTACACGTGCAAACTGGTGTCAGAATTCCTACATTGGCTTCATGGCATCTAAGACCAGGTAGGCTGAAATCCCCCACAGAATGCAGTCTTGGATATTTGACCGCTCCACGTGTTGAATACACAGGTACTGCTCTAAGCTGCCCACGTGTCAGGGGCCAGGGCAGGCAGCTCAGCCGATAGAAGGGTTGTAGCCATGGAGAGGCAGGTGAAAACGCATGCAGGATAACCAGGAGGAGCTAGTTTTTTGCCTTCTGTTACCACTACAATCACTCCCCAGGACGTCCTATGGGTACTTGTGCAAACACAGCCTTTGGGTGGGTAACACACACTACCTGTGGCAGCCCAGGGGCTGAAGGCACCTGGCAGGGTTTGTTTCTTCATTGTAGCCCTGGCTTTCACTTGTGGCCCACAGACCTTTAGAAACCCAAAGGTGGCTTCCCAGAAGTAAAAGCTCTCTCGCTGTTGTCAGAAGCCCTTGATTTGCTAATTGTTTATTTGCAGAACCAGTGAAGAAGGAGAAGAAATGTATAGCATGGAAGATTACACATTACTAAAGAAAATCTATTTTCTTATTTTATAAAGAAGTGAGGAAATGAAGATGTTTTGCCTAATTTAATGATCATTTGCCACACATCTGAGCACCTGAGTTCTTAGTTTGAATGCGTGTAGATGAAATTCAGATACAGAAAAGATTATTTGTAGAAAACTTGATTTTCATACACACATGGACACTATTTTTGTATTTTGATCTAGCCAGGGGACAGAAATCATATTATGAGATTTAATTATGTTATTGTGACTAACAGTTCAAGTTACAAATACAGAGTATTGAAAATGGAAGCAAAATGCAAGCTCTCTGGTAGGTAAACATTTTCTTTTAAATTGACTTAATTTGAATAATGAATAAATTTGAGGAAATTGCAATCTGCTTCTGGAAGTTCCATACAAAGAAAAAGGAGCTGAGCTCATAAGGTGAATTATTAATGTCAGTATATTCGCTTTGCTCCAGTTATTTGTAACGCAGGAAACGCGAGTTGCGCGTGTACGTCATTTTAATATTAATTCAGTTGCCAGCTTCGATCTGAAATAATGAGACAGATCCTCATTCTCTGAGGATTTTTAGCACAAGTGAGATCAATACGGCAAAGCATTGTGCCCAGAGAAAGGCTAAGGACTGAGTGTGACCGCGATACCTGAGGTTGGTGGCTTTCCGACCCTCCTTGATCCTCACCGTGGCATGGCAGAGGCGCCCGTGCACCAGGAGCTGCTCAGCAGGAGCAGGAAGGCGTGTCCGGTCACTGCTGGGTTCAGACGCGTGCTGCGATCGTATCTGGGGTGAGTTTGATCAGGGTCAGCTAGAAGAGGATAAACAAAAGTAAAACATCACGTACTTCAACACAGCTGTGTGCAGCTGCCAGGGCCTGGGCCAGACCCAGGAGCTAATATCCTTGCTGAGACATCCCTGCAGAAGTCGGCATTTCAGTGCGAGCGTTACACAACCTCCCTTTTTTTCCATTCACAGCACTTCCTTATTATTCATAAATACAAATTTCCATTCCATCTTTTCACCCTATCTATAAATATCTGCAGTTGCACCAAGTGTAGAAATGAAGTTCTATTAAAGGGAATTGTGAATTACAGCTATATTTTTAGATTTGAGCTTTTTGCTAATTTAGTTTCAGTGTTTCCCAGAAATGCAGGGATTTTAGTACTCGCAGCTGCTAACTGTGTGACAACACCGGGTGCTGAAGCCTTACATTTATACCCCGCACACACACAGGCCCACTGTCACTTCCCAGGCTTTCTTTTATCAGTAAGTATCAGCCTGAAGAGGACCACCTCTGGGACTGAGAAGGTTATCTGGAGCTTCACAGACATGTTCAAATCCAGACAGGACTCGGAGAGTTGTAGAGGAGTCCTTAGTACTGGGAAAGCAACACCTTCCTTCATTTGGTGTCCTGGTTTAGTATCAGGGTGTAAGTAAATGTACTTGCAATGCCCGTGAAACCACCCATTGCAGAAGAGTAACGACCCCTCCTCACACCTTTGCTACTGATAAAAAAGTGCTCAGAACAAGGTCCTTCATGCCAGCCTCCACGTGGACTCTCATCACGATGCCAGTGGTACAAGGGGCGCGTTTGCAAGACTATGTGCTGGTTTTGTGTACGGCACTGAAATACCATCAGAATATGTTACAACGCTGCTCAGTGTACTGAGGCTTTGGTGGGGGTGAGGCTTTGCTGGGTGCATCGCATGACTGACGCGGAA
Organism: Aythya ferina; assembly: GCF_964211825.1. Classification (NCBI taxonomy): domain Eukaryota; kingdom Metazoa; phylum Chordata; class Aves; order Anseriformes; family Anatidae; genus Aythya; species Aythya ferina. Next base: position 8,300,096 of record NC_140301.1, on the reverse strand, counting down.
CCCAGCATGCTCCTCCAGCTAAGGATCCTGGCACCAACTTGCAAACCAATTGGATTTAAGTCCTAGATGTTGATCTGCAAAATGCCAATGGTTCAAAAAGTCTCGAAGGCCATAGCAGAAGAGGCGAGGAGACAACCTAAATTCTGTTTAGATACTTAAAATGGATTGTGTTTATGTTCCCGTATAGGCTGTCATTGATACAGTCTTGGGGATCAAAGGGAAATAACAGACTAGGATCATTTCACTCTGAAGCAGCCTAAAACAAGGTGAGAATGCCCTTATTTTCACTAAAAACCTGAGAAGAAGTCCCAAGGGAGCAGGCTGATTTGGGTCTTTTCCCCTCTAGGGCAAGGCTGAGCCCCAGCCAGGCCAAGGCCCCTTGTGGCCCCTTGTGGCCTGCTCAGAGACCTCTACAGCATGGCCTTGCTCAGGGTGGGAACAAGTATAATGCACGAGGGAGGAAAATTTGGTCCAAAAACACTTGACCCTGTCTGTATTCACTACAGATATAACTAGGCTCTTGACATTCTAGATGTGAGAAACACAAAGCTTTGAGTATAACTGCGCATATTGCTGGAGCTGACGCTTTTAGATTTTTTAACTAGTGCTGTGCCGCTCTTCCTAGCATCATTTGGACATTCATCATTCATTGCGAACAAAATATATGCGGTCTCTTTCTAACAAAATCCAGAAATGCACATTTTATAGGTCTGCTTTTTCTAATACGGAAGGCAGAAATCCATACAGTCTGGAGACTTAAGGTACTGGAAGTAATTTTTCCAAGCGTGATGCTTACCGCATTCGCTGTTTCTACCAGCTGCAATGCAGTTTCTCCTCAACATGAGCCCCACACCCAATAATGGTTAGAATTTGCTGGGCTCAGCCTTACGATGCTAACATGTCAGATCTGTGTGTTCCTGTGAGGACTAATAGTGGTACAAGAATTAAACATTACTCATCTGGTCCAAAATCTGCTCTCCATGGGACATGTACAGCAGAAACAATAGTGGGAGCTGGCTCTATTCTTGGGGCTTGTTAGAGGCTTGTGCCAAGTCCCCTGGAAGGATCATCTATGAATGTGTGAAAAGAATAGTGGTGTCAGGCAAAATTCAGGTCCAAGTTTCATACTGTGAAAGGCTAGGGACTCTGGTGGGGTTCAATCCAGATCAAAATGACTTTTTATTTAATTCAAAAGGTGCTGTACCAGAGGTGAGGTCACTGCAGAGCTTGGTCCAGCACTTTTCTCACTTACAAGGCTGGCATGTACATACATCTCATATTGTCTTGGGGTAGATCCAGATTTCAAACCGAGCTTGTATTGCTGAGTTGCCCTGCACAGAGCCGGGAAGATGCTGGTTTCTTAAAGGGTGAGAAGATTTTCCTCTTCTTATTTCCTGATTGTGTATTCCCCAGAGGCATCTTAACAGCACAGCCCAGTGCCAAAAATTAAAACTAAAAAAGGACAGGGAGGAGAGGAGGGATGAGAATAACAAGACATACCTGCTGCAGTCCTGGCTGTATATTCCCTCTGTGTCCCACTGACGGTGTCATGTGGAAGGGAAATTGTTCTATCAGTGACTGTGTTAGATTCATGACCCCACCACAACCTTGAATTGGCCTTTAGTTGTCGCTGATGGGAACTGAAGAACAGCTCCTGTCGACATGATTGCTGCTCTCCAATGAATCAGAACACGCAGGGCACAGAGCAGCACATTAAACTAGCAACAGAAATATATCACTGTACTTTTATATAGATGTATTGCTTTTGCCCAGGCATATAAATGATTGGGCTATCCACTTATTTTTTTTCCAAGGACTATAAATTAAAAATAAGCTAAGGGTTTTGAAATTATGTTCTCTCTCTCTCTCCCTCTTTTTTTCCCTCCCCTTCTCTTTTTTTTTTAAGCTGGGAAGCTATTTTAGGTCTACAGTAAAACATTTTAAAGGTAATCTTACAGCCTGTGTCTATTTGAGCATCCTTTTTTTTTTCTAAAAGAAATCTGCAGTTCTAGTTCAGGTAATTTAACACTGCAGCGTGATCACAATAACTGCATGCACCCCTGTGCTTCCTTTGCTGCTAATGAACAGGATGCATGTTTTAATTTAATAAGACAAGTATCTTAAATGGCAAAATCTATGGGTGTCACATGTCAGTGTGTTTTTTTTTCTTTCCCCTAACAAATATTTCATAAACTAAGATTATTTCAATATACCTTAAGCAAAGGTCACTTTGACTTGAAAGTTAGTTTGACGTACGGCTGCATAATTTAATGTAGTGCCTTCAAAACTGAAATGTTTCACCATTAAATTGCATTTAATTTTTGCAACCACCTCTGCTTGCCAATTGAATCTTCTTTTTACACCATCCATTTAATTCAGAGATGATATCACCAAACTTGCCATGTAATGCCTGCAGGAGATTGCATTGTGTTTTGTCCATGGGATATTTCCAGCTCCTTGTGTACAGTTTGTCACTCACCAAGTTTACAGCCAGATGCAGAAAAAAATAAGCAAGCTATTTCCCTTGCCTCCTTCCCCCTTCTTATTTTTTGGGGGGTGAAATGCAGAACAAAAATAATCAAAGAGTCCATTTCTTTATGGTGTAAGACCAAGGCAGGACAGTATCTCAGTTTTTGTTCCAATTGAAAGAAAGCAGCCCTACTGCTCAGCTCTGGAAACCCTTGCACATGCAATCAGCCCCTCGTCATGCCAGCGGAACAACTGACTTGTGTGAGGCAAAGTTTTCCTACAAGGATCTGTGGGACTGAGCCAGTCTTTTTTTAGTTGCTAAGGAAATTTGGTTTTAGCCATGCATCTGTGCATTAGAGTAAATGAATTTGTAATCCACCAACATGCAGCCTGGTCGAAGAAAATAAACTAGCTGGTTACAGCTATTGCCTCTCAACAGAGTCATAGACACTGTGACAGTTCTTATGTGTCTTTTCACTAAATTTTGAATGATTGCATCTTTACTATATACCACTTACTATCAAAGCTAGTAAGGATAAATAAAAACCTGATTGCACTAGATCTGAAAATATTGGTCTTTTTAGAAAATGCTAATGCTAATGTGGTCATTCAACATTTTGAACCTTTTAGCTGACTGCTATCGCAGACAGCAACACTTCATCACACCACAGTTTTGACAATAGTTAAAACTTCTAGGCCTTCTGAGCAGCAAGTGCAATATCAAGAGACTGGAAGGCTTTGTAGTGTGGGGAGGGCGTGTAGTACATGAAAGATCGAGCATCTAACTGCCTAGGAAGTAACAAGATCTCAGTCCTCTTGCTTGGTTGCCACCTAGCCACTGTGCTTTAATTCTCTAGGTGTTTAATTGTCTATCAATAAATCTTTCTAAACGTTCCTGGCATGGTCAGAGTTAGCTGAGATCTTTAGAGAGCTGTGCACTCCAATACCTAGCTTGTGTTAAAATCTTATCAAGAGCCAGTTAACCCACGGATTATTGGCTGGTGGATGGAGGGGAGCATCTCCTCTTCTTTGTGTTTTCTCAAGAAGGGAAAATGTGATTGTAGGAGAAAGGCTTTCTAGCTGTGATCTCAGTGCAGAGAAACACTTACCTCTCTCTGAAGGAAAGCGGTGAGACAGGGGCTCAGCTTTTTGTCTCCGGCCAGCTCAGGCATTTCTGGGCAGCTCTGTGCTGAGCATGCTGGCTTCCAAAATAGGGATCGGTGACCTCTGGAGCACTGCCCAGAGAAGCTGGCTGTCAAACCTGGGCTGTGGGTTTTAAGGTCCATCAGTCAGACAGAGCAAGCTCTCGGTGACTTCTGTCCCCTTTAGAGCCCATCACAACATCCATCCACACACGTGTGCATCCTTAGGATAAGAGATGCTGACGACTCATTCTCCAGATTATTATTTAAAAAAGCAAAATCATTCTATTCCAAGAAAAAGGTACTTGCTCTGTGGCTGAAGTACCACCCTGAAGCACTTGGCTTCTTTCCCTGGTACACATGCAGTTTGCCACATGGCCTTGCGAAAGCCAATTAGCTGCTGCTTGGTTGCCGAGCTGGGGAATTAGGAAGTTTTTTCCTTCCCGTTTTACAGAGCTGCTGTAAGCCTTGACTCTCTAATAGCTTTAACACACACTAATTGTTTACAAATTAACTTTTGAGCATGACTGGTGCTAAATTCTAGACCTAATGAATTTATGTGTCGGAGGGCTCACTCCTAAGCTGCTTTGGGCTGCCAGGGACGTATTGGTACCTGCAGGGGCATTTCTTCCTTTCTGTGTTGCCAGTGGGGTGCCGAGGGATGGTGGTCACCAAGACAAGATGATCTCCAGCAGACCCAGGGACTAGCTGAGTGTTTTCCTTTGGAGGAAAGAAAGAATGAGACCAACCACTGCTGCGAGGCCAACGAGCCACTGCCAGCTCCTGGCTCTTGTTTTCTTTGTTAAAATTCTGAGTCACTCTCTAATCTAGTCTTAAAAAGGCAAGGAAAAGCTCTTGTGAACTGCCATGGAAAAACAAAATAGCAACAACAAAACCAACAGAAAATGAGAAACTGTCAGAAGCTGCCTGTCCCAAATCGGGGCAGCAGCAGTCAGTGCACAGCACAGCTCCCTGGGACAGTGCTCCACACCCAGGACTGCTTACACTGAGTTGTAGCTCAAATCTTGCCACTGATCGAAAGTGAGGCAAAGTTATCAGCTGCCTTGTAACCCCACCAGTCCACTGAACTCAGATAAACTGAAAATACTTCCACCCCAGAAGTATAACTGGCACTTGAAGGACACATAGAAAGTCATTACTGAAGGGCGCTAACTTTTCTGATAATAAATTAGTTTTCTGACTCCTTGAACACTTTGTCAGCCCAGACGGTAGATTGTTTTATGACACAGGTCTGGCATGCTGTTTGCTTACTGATGTTATGAATGTCTGAGATTTTATTTAGGGTTTAGGTTATCGCCAGATGTTGAGATTGCACAGGGAAAAAAAAAATCTTGAAATGTCCTGGGCTGATCTGTTCATCCAGCAGCTCACGTGAAGGGGAAGGTTGACAAATTTCTGATATCAAACCCAGCTGTCAGAACAACACGGGGTAATAGCTGTCCTTGTCAAATGCGCCAATTAATTCACCGGACTGTCAATGGGGGTATAATTGATAGACTCCACAATCTGGCTGAGTAATGAAAGTCGGAAGGATTACTAAGACCATTTCACCTCCTAAGAGATCTTATAACGTAACCTGAGCTGTCAGCGCTGTGATGAGGGATGCTTAGAAAAAAGCAAAACAACAGTTGTTTGCAATGGTAAACAGAGGTTTTCTGTGAATCCTGATTTTAAGGGCAGAAAAAGAATATGTGAAAAGAGAGAAGATGAAACAATGGAATAATATTGTGGAGTGACAGTTTTTTTCCAAATACTCTCTAAAGCGGAATAGAAAATATAATTAGAATCGTTATTCTCTGAGAATCAGTGTGTTGTGAGGGTCTTTGTTCTAATGAGTGAGTTCTTCCTAAAAGAAAACATGGCCATTGTCTTAAAAGCTGCGGCTGTCAGAAGGCAGAGTCAACTAAACATGCTCATCAGCATAATCCTTTGTCTGATTCAGTAACGTTTGTTAAGAACCCCCCCCCCCCCACACACACACACACACACAAAAAAAAAGCTATTAGAGTTCCCTGACTGCTGTGCTAACTTGTCCTCTTCTGATGTACATTTGTAATAAGTTGAGTTCTCTTGGCCTTACAGGGTGATTTTCTCTTAGCCACTCATTAAAAAAAAATAAAGTTTTCTTCTTGTTTTCTTCTTTAGCACTACTGCTCAGAGATCAGGCCGTCAGACCTACAACCAGACCTACTAGAGTGACACGTGCAAGTGAGAACCAACATATCGAGTCGTCTCTGCCAGTGGGCAAGCACTCATAGCCATGGACAACACCATAATAAAATACAGACTAGAATCTTGACAGAGAAATCCAAAAGCCATACACATTAGAAAGATAATAGCAGGGAAAAAAAAAACAACTGATGTTCGACAAAAAACTTAGAACGGAACTGATGCTGCCCTTCTGAACCACCACGTCTGCTCCTGCCTGTACAGACAGAAAGGAGGGACAGGAGGCCCTGATCTCACCATCACCCCTAACACACATCCAAACTTTAATGCAGGAATATATAATGCACCTAAGCTCCCCCGGGGAATGCGGAGGTACGTTCCTACAGTGACCCATGAAATTTGTCACAGCCTCTTTCAGCACACTGCACTGGCCCGACTCTTTCTGAGATATCACAGCTCTGGGATACTGCAAATCCACATCATTGAAATGGACTTAAGAGGTAGCTGCTTGCTGGAAAGAGCAGGGACAAAGTCAGGCCTGCTCATCTGTGCTCAGGAGTGGTACAAAAGCACGTCAGGGAGCCCAAGGGAGGGAAATAAGCCACCTGGGAATTTAATGCATGCTCTGACACCTTGAAAAAAGAGAAAACCGAGCTTCTAAGATACTTTAGGACAGCATTCTAGGGGGACGGACCATAGTTTTGTTTTTTTATGCAGTTCAGGAGGTGACTGAAAAACATTACAACCACTGGCAAAGATGAGAAAAGCAAGTTTAAATGGACTGCCTGTTCGGGGTAGCCCTGCGCTCTGTGTCCTAGGATTTATGTACTTATGGATGAATTTAATGCTGGGTGATCAAAAGAGTTCAAATAGTGGTTGTATTAATGATTTCAGCATAACCTCTAAATCCCAGGATGGCAGTAGAAATTTTCAGCCTGGTCTTAATCTTCTGACACTTTTTATTAAGAGCTAAATTAAGTGCTGTTGCCTTATGATAAAGGAGCTTACAGGAGTGTTAACCGTGGTATTGTCACTGTAGTGTACGTACACTCCGTGCTCCAAGCTCAATTTCTGGTTATACTCGTTTTCTGGTTAGAAAGTAAATTACTAATGGGAAAATCTCCTGTCTGATATTCTTTCATCCTTTTTTCTTTGATATTTGATTAATCCTTACTTTATTTTATTATTATTTTTAAATCTTTTTTTATCTGTCTCTCTGAGTTTTGAGAGAGAGGTGCATTGGTGCCTGTATTTGTTAGGGTGTCCCAGGGCAGGAGAAGAGCCTGAGTCCTCAGGTCCATGCAGAGTGCTTTGGCTCACAATTGCCACTCTTTCTTCTGGTCTTCCCAACAAATGATTGGTACCTGCTGAAGATACCCGCAGGGCTAACAGCTCATAAAAGTGTTATGCATTTTGCAGCAAAGACCTACCTTATTCTGGAGTTTAGGTCACATGTGATCTCCGTTTCGTGACCAAGGAAATATTAATATGCCTCAAAGAAATATGAGAATCATCTCACCATTACTCTTTCTCTCTTCCTTCAAGCTGTTCCCTGAAGTATATTGATCTTTAAAGCAGTAGTTTTCTTGAGCCTGTATCAAGAGAGTGCGTCTGAATCACGGACAAAAATAAGTCATGTTCAAAACTGTTCTTACCCCTCCAGACAGCTTATTCATGTCAATCCCCAAAATGCCCAAGTTTCTAAATTAGGGATAGTCTTATCTGCTAATTAAAGGTAATGCCATCCCTAAAGACCAAAATTGTCATCCCTAGTCTTTGTTTTGAAGCTAGAAGGTATCACAGGAACTGATGCTGAGTGCCTTGAGATGAAGGACAGGGGCTTGAGCTGACGTGCTATTGCATTCCTCCCCATACATTACCATGGGGGCTGTTAAGGACCCTCTTAGTGCAGAATCTTACTGATAATACAAAAGCCAGATAACATCTTTTTTGCAGTTCATAGTTTTCATCTGTACCTGCTCAAAGTCCCTGTTGGCTGTTTAGCTTCATGTCTGTGTACTATCTGGGCTCCTAACATAAACCCAAAGCTACAACCGAATGAGAAAAGGTGGGAAAGAAGGAGCGATGCTCATGCTGGTGGCAATCACATCCCATGAGAATCTGCTACAACAGCACTACCGGGCTTTGCGGGTACAAAGCCATGAGAATAACAGAAGTGGAACGAGTGTGAGAACAGCAAGGGAAAAATACTACCACAGACTGGCTGGGAAGCACGGCCACGACAGACTGGGTGAGAAAATAACAGAAGCGAGGGGGGGGGGACAACAGAGTACTCCTCCATCCCCACTCCCTCCCGACCTGAGGTTAGTTGATTCCCTGTTTGGTATAAGGTATGTGGCAATAATATCTTAATGTTGTGGCCTTCAGCAAATGCAAGGTTTAAGACTTGAGGGAAAGACATCCATAAATTCTCTGAGTGATGAATGGCTGGCAGTTTCGTTTGAGTACTTTCTGCTGCAGAAATTTAACATTTTTTTTTTCCAAGGGCATATGCCAGAGAAGAGAATGAGGAGACTTTTTCATCTGAATAGTTGCATCTCCATCACGAAGTGGATGTGCTCACCGCGGGCCAGCAGAGCCAGAAGATTTGCACACAGTGCCCCCGAGTCCCAGAGAGGAAGAGTGGGGACACAACCAGGTTCCAGTCTTGGCAGAAGCCTGAGAACGCTGCGATGTGCTTTGCTGGGCAAGGTGGAAGATGTGATGTTCCCAGCTGGCAACCGATGGTAACTTAATACCCGCAGATGGAGGCTGAGGGCGATACGATATTCCCAGCTGGTAGCCAAGGCCTGCCTCGCTGCATTCCCATTTGTACACGCGGCTTCTCCGTACAATGAGAAAGGGTGGGCGAAGTGCAATAAAGCAGCTGGTCTATTAGAAGATAAGCTTTGTGGGGAATAACACAAACATGCAGAATCCCCTTAATCTTAAACTTTATTACCCTAGATAATAGGCTTTGGTAGTGACAACAATCAGTTGAAATGCAGAATTGTCTTGGCTCCCGCGGCACCTGCCGTGTCAGTCAGTCAAAAGCCATCTTCTCCCACACAAAAAGGTGGCTGTTTGGTACAAGCGAGCTACAAGTTTTATTCATTTGTTTTGAAAAGGCAAAGGAAAGCTGGCTACCCGCTCTTTGCGGATTTAAGCGTGCACTCGCTCCAGGGGAAAGGCCAAAGCGCTGTGAAAGCCTGCTGTCTTTCTTTACCTCGGAGGAGAAGGAGCAAGATGTCTTTTGTCTGCTGAAGCCAACATGAAAGAGTGGGGTTGCTGTTCCTGCTCTGAATGAGGTCAAGTTTCCTAATATTCAACCAACGATGAGAACGGGAAATGTGATATCCTTCGGTATAATCTCCATAAGCGCCACTTGCAATATCTTTGACATAAAATTAATTTGGTTATCCACAGCACAATTGTGAAGAAGCATCTCTCATTCTCTTTTTGGGGGAAAACCCAGACCTCAGAAGCTCTATGCACACATGCAATCCCCACTCCTGTAAGTGGGCAGGTACAAGCTTTCGAATGAGAAGGCATTTCACTCTAAAAATCGCCTTGAATTTATTAATATTTCTCTGTCACGTGTGCTTTTGTGAAGTTATTTTCCCCCCACAGCCCTTCTGTCAAAATGTTAGGCAAAAAAAAAAAAAAAAAAAAAAAAAAACTGTTTAGTAATATTTCAATACAAACTTTGGTTAAAAGAATAACTACAGGGTGACAGAGGATAATTTTTAAGTCAGAAGAAATAAAGGCAGTTCTAATAATTAAGTGCCAATTATTTCAACTTTTTAAATGTCCTCTAGCGATATTTGCAACAGGCACAAAAAAAAAAAAATGCCTAGCAGAACTATACAAAGAAATGGAACAGAAATGGCACCACAGCTTCCCCTGAGGCAGTGGTACCTGATGTGGCCGCCTGCCAGAACTACTGCAAAAGGCAAGAGAGGAGCATAATGCTGTCTGAGTGCAACTGTAGAAGAAATGCTACTTTATCGCCACTGAGTTGCCTTCAAAATTTGTCATCATCTGCTGCGAGCAGTTCCAGGGCTTCTGATGAGCAGCTTTCACGTCCAGAAAGCTTCATCACCCTTTTGGTTTATCAGGACCAAGACATGTTTGCCTTCTTTAGATGGTTCCCCTTCCTCCGCTAGACATAACCAGAACACCTCTGCTTCCTTTGCAATGGTGTATTGATTTTTTTTTTCCTGTCTCTGTTTCCCTAGGGAATTGACTGCACTAGATCAAATTAAGAACAATCTAAGCATTTAATGGGGCTCCTTCGATACAATGAAGTTTGATTGCTTGAAGTTGAAGTTCATGATAATTATTTATGCTGACAGCACCCTCTCAGGCAATAAAGACTGACCCTTTCCTGAAGGTGCCAGTCTCCATCAGGAAATTATTTTCTTTTTGCAGTGCTTTTCTAGTACCCATACTTCTAATTATTAAATATGAGCAAACAATCATAGAACAAAATATACCCTAGTTTCACCAAAAGCACCTGCAGTTTTGAGGTTATCAACAAAACCTTAGACTCTTTGGGTACAGTTCCCAGGTACCCGATAAAATCATTTTGTGATGAGAACTGCAACATTTCTGTATTGTTTTAGGAGCTTGTGCTGAAGACTGCCTACAACCATAACTCTCTGAGCTTACAGATAGGTTAATCTGTGAGCAGATATTTTCTATGAATGGCTGAGAAGTTGAAAACAAATCTCTCTTGCAGCTTCTTGAGCTCTGTTAATAAAACTCCCCCTAGCTGAGTATAAAACCAGGCCTGAAGTCAGTGCCTGTGCACATATGTACACATATCCCAAGAACCCAGGTGCCTTAGCTCCTGTGGACGCTTGTCAACATACAAAACATCAGCACACCTTCACTTTTTGGTACATACATACACATAAAATTGAAAACATGATGATGTTTCATATATACAAAATACATACATGAACACACAAATATGTATGTTAAGTAGCCTTCCACCTGACTCAGTACAGCTCCTCCAGTTTCAGCAACAGTTGTAGTTTTACAGCAGATGCTCTGCTTCAGAAAATGAATCAGGTAAGGGAAAGCAGGCAGGTTTTTTTATTTTTGTTTTATTTTAAATCTTTCCTTCCTGCCCGGAGCAACAACTACATTTGTCCAGCTCTTCTCTGGAGTGTAACTGTCAAAATATACAGCATTTTGGGGAAGCTATGGCCTCATGTGTATTTTGCCTTTTTTATGGCTGGGAGAAAAATGAACACGGCTTTAATACAAGGAATGCAGTACTTACTTTGGTTGTTGAGTCCTTCTGTGGTGGAGAGGCTGTGGTGCTCTGCCACACCTTCAGAGAAGTCCTCATCTTCACCTTGAAGAGACAGGCAGGATCTCCACTGTTCGTGCCACACTCCTTCCTAGCGCAGGCTTCTGTCTTTGTATGTATAAAGTTCTCAGCATTAGCGCTTTAAAATGATAATGCAGGAACAGCTGCCTTGCATTACTTACTAATTCCCCAGCCAATGGGCTGAGTAGAAAAATTAGTCTCTTAACTCGTCTAAATGTAAAAATGATGTTATTTAAGAAATGAGTTTGTTATCAGTTAGAAAATGGGAAAATTAACATGAAGCTGCATGAAGTCAGCGGTCCTTCCCTGGGACCATGCTCACAAAGTAGCAACAGGAGCACTGGAGCAGCACAAACTCACACCTACCACTTTGGCCAGACAGAAACGGAGCAGCTTGAAGCCAGCAGCTGATTGAGGGGGCAAGACAAGCAAGAGGGGTTCCCTTAGGTGACGGGGTTTGGTTCTTTTGTCTTTAGCTTGTTTCTGTCTTACATCATCCACCTCAGAAGGGATGGGAATACAGAGCCTGTCTCAGTGGGCTACTCTGGAAGGCACCAGCAGCTCGCTCGGCCCCTGCCCACCCAGCTGAGCGCAGGACAGAGCTGTCAGGGCACCCTAGGGCAGGGCAGGGTTTGTGCTGGGGTGCTTGCAGCAGGCCGGGCTTTTCAGCAGGGTGACTTGGAGTAATTAAAGAAAAGGGCTCAAACGTGCTTCTCGTTAAAAACAAACAAAACAGGCAGAAGGAAGGCAAGAATCTGCTGTTTCTTTAAACGACAATGCCTGTGCAGACTGCTCTGCCTGGCTGTGCAGGCCCTTCGTAGCAGTGCTGTAAGGTTTTCAGTAACACTGAACTCCTGGTGACCCTCACCGACAGTAATTGCTTTAGCATAGGTTTGACAACAACACGCTAAAAACAAGCACAAGCTTAAAATACAATCTCGGCGCTGGAGACCTGCTCACGTAAGGAATCCAGTACATCTCCTGTGTTTTTCTTGATTAGCAGCACAGTTCTCGCTGCTGGGAAAAATGAGTTTTCAAACCATTTCAGCTGCCTCCTGCTCCAGTTTCCAGCCTGGCAGGGAGCCAGCCAGCACTGACAGCGACAGCCCTGAAAGGGACCTCACGGTGCAGCCCCGGGCCAGGACCCACGCTCATCTACCCCAGTATCTAGCTTGTTTAAAGGTGGGGTGTGGAATAAATCCAATTTTATTGCAGTGACTGGAATAAATACCTTCCCTTCCTTTATAGCTCTAACATAGTTCATTTAAGTTGTGTACATCATCAGTTGCAATGCAAAGTACTCCAAGTTGTTCACCAAACCCATACTAAATTAGCCACCCTTGTGTTGGAAGAACGAAACAGCTTTCTGCCCATCAAAGGAAAAGCAGAAACTTTGGCTGCAAGCACTGAAGGAGGAATTCATTGCTCCAGGAAGAAGGGCCCACCAGACATACGCAGAGCAATGGCATGTCCAGTATTTCAGAACACATTTAGATGACTTCCTGTTATAATGAACCACCTGGAAATTAGCCCTTACCCTTCCAAGGTTTTAAGGCAGTACATATACCTTGCTGTTGTATTGCACCTGGGGTCCAGAAATCCCGAATGTTCTCTAAATGTAAGGGAAAGTAACTCTACTTTCAGTAGGGAAGAAGAAAGCACTTGACTTGAAAAGGATGAAGCCTGCTGTTCCCAGCCCATTCAGTGGTGGCATACAAGGCAGTGCTCTCAAAAGCACCCCCAGAGCTGGTGACGTTAAAAGCTGCCAGCCGTAGTGTATGGAGCACAGGATGAATCTCCTTTTGGTGAGTAATGGAGAAGAGAACCAAATTATTGCATTCTGGCTCTTTTTAAGGACCTTTTTCTCATCTTGCCAAGCCGACTTCTTGCAGGCAGCTGCCTGACATTATGAACCACTGCAAGTTACAGTGTACTCCTCCGCTTTGCATACTCTCCTCTTATTAATATTTTAGGGAATGGTATGTTAAGAAAAGCCTGTTAGGACATAGGCTAAGAACAAAAGACGTGCACAAAATTGTGCATGGCAGTCAGTGATTAATCCAGGCTCCTGTGTTTTATTCTCAAAGGAGAACTTCAAGTATTTAACATAATGTATTTGTATCAAGTTTCAATCCTCTACAGTAAACCTATAGAAAATAAAATGTTTCAAGCTTTAAATACCAGCAAATCCCAGGACGTGGTATGTGAGACAAGAAGACATTTTCTCTGCATACTATTGCCTCCAAGCTCTTTTTTTCCCATTTCCCTCTCAGATAAAAGCTAGAATTAGATCCTGACTGTAAACTGAAGTCTTCAGCTGACAGCAAATATTCAGATATTGCAGGCAACTCTAACACAGCACTTTCTCCTATGACAAACTAGAGATATTCGAATTCTGAGAAATACAAATATTAAAGTCTATAATCTTACCTTGATGTCTGATTAAACAAACTTCTGCTCTATCAGCACTGGAGAATTTGGGTTAATTCAGTCCAATGAGTTTTGACGAGGCAAAATGGTGGACTCGCTGTTGGCTTTTTAAGTGCCTTTATCTTAGGGGAAAAAATGGCTATATCAGCTCACTAAATAACAAAACTGGTGAAATTGCTTATTTTAGTTGTCATTTGGACTAGTAGCAATTATGCTTGTAATAGTAAAATGAAGTTTTAATGCTGATTAATGAAGCCACTAAGCTGTCAAGACTGCTAGTAACACTTAGGGGTCTCTGGAGGCTGTCCCCTAAAATAGTTGGCATCATGCATGTAATATGGCTTTTTTGTAGGACCAGATGTGAAGCATATGGTGACCTATTATTGTAAGGATGAGCCGTAAGTCCTGGTTGAATTATATTGGACAAACTATCCAAATGGAAAGATAACATCCAGTGATTATTACAGGATCATAGCAGCTTTCTATAGCGTAAGGGACAATGATGGGCTTGGGAAATTGCCTAGCTCAGTTAATCATTCCTGCTTGATAGAGTAACGTTGATGCTCTTTTGTGCTTATTTATATCCTAGAAGAATGCCATTGCTGTGCGTGTGAACGTACTCTAAAGCACATTGCCACTACATACCACTTGTTGCCTCTCATGCCCACTTCTGCACGTGGCCCCACAGGGCGAGGGGCAGTCACAGCGTTCCCCAGCAGCAGCAGGAGCAGACCTCAGAAGCACAACTGCAGAGAGAAAATGTGCTGCAGTGCTAAAGGCTGGGAGGGTTAAAAGGACACTGTATTGTCTAGACCACCAAGAAGTAGGCAGAAACACTAATCATGTAATGAAACTCACTGCTCTTGTATGCAGAGACACAGTCCTGGTGCAGTCAGGCACATTTGGCACAATCGGGTCATTTAGCTGTTGGAGCAGGGTCCTTCGTGCTGCTGGCCACCCCTCACTCGCACAAAACCAGTGAACTGCTGGACTGAGCTCTCTGGAGGGCCATCGTGAGAGCATCGTGTCACCTGGCAGGAGGAATGAGGGCAAGACTCTTCTCTGAATTACTCTGTTTTACCCTGAATTACTCTGTTTCTCCATATTCATTACCTTTATCATTATCCAGTGCTGCACTCAGTCTTCAGTATGGTGGCAGGTACTATGCAGAGCAGAATATAATGGACTGCTTTTCAGTTTTGCTGCTGCCACTTTGTATTACTCTTTGGTATGATTCTATCGTTTTATGAACAGTTTAACCTATTTACTCATGTGTAAATGGACAATGGTTGAAGATTAGAGAGGCTTCATTTGCTACGAAGAGCTACTATCTTGTCTCAAAGGAAAAAGAACCAGCTGACCTAGATGGCAGCGCACATGCTTCTTACTGCGGATGTATCAAATTATCACCACAGCATTGGCCTATGGGTATAGTAACTAATAACAGAAGTGTGGCAACACATTGATTTTTAGAGACCAGAAAAAAAAATAAACAAGTATTTCAATAACTAAATATACAAATTAACACACAGGATGACTCATCAGCACATGCATCTTGTTTAATGTTCATTTCTAAAATTGGTTTTTGCAATTGCTGCTGGCCAAACTTACTTTAGACATTATGTTCTTGTTTGAATATATATTTGGAAGAGGGAGTAAATTCTGTGTTACCTCCCTTTAAACACTTCCAGTACTTCTTCCATTGCCATACTCTCATACTTTCATCATATGGCCCAATTTTTTGTGATGAATAATGCCTCCACAGCTTAACTGGCAACTATATAAATATTCTGGCCCATACGCATGATACTACTGAAGCCACAGCTACAGTTGTGGTTGTCTGCATATGGTTACTAGACTCTGGATAGATAATTCACTCCTTGGAGAAGTCTGTTTTCATAGTTACATAGCAGTCTCTCAAGTGCCAATGTGCTGGGAAAGCACATCACAGACAAAAACGTAATGACTGCTGACACCAGACCAGCTTTCCTTTTGCTCTGTATAAAAGCCGCCAAACTCTAAATCATCAGAGCAACCAAGCTGCTTACCTGCCCTCATTGCTCGAGCATGTCTTTACATCATGGAACTACATCTATCAAAACACAGCTTAAAGAAAAGAAAAAAGCATGGTGACTGACTGGTCTCAAAAAATTAAACTGGGATTAAGGTGTCAGCAAAGAATATTCCCTGCCCAACTAATAGTGCTTTGTGAACTACTTCACAAAGGTATCTGAAAAGCTGTCCGGATTTCATTAATAGAAACCCAAAATCAAAGACAACAATAAACTGAGCTTCAGTTTAAGCTGATACGCCTATTGAATTTCAACGTTTTATATCTCGAATAAATGATTATGAATAAGAATTTTGCATATTTGTTACTTTTAAGTCTACAGTAAATTCAATAGCACTTTGTAGTAGAAGTTGTTCTGTTGATTAGGAAACCTTAATCAATACAATTTAGCTCCTCTTAGGAACTGCCACTCTCCCAGCCTGAGTTGGGCTTCAGCCAGATTCCTCCTAGTGTCAATACAACGTTCAAATACGTTGTCTCCAAAACTCTCTAGATACCTCGTAACACAAAGCCAATAACAATGTGGTGTTACTGACAGAGCTGTAGTCATCTGTACCTTACAGTAATGTAAAGATTTTGTACTTCCTTCAGACCTTTTAAAGAATCTATGCTAGTGATGATCTTCAGAGAGTTTGAACTAAGCTAATTCATCACTTATTTGCCTGCTGAAGAAAAAACACAAGATGCACTTTAAGATGATTGATAAAGGTTTTGCTGTGCATCTAACATAGATTACTTGCTCTGTTACTAAAAGCCTGTTTTTACCTGTTTATCCTCACTCTATCCTGGCTTGATTAAAAATGCAGGAATCAGCTTTGATTTTTCTCTTCCATCTAGCTGAAAGTCTCCCCTGTCAGCCTATGTTCCAGGATCCAGGGATGATTATCACAGCAGCAGCTTTGTATTTGGGTGTAGTGAAGGAATTAGTATCTCCACCTATTTGCAAAGTGTACAAAATAGAAAATCGTAAACAAAGAGCTAAAACACTGCTTGCAAGATGCAGATTCACCTCTGTGAGATCTCCTGTGTGATCTTGGGAAAGTCAGTTAGTTTTCAATCTGTTTACTCAAAAGACTCCTCTCCCACCTTTTCAGCATCCTGTCCTTACAGGATGTAAGATTCAGCCTTACACCATGTGCACTGAGCTCCCAAACGAATCAGATCCATGCTGACTTTGGGCAATACTACCTACGTTCACAATTAAGACCAAGAGATAAAGAGAGAGAGAAGGAGAGAGAGAGAGAGAGAGAGAGAGAGAGAGAGAGAGAGAGAGAGAGAGAGAAGTTGCTCTCTTCCTCCAATTGTAGACTGACTCTCTGCAGGCAGTAAAAATATTTTGCTGAAATACTCATATGACAGTGAATGGTGAAAAGGCTTGTACGTGATATGCAAAAAAATCAAATATTTTGCATTGTTTCTTCTCTAACAGGAAAATCATCGCTGAAAGCCCTTGGCAATAGACTGGCATGTTTGAGTCACACTAATAGCAACAGCTGTATAAAAATAATGAAATTTGAGGAAGACTAAGTCTCAGTCTTTTATTTTAGACCTTTAAGTCTGCACTTTAAAGTGTGGGGTTTTTTTTTGTTTGTTTGTTTTGTTTATTTTTTTCATGTTTTGTAGTTTAGAAGTCTTAAACTCCTAGAACTCTAGCAGTCCTAGCTCCCCAGTTCATAAAGCTGACAAATCCTATTGTACCACTGAGCCATTTACCTAGATAAACACTAAGCACATTTTAGGGAAGACATGAATGTGGGACATTCATTCAGTTTTCCTAAACCAAGGTAAGTGTTTTTGTCAGACCCTCTCCCGTGAATGTAAGCCTTAGATACAAAGCAAGTGGGTCAACCGTGGAATAGAGATTGCCTAGAAGAAATGAAGGACTCCCCCAACTCTGTGCTATAACCACCAACAAGCAAATTTCCTCAGCAAAATTTAGAGGTAGAACAAAACAAGATGTATCCTTACAGCCACATCATGAATGAATCATTATAACACTGGCTGGCACAAGCCAGAGATGGAGGTATGGAAAGCAATAGCTAGATGGGGAAAAATAAATCAATATGGATGACTGAAATCCGATTTAGTGCACTAAAACTCCCTCAGCTTTCTCTTGCATTTTCTCTTGATTAGGCTGACAGTAACTGAAGTTGAAAATGTTAAAAACCCAGCCTTAGTCTTCCATGTTGCACTTAGGCTACGCTGATTTATTAGAGTCCCTTTCTTTGTGCTTCTGGAGGTCGGACAGTGCTTTGATGGCTGGGACTTTCTGCAAAAGTGCACAGGGCACCATCCTGTGAGGGCTCACAGCTGGAATAGGTGTCTAAGCCTGATTATAACATGACTGAATGTCAATTACAACAGTGATAGTGCATAAAAAGACTGGTTACTACAAATGGAGAATCTGCAAGGAAGTTAGGATCTATACCTCAAAAGAGAGACATGGCAGAATACATTGCTCTGTGTTGCAGGCTTGGCTGCACACAGCTTTTATAATGCGTTTCTCCTTCCGATAAGAAGTTGGTCACAGCAGGCAGGGAGAATGGAATTCCCTACCTGTCTGTAACTACTAGAAAGTATCCTGAAAAAAAAAAGAAAAAAAAAAAAAAAAAGGAAAGGGGGGTGGGGAGGGGTGTTGGAATTGGGAAAGGAAGTAAAGAAAATTCCAGAAGTGTAATTCAATCAGGTGTGGTCAAAAGCAAGGTCTTAGAGAAAGCCCTTGGGTCAATTTAACACCAAATGGAAGGACTGCAGAGTTTGGATGTCTCCCGGAGACTTAAATTATAGATGGTTTCCAGGAGTTTCCTTAATAAAATTTGTCTAGGGAGAAAATATTGATGTCAGTGAGGGGAAAAAAAAGAAACCTCTGATTCACGGAAAATGGAAAAGAGAAAGGCAGCTTCAACCAGGAGTTAGCCATCAATCTATTTCTTAGACACAGTCTTGGCAAAACCCATTCTCCTGGTAGAACTTGCCTGGAGTAGACCAGATTGATTTGACAGTCTCTTAGCCTAATAAATGCTTGACCTCAAGGTCTGCTGAATTCACTAAATTCACTATGCAGAGAGAATTGGGAACCAATCTCCTCTGGGGAGCATCCTGTTCTGCAGCCCTCCCCTGATAAAGGCCTTGACTGCTTTCAGCCTCAGCAAGACGACTAGATGAAAGCTGCTCTCAGAAGAAGAAAGGTTAATCGACTACACCGCTGTTAATCAATCACTTGGAAAGATTCAGCACTTACAATAGGTAGGTCCTTCTTCCTGCCAAGAGGTTCTTGCATGTTAACCAGGGACCATCTCCTCCAGTTTGAAGGATGAGCAATAGACAGAAACACAATCCAGAGAGATGCCAGGTGTCTGATCCAAAGCCAGCTGAAGTCAATAGAAAGACTCCCAGTGAGTTCAATGGACTTGGATCAGACCTCAGAGAAAGACTTATTATCCGAGGTTTATTCTGCACACAGACATTGAGCTACTTTTAGTAGTAAGGGATCCTTGAAAAGCAGCTGATTTAACGCCATTTTGCCTCCCAGTGAAACCAGACTTCTTCAAATCATACTGTGCCCTATTTACACTGATTGTCAGATATGGCTGACATCCAGCAAAGGAAGATTACCTGCCTGTGACAGCAGACAGACACATATACATTTCAAGGTCTCTAAAGAGTACGAAAAAAAAAGCCAAACTATCTCTGCAAATGTTTTCCTGGCCTTTTTGTAATTGCTGCTATCCAGAATGTTAGCTTTCTCGGAGAGGAGAAAAGGATAGGTAACTGTTGAAAGCATGATGGGAAAGGAAGAAACACGATTTAAAAGATACTGCCACGCGGAACAAACTCTGTGATGAACAAATGGTGGTAAAGACGGTGAAGCTGACAGCCAGAAAGAGAAAAAAAAAAAACACATGAGAAACAATATATTTTGAAAGTACCCCCTGAAGACTAGGGATTTCTCTAAATGGACACATATTCACCGTCAACACCACCTGATGATGAAGCAGTGACTGTCCTTGACGCTTGGCTTGTCTGACTAGAAGTCTCAGTCTGTTACAAATATAGGCCCTCACATTCCAGTGCAGAACCGCTTGGTTCCACCTGCTGCACTACAGGGCCTAAAAGCTGTAAGGGAAATAGCTGAAACCAAGAGGCACACACCTTGAAGACATACACAACGACGCGCACCAATTCTGTTGATTGCAGTCTGGTGCACACTTTTGCTTATTCAAGGAATTTTGCCTGTGATATTTTCTCACTACCAGCTGTCTAAAGGCAGACTCCTGGCTGCACTTACACCAGCCTCAATTCATCTGGCTCTGTCTGCTGCCAGAAGGCTTCATTCAGGCTGCTCACATTCTGGAGCAAAGCTGCTGACTTATAACTTTTGCTTTAGGAATAATAACCCAGTTTGCACTACGGAAAAATACCTGCAGAGGAGAATAAGCAGTCATGGACTGCTCCTGTCCTAACTACCATGCACATAGTGAAAAGGTAGGAGGTCCTTCAGAAGGCTGGAGAGGAATTCAGATGCAAGCATTATCCTCTGCTCTTCTAGGAGTTCATGGCACTATGAAGCATTCCAGGTAACAGATCCTTCTTCCTTGTGTGGTGACAACAAGCAAAAGACCAATGAAAGAGAATAATTCTGAGTGCATTATAATTTTTTTTTTGTGTGTTCCAAGAAAATGCTTCACCTGAGGAAGGACAGTCATTTTTAATATAGCCACGTTCTTTGCACATAAGCAGGTGACTAGAATATTGGTTTTGGCAATCTACAGCTAACTGGGGAAAAAAAAAAATCTGAATTTACATCTACAGTGAATGACTGATATTTAGTGACAATGAAATTTCAGTATCACCAAGAGACTTAAAAGCTAACAACCTGCTAAGATAAATGGGAGTACTCTATCTTACTCCACTTCTGCTCACTGCAGGTTCAGAATCATGAAAACACCATTGTATCTTCTTATGTTTCAATCTAGATTTTCACAGCTCCAAGTGCTATTTTTAAAGAAGATTCTGTTATTATATACTTAACTGTACTGCAGCATGACCAGCAGGTCCTGATTCATTTGTTGTTCTGCTGGCACACACTGAATCATAATCCCGTGCAGTTCTCCTGTCAGTGGTGAATTCTGCTGTAGCCACAGAACTAAGAACAGACCCAAATAAAAAGATACATTTCATCTATGACTATTCATTTCTTAACCCACAGTGGATGAGCTTAAAGTACCTGCAGCTCGGTACAAACAAGTGAGGAACTACAAAGGCTGCTGCCTAATCCATTTTTCCTCGTGTTGTCTGGAATGGGATCCTACAAGGCTTAACTGCACGAACTTGGTCGCACTGAGTTCTATCATCTTGAGACAAAATCTCTTCTTTCTAAAAAGAACGGAAAGATGGATGGCTTAGAAACAGAAGTAAAAAGTCTGAGTGCTTTATTGGCCCAACTGACATCCTATGAATGGTAAACAATAAAAAATCATGGAAAATTAGAAAAGCTGTTTCTTAATCTTATTGCTGTCCCCCCCAACGTTCATGCCAAAGAAAAATGCAAAATTCTCTTAAACCACATATTTAAAAATCTTGCAATTTTATTTGCATATAAAGGCCGCTAGATATAATATCACAATAAATTTAAAGAAACAACTGCTTTTCTAAATTCCATTAACAAGGTAACATAAAACAGAACAAAGCTCAATAGCATTTACAGTGGTAGAACAGAAATAACTATCTGCAACAATATTTTGTGCTAGCAAGATTGCATTTACACACAGTGCAAAATAAGAAAAAGAAAATAAAAAGACGAGAAGAATATTTAAATATAAAGGACAACTAAGCCTTATTTTAGTTAGGCTTGATTGTATCCATTTGACTCTATACATGCCTGAACTACGACAAAGATTTAACTCAGGCTCTTGAAGGCCTTGAGCACTTGGAAAATGTGTCACATCCTTCATAATTTAGATGTGCTGTACAGCATAATTTTGCAGATGCTATACTGGCAATATTAAATCCTAGCTTAGTTATAATGCACAAAAAATACATATATATATATAAATTCATATTTAAAAGGAGTCCGCATTTACATTTTTTTTAATTTTTTTATTATTTTTTTTTTACTGCGTGAAATGCCTGCTCTTTGCAGCTTTCACCCCCAGTTTTTTAAAGCTAAAATAATTTAAAAACAAACAATAAAAGGTAGACACCACATACAGGCTGCGGCTATCTATACCAGTCTTTAACGTATAAAGCAGGTAGAGACAAACAACTGAGAAGTCTATTCTCCCCTTGCTGCATTCCACTGTCAACAGAAAGAAGTTGACGTGTAGACATATCAAGAGAAAAATGGACCCCAAAATCTTGTCTGTACTACTACTACAAAAAAAAGTGATATAAATGGAGAGATGAAAAGCTAACATTTAGACCTAGGGAAAAAGAAGACACTTAAAAAAACCCCGACAGTAACGTAAGTTGTGCAAATTTGGGTGTTTTTAAATGCTGCCTATTTTTTTAGCTTATCATATAATATTAAAATAAGGTCTCTCACTTCTTAAAAGAAAGCTTGGCTGTCCTTTTGAGAACACTATAACAATTTACAATGGCAAATTTATTGAAAAACAAAATTCATTTTACAAATTCACAATGCTTTATCAATTTAAAATGGATGCTGCATTTCCAAAAAGCACAACCCTCTAACTTTTTTTTTTTTTTGTACCAGCAATTTACAAAAAAAATCCATCCCAAAACAAAAACAACCACAATTCTCTCCCCCAAAATGCTCCCCCCCCGCCCCAGTAATTTTGAAATAAACATGTAACAGAATGTAAGTTTTGTACTTAGAAAATGGCAGTTTATAGACCTTCCCCAGTTCCAAATGTGCAGTAGTGCTTCATGATCCTTGAGGGGTTGGAAGGTCAAATATAATTGGAGGATTGGTTGGTTGAAAGCTGACTGTACACGTTGAAGCATTGATGTAGGTTGTGTAACCGTCTGTCATAATGCCATAACCTGTAGGGAGAATGTGTCACACTTACTGTAATATAAACAAACGATGCTGCCCATGGGCAGCTGCACTGAAAGCTTGTTGCGGGATCAATGCTTTGGAATAAAATTGAATTAATCCCTTCAAAATGACATAAGCTCTTGAAAGCTGCCACAAAGACTTGAAGGAAAAAACGCAATAGACTGGATTTGAAATCAGAACTGATGCTTTTGTTTTATCTTCACACATTTTTCCATGGAAAATCCTCTGCTGCAATTGATTACAGCAAAACCAGAGACAAAAATCACACACGTACTTTTTCTAATTACTTAATTAGCACATTGTACTTTGCATGCTTGTAGTATCTGTCAGATAATAAAAGACCGATCAGGAACAGGAGATTTAGAAGTACCTTCAGCTCTACCTACAAAAATCCTTGCTGCCTCTGGGCAATGAACCAAGCTTGGTAAGCTTTCCCCATGCTAGCCTTTATCATCCAGGTCCCTCTCACAGGACTGCCAAGACGGTGTTCACATTGGCTTGTGAAACCTCAGAAACCCATTAGTAGCAGGTTAAAAATACACACACACACACACATTACTACTCATAAAAGCTGCTGCAAAGTATTTCTTTGAAAGTCTGTAAGTGGGTCTAACCAATAGTGAAAAACACAGGCACTGCTTGGTTCTAAAGAGGTCTTTGCATAAAAGAGGAGTCTCGTTGACTCAAAGGGGAGCTGCAGTTATGGCAGCCTGAACAGGCCAGGCGATTTGAACCCAAATGTAGGAATAGACTTGACAAGAAGAACACAATTAAAGAGATTAAGTTCTTTACAAGGAGACACCAGTGAAAATCATGACTAAGGAAAGGAATCTCTTGCTATAAGCATAATAGAGCACTGGAGGTCACTGGATAAGCACTGGCTTAAGCAGAAAGTTGAGGTTAAAGTTTAATAGATGACTGCTTTTCACTATGAAGGGATCCTGACAGCTCATTCCCAAATAAATGAAGGACTAGCCAATATTAATCATGGGATTTTTCAGCATGTCAAGGCCTTGACTCCTCAGTAACACTACGGCGTCAGGTTCAGGAGGCCGGAGACTCTTCTCAACCTCCTGAACATCTGGCCAGCAATTGCCATGTTCAGGACAAATTTGAGCACCGAGCAGTAATGCCGCTTCACTTCTGGCCTCTATCTTCTCTTCCACTTGCCACACAGGAATAGGATGGAACAGCCCAGGGCTGTGCACTCCAAGAATTTTGGGCAAGTGGAGCAAACTATTGACCTGTGAACTGAATCACACCTGCGTCTCCATTCAGGCAATGGGATTCTACTATGTGAGAAAATGAATGGTAATAAAAGCACAGAAACGTCTCCTCTTACAGACATTCTCTCAAGGACATGGAGACGGGGCTCCAGTTCCATCGGTGGAAGAGATCCATTGTTTTCAGCTGATATCCACCAAAAGCGCACAAAGAACCTAGAAAAAGTCTAGGATGAATTTGGCACAAAATGTACCTTTTATTTTATTCTTATTATTAAGAGTTTCATGGAGACAGAGAACTTCCCATTGCTAACCCACAAAGGAAAAATGTTTTTCTTTTAAACCAACGTGATACAGTACAGCTCACTGCTGTCTGAGAGCTAAGATAAATCCAGCTACCTACAGCGTCTCTCACAAAGAATAATCACTTCAGAATTGCTGCACTTTATTTATTTGGACTGGCAATTTTGATTTAGATCATCTTACAGTGGGGAAAACCTTGTTTGTGGTTGGTTTTACTTATCAACCAGGACAAAAAGCCTGCACGATCAAAATGTGTGTATAGCCTCCCTTCATTTAAGAGAATGTAGTGTGCATTCATCTGAGCTAGAGCTGGATGAGAATTAACTGTACTGCGAGGTGCTGCTCTGAAGAGTTGACCATTTGTTTCTGTACAGGAACTGGTAATTCTTATGTCTTCTGTGTAAGTACTAAGACAGGATTCTAACTTGTTTTAGTATTCTTGTAAGAATGCATTTGCACGTTCACTTTTAACACGTGCTACCACCCTTCCTATGAGATTTAGATGCGAGGTGCTGCACGTGGCTCCACAGTGCTTTTTCAGAACCATCTCTCACATTAAAATTCCTTTCTCTCCCATTACTTAAGAATATTACAACTAGAAGTTTCAGCATCCCAGGCAACTACAAAAGCTGCATTTTTGTGTTTTAGCTGGAAGTCTTGCTGTATTCAAATACTGCTATCCATGCCGCTGTACTTAAGGTCAAGTCAGTATTTCCATTACAAACTCCTTATTTACAGACCTTTATAAACCATGCGTAAAATCCATTTCATGAAGTCATGAAGGCTTTGGAAAAACCAACAATACTAGTTGACCAAGCTCTCTTTTTTTTTTTTTTTTTCCTTTTTCATTTCAGAAGTTCTCCAAATCTGTGAGCTTACAGAGAAGCTAATTAGAGTCAATGGAGAAACCTCCAGGGGGGAAATATAAAGCATTTAATGCATAATTTTGAGTTCTAGGGTCACAAAGTCTTACACTCTCTCTCTGGCAGACCTCCTAATATTTGTCTCACAGCCACATGAAAGCTACAAAATTGTATTAAATATTTAAATATCTCCAAAATATACTTAATCTCTCATTCCCTCCCACTGCCACAAACAGAGCTTTTCATTTCTGATCTGGTACTGACAATGGGCAAATCTCTTCTAAAATATGAGGCTGCTGGAAGCTAACATACACAGTATGAACTGTACTACAGGATGCTTTTAGAAATGTATGCAAAGTGAGTTCTGGCAATCTCTCCTCCTGATGTCTGTCCTCCTTTCTGCTTTTCCTTGCATGCCGAGGGAGGTAAGCTGAGACAGTAAGTTGTCTTCAATTTTCTAGCACTTTTCTTGGCTCCCGCACTTGGAATAATTGGAATAATTTTAATTTTGGCTTGCATGTGTGGGGAATCTCATCTGTTTCTCTAACAAAGTTTGTCAAAATTTACATTGCTTTCAATTAACCTGTGTAGAACAACCTTTGCACAGTGAAAGATGTAGGTGGCTAAATGTAGCACACATTCCTGAAACAGCCTGTTTTAATTCTGGCATAAATTTACAAAGTGCTGTGCATGCAATCACTTCCCTCAGTTCCCTCTCTACTTTAGTCCAATATGCCAATACCCGTCCCTTTGCAATGCGTCATCCAGATGCACTCCTTTGGAATTAGCCTCAGATCCAAGAGGAATAGCACAGGTCCTTACCTTCATGGATTCCACCAAAGACGTGGAGTTTGGGCCTTACTCGCCTCTGCACTGTGTTTAGCAGTTCCACACAACCAACTCTCTGCAGCTCCTTTGGAACCCAGTCTCGAAAACCTGAAGGCAAAATGCAATCAATAGTATTAATTTTCTCTATTCAGGTAAGGTTTTACATAGTCTTTCAGGAAGTCATAATTCACTGAAGGTTTATTACCATTATCTACACTCATAACCTCTCCATTAAAGCACACAATGGCTTTTAAGCAACATTTCACTGTCACTTCGTCTTCCTTAAGATTTCCCCTCTCCATATGCATTAATATTTTTCTGGATGTGATTTGTTTTTTTAAACTATAGGCTTAAACTCATCTTCCACCTTCAAACCCTTGAACATTTTTTCCCGGCACTGCTGATTTTTCTTCCCTTTCCCCTGGCTCTCACAGCGGTCACCTTCCCAATTCAGTGAGGTGGTCCCTCCAGAAGCAAAATACGTGAGGAATTTCTGTTCTACAACCTGACACCTCTGCCACCCCAAAGATTTAACACAGCCTTCCACAACTTCCAGAGGGCTGCGAGCATCAGGTAATGTCTGAGCCCCCAGTTAGCAACAAGAAGCAATGCATATTCAATTAAAGCATTCATTAGCATCTGCAGCATCACTGTATTTCTCCACGAACCCAATTGAGAGCAGATGGATTAGCAACCCATGTAAAATAGCACCCGCGAAACATCATAAAAGTGCTTGTGGGGTTTTCTGCTTCTTCGGGAAAATAAACAGATTAAAAGAGTGCTATTCAGAGCGCTGGTTTGCAATATCCGGTGTGCTCCACTGTCAGCAGCTGGTGCAGTGCTGCTTTATCAAAGCAGCAGGCAGGTAGCTCCGGGAAGCTTAAAGTGAATTTGCAGCACTATTAAAAGAGCTCCTAGTAACCAGGATATAAGAAGAGCAATAAGTATATTATTGGTCAAAAACTTTTTTTTTTTTTTTCTCTGCTCTTAGCTCTCCTTCGATTGCTGACTCTTAACTTACTATGATGCAAAATAGGCATTAATTCCTGACTCCACGGTCCCTGGGAGAGCACTGAGCCAACCTGGTGGCATTTAAATGCTACTTTATACTGGCACCGTGCAATTCTGAGAACTGGGGGTTTTCTTCTTTTAAACTCACTACCATCCCAAAAGTCAATGACTTCATGTGATCGTGTGATGATCTGACCCCTTGTATTTCTAAACAATTTACTGAAAGCCTGGCAAAATCACCATCTATTAGCGGTAACGGTAATGAATAAGTAGCTGGCACTTCTTCAGCCTGATAAGCAGCATTGAAAAAAGGCAATTCTCAGTTGTAAAACTGATTGAAATACTGAAAATATGATCCTAGACTGTTTGCTATGTGTCTTGAAGAAAAGCAACACATGATGTGTGATAGTATCTTGTAGGGTAAAAGATAGGAAAAAATAGTGGAAATTTTAAAATGGTTTAGTGAGCACTTAACATATGCCCCAAACCAAGTACTTCTACCTCTGCTGAGCGATCCTCATCTTAGCATCTTTTTGAGACAACCAGAATTTACTTTATTGCAGAATTACTATGAGATCTGTTATATCTGTGAATTACACACATGTTCAGGACAAGCAAAATGTAACTAAATGGAAAAATTTCAGCTAACTCATGAAAAAAATTTACACATTTACATAGCTGTCTTTAGTTTACAATTATCTGAGGGCGTAATTCATTCTTTCACAAATTTACTTTAAGTCAATTAGAATATGTAACAGTGGTTTTACAGATGTTATGCTTAAAAGGGAATTGTAAAGGAGAAAACATGACTACAAGCTCTTGAACTTTTGACTGCATACACTAAAACCTCAAAGAAATATGTCATAGTAGGGGGGGAAATGTTTTAGAAGTTTAAGCCAACCTCTGAAAAATCACATGGGATTGGAAACTGTCAGATGAATATTGTACTTAAACAAAATGGCCATGGAATTGGATATATGATATTCCCTAGCTTGAGTTAAACAAAAAATGTAATTGAAAAAAACACCTGGAAGCTCAACAGATTTTGCTAACCTTAATCATCACCTTACCCTTCTTTCAGAAAGGCTTTTTAATTCATAGTTTTGAGTTAGAGTGAATTACAGCACATGTTATGGAATTACTAATTTTGCTTAGTTGGAAGGTAAAATTCTCATGCAAAAAAAAAAAAAAAAAAATCACACACAGCTTTTGTTTCACTTACCAAGGGGAGGTCCATGTGTCATTAGTATATCAATACCCTCGGGGATAAGGTTCCACTTGTCTAGCAAAGACTGACCTCTGGGTAGGTTAAAGCCCCATCCATTAAACCACGGTGTCCTTTGGGGAAAAATAAGATGAAGTGCATCAGTGCAAAATAAAAATCTCTTCCCTTCTCCAATTTTTCTGAATTACAGTAACTTCTGCAGCACAGAGACTACTTGCAGACAGCCTGTTCGAAGGGAATGTCTCTACAACAAACTGGTTCAAGTACACACTGATCTGTATGTTTGAATTTAATATCCAATGATCTTTTTGTACCTCAGGAATATTCAGCTCTGGGGGCATTTATCCAACAAAGAGAAAGGAGAAAAAATTAAACAACACAAGCTCAATCTAAAGCTTACATTTGGGGATGTTCAAATACAAGAACTCCTAACTTGTATGATCCAATCAAAACAATCAAAACCCTCAGTTTTTGGAGGCAAGGGAAAATTACAGCACAAGGCATCGAGTGGGTAACAGTTCATCAGGAAGACAGCGTAACATTGTGGATATAAGCACTGTGTACTACAATATTTCACCAAATTCAAACTTCCTTTGTCTAGC
Organism: Aythya ferina; assembly: GCF_964211825.1. NCBI lineage: Eukaryota > Metazoa > Chordata > Aves > Anseriformes > Anatidae > Aythya > Aythya ferina. The sequence continues at coordinate 8,271,377 of NC_140301.1, read as the reverse complement.
ACTTTTAGTATCAGAACGTTTGCACATAACTTGGCTTTGAAGCCCCGAGCCTCCTGGAGGCCTCGATCAATGTTTAGCCTCCCAGTAACTTTTTTCAAGAGATCTTATCACTTAAAACTCATTTGGTATTTCTTAAGAAAAAGAGATCCTCAGGTTTCTCCATCACAGCACAGCATTGTTCTGTGACATTTGTTTATCCATCAACCCAGGCACGTAATGATAAAAAGCTTACTTTCTTAGAGTACTTTGTCAAGGTATAATACCACAGTGAGTGGTCTTGATGCAATTTTAATACAGTAACGTCTTTCCTGATCAGGTAAATCCACAATTGTTCTTAAGAGGCAGTGTTTACAGCTGTTATTTGAACATTTTGGGTAGCTGTTAGAATTAAGGTATTTGGAATAGTTTTCATCTGTGTGCGTGTTTCTTAGAGTGTAGGCAACAGAATTAAGACTGGGTTGCTTCATTTTCTAGGAGGGTTTCCCTGTACCAGCCATAGATATTTGGGGCCATCCTTCTCAGAGTTCAAGCTACTCCTGCAGTCTTCTCTGTACTGCAGTTGTGAAAAGAAAACTTTCACGTTAAAAAAAAATGTGGAAAAGCATACCTGTTAAATAAGAAAGATCATTAAGAGTCCTACATCACTTCATTATGGAATCTGCCTTCTGCACCCTCTAACTTATGAATATGTTCAATCTCAAATACGCATTCAAGTGGAAATTTCCCGTGGAGATTACATCTCTATTTTATTTTATTTTTTTGTAATTAAAATACATACTTTGCTTGCCAGAGAAAGTAATTTGACCAATGAAAGGTTTACCCAGTTCTAAGTACACTCAGAGTTCCTGACAATCAGCAGTAAGGGCAAACAGCAGGCACTACCAATACAGGTGCAGGAAGGTCACAGCTACAAATCACAGACACATCCTCCTCCCATGTGGTCCTTCTGAGCTAATGCTTATATTACACATACATAGGAACTCGTTCAACCTAATAGACTTCCTGGACGTTGGAAGAATGGCAAGAAAAGACAGGAAAATTAATGCTAGTTAAGCGTTTTATATAAGCTATGGGCTCCTCGTGCATAGCAAAGAAACTCCAGCTCTCGCTGTTGGCTTACTCTGCACCATCTGAAAACCTGAAGAAAGATCTTAAGTTGTTAAGTGAGGGCAGTGCACCGCAGAGCAGGTTTGCAAGCAACTGAATTAAAAATGAAACGTGTCTGAACTTCAGCTAAATCACAACTGCTCCTGCTTTGCCATGATTCACCTTTCTGAAACGTCTAAATTAGGTATGAATGTTTCCTTTCCTGTAATGTTCCCACGTTTTAACATATCAAGATTATCAAAACCCTCAGGGCTGCAGTTGGCTAAACATTCAGCTGCTTAAAAAAAACAAACACACGGCACATAGGTTGAACTTTTCACTATCAATTAATGATTCTTTCCCCACTTGCATTCCTCCTGCAGATAGTACTGTACTTATTATACCATAGTTAAACCTGAAACATGAAACCACATCTGTGATCTCTCTGGAGCTCTTTGGAGACTGCAACCACGGAAAAAGCTGCATTTGTCTGCAGGTTTTTTATTTTATGTTATTCTTAAGCACTGAGGGAGGAGGAGGGGAATCCGAGTTCCAATATATTCTTCCTTCACCAGCCTCTGTAATTAGCTGTGACTAACAGCCACCACATGGGAACCCACTTGTAAGAAAACTTTCGAGATGCCTTCCCCATTAGCCAGCCCATGCACGGAAAAGGCAGGAATCTTTATTACACTCAAATCTTTTCATAAAAAATTAATAAATCGGGAAGATGAGAGGGCGTGACTGGAAGAACAGCAGGGTTCAGGCTCCGCTCCCTGACTCAGGCCTCGCTGGGGCCCTGCTCCGGGCCTCGCAGGGAAACCCACAGGGCACGTTTGGAACAGCACCGTGAGGAAAAAACGGCACAGGGTCATGTTGGGATGAGATCCCATGGAAGAAGGTCACCCCGTGCTTGCACTACGCTGGGTTGTGGTGCAGGCGAAATGGAGTTGATGTGCTGCGAATCCCCTGAGGGGCCAGAGGAACGGCTGCTTGTCCCCAGCGAGCGCTGAACGGGTGGAGGAGAGGCAAAGCCCGCACTGCAGGCAGGTAGCATCCTATCAGCATGTGTTGGACGGGGATATTGCACTCCAGGTATGGCCTTTCGCTGCATACTGAAGAGCTAAACAGAGTCACACGCAACTTTTAAACAATCTAGGGGAAAAAAAACATGCACACAGATACATACAACGCCTTCCTGAGCTGATTACTTGTTGGGAGAAGACCCCTCAGCTCCAAGAGGATGTGTCTGTGATGTCCTTTGGCTGCACCCGCCTATGATAAGGTGCAATCCAGTGCAAATAATTATGCAGAGGATAATTAGGCATTCGTAATCATACTTTAAGACCTGACATATTTTTCCTTCCTATTACGTTCGAAGTAACAGAGTTCTGTGAACCACCAGCGCCGTGAATAGCGTGCTTCATTTCTAAATAGTCAAAAGAAAAGAAAGCGATCAACTGTTGAAATGTCACAAGGGAGGCGTAGCCATAAAAAACCGTGGGAATTCATAATGAGAGAGAACAAATGATTTTGTCATTTTACGTTTGACGGACCAGAACACTTCCTCAGACGCACCGCACGGCACGACACGGGTCCCGCTCACGCACCGTGGCAGCCCACGGCCAGGAGAACCTAATTTAGCCTCCGCTCGTCAGAGCCACGCTGCGCTCCACAGCATCCTTCACGTGCCATGAAGCTGTCATGGTAAGTCTTGAGCCCTGGCTCACCTGACAGCTCGGCCCTCCCCTGACTGCAAAGCTTCCTTCTCGTTTAAGCATTTCAGCTCTGGCGGCACCAGACGTGTCACGGGGAATATCCTAATGAAAGGCAGACACCTGCCCCGCTGCTGTACCCTCTTCGGTTCTTCATTTCCGCGCAGGAATCCCCACAGATCCCTCTCCACCTGGCGTTCTGGAGCTTACGTTGGCTGCAATTAACAGAGTGCTTATGCAGCAGGCTGCGCGTTGCCTTCACACCCTGTGCTGCAGGAGAGGCGCACGGCACTCGCCACCAGAACGAGGAGGAGGCGATCCTAAACTTCAGGGCAAGGCTTACCCTCCCGTCACAGGTGCTGTGGGAGAACTGCCTGACAAGACAAACAAATCCAGCGGCCTTCAGAGGCAGAGAGCTGACTCTTCAGCAGGTGATCGCATCCCCTTTTCCCAAATAACTGAAGTGTTCTTACTAGTTTGCTATTAAAAAAAAAAAAATACAGCGAGGGAGCATTACTTTACGGCATAAGCTTCAGAAAACAACATCACAACCCCTCCGTGGCATGTACATCTCAGAAGCAGCAGTCAGGCAGGGAAACAGAAGACACACAGCTATGGCCAAGCTCATCCAAGTGATGCAAGAATTTTGTCTCCTTCAGGAAGGTTGATGTTTTTAAAGGATGGTATCTCCCACCATCTACTTCCATTCTTTCTCTGGCTAGGGGCTCATCAATTTAATTACACAATCCTCAGAGTTCAACAACCCAAAAGGTAAACCTACAATGAGACCTAGACAAAACTTTTCCCTTTAACCCATGAGCAAATCCAATTATTTCATTAGCTATGTCTAAACAGAAGTAGAAAAAAATAGATTCTTTTTTCTATTTCCTTTATTCATTCATTTTTAAGGCTAACCGGTCACCCTACGAAAGCTCCAGTTTGATCTTTAATCCTCCAAGCGAAGTGCACAGGAGGCAAAAATCTGGGGCTGTTTCCTCCTACAGGACCAAGCCGAAGGAGCGCCTGACCCACACCGCAGCAGGAAGCGCTTCCACGCAACGACCAGCAGGAACGAGACACTCGCTGGGTGTTTTTGTCAGCATTCAGAGTGCACACACGGGCCTGGAAGGAGACAGACAGCTCCTGCAGTAGCAAAGACGGGATGAGACAGGGCACTGCATGTGCATTCCCAGAATCGTTGAGGTTTGGGACTAGCCCACTAGCATAGCCCCAAAATATTCACCACGACCCGACGCAAAAGCTTGCCGCGGCGCAGAGCGCTTGCTGACAGCAAACCGCAGAGGGAATAAAAACAAAAGTGACCTTTGTGCACAGCGCAGAAAAGCCTTCCCATCCGATCCTCCACCCTCCATCCGATCCTCCGCCCTCCGTCCCGAGGTGCACACCAGCGTTTGCCAGGGCGCAGCAGCACACGCGCTGCTCCGGCAATGGGCAGAGCAGAGCGTGCCTGCTGGGGAAACAACGGGGCTGGAGAGGGGAGAAGGGGAAGGCCAGAGCCTGTGTAACCACGAAGACAAAGGGCTGAGCAGGGCAAGTGCACGGCGTACTAAGCAAGCGTGTTTTACGAGATAAGAGCTTCTGGGAAGACTCTGACACTTGCCTTCGGTGCCACAAAAGCGTTTTTGATTAAGCTCTTTCTTAGAGCGAATATTAAAACCCCTTTTTTTAATATAATGTAACAACAACTAGGAAATCCTAAAGGCTAAATAATTTCCTAAACGTGCTTGTTATAACATCGTGATATTGCTCGTAACGTTGTGATAGCAGAAAGGACAAAGTTAAATGGTTCTGGCTGTCCTAGCTCATTTCCACCTGCATTTATACATGCTGTGCCTTGGCGTCCCGCTGAGGAAAGTGGGGACAGTAACACGCAACCTTCTTAAAAAGTATCACAGAGCCCAGCTCCTCGGGGTTTTGCTTATCCTGCATCTTTAAACAACTGAAGCTCTCGTGGGACAGCTCTTACAGAAGTGGGTTACCAGTACTGTGACGCCTTGGCTGTATCCCTCTCCTAATCAGAGAAGTACACACATTTCAGGCACCTCTGCAAATGTCCAGAACACGGTTCTGCTCTTCTCCCAACGTTACAAAAAGCTGAAGCCGCAACAACGGCTGGGATTTTTGCAGTTTCTCTCTCTTTCAACTCACATGCTACAATTTCTAAACGTTTATTGGTTCTCTGAATGATAAAGCTGACAGTCAGGAGGTTAAAACACCAGCAGGATCACAGAGGATGACAAGACAGAGGACAGCAAGACAGGGCATGGGGCTCCCTGAGGGAAGGGGGGAAAGAACACGCAGTGAAGCAGAGAAGGGGATGACACCGGCATGGTAGTGGATGCTGGAGAGGTAGGGAATAGGTGAGATTTTCAACTTTATGACTCAGAAAAACTTTGGTTAAGTATGTGAATCGCTCATCAAAGAGGAAATTTCCTCCAAATCTTCTGAGGTTTTCCAATCTCCAGCTGTGTTGCAATTATTTTATTGAGGGCTTTACTTAATGAGATCTGGGAGATATTTTAATATCCCCCAAATCTGAAAATAATTCAAACTTGACTCAAGGGCTAATTTCATTCTACTTTTAAAACACACAGAACTACACAGACCTACTAACAGAAGAACGTAGTAGCCGCTGCGTGTGGCTGAGGATGGCTTGAGGGACACACCTGGGCCAAAGGGAGCGCCAGGCTCGGCTGGGGCTGTACAGGACCTATAAAGTCATCTGGGGCCGTACAGGAGCCACGCTGCATTTCCCCAACTGCTACAGGAGTGCTGCAGCAGCAGGTCAGGCCTGCAAAACACCATGGGGACTGATCTGATGATCTGCTGCTTGTTCCAGAAAGGGCACCTTGTCCCCTTCATTCCCGTACTGCACCCGTGCCCCTTCCAGCATCACAGCTTGAACTTCTCAGTTTTTGATGGCAGGATTTTCTGATTTTTGTGGAAGTGAAGAGGAAGGAGCTGACTGGTCCAGAAGCTCTCCACAATGTAAAATCAACGTCCACTCTGAGGGACAGGGCAGGAGGAGGAAGAAAGAAAGAAAGAAAAAACAGTTTGTTTGTTAAGCTGGGTGCAAAGCCACTTACCCTCCAAAGCCTTATGGAAACAGCCGAAACAATCAAAAAGTTTCCCGAGTGACGACACACACTTATTTGGCATTTAAGTACTGCATAAAACATCATGGCTAGACCTTAGACAGTAACACTGGTTCACCATTTCATTGTGTTAGGAGGTGTAATTTCTTTAAAAAACATGCCTGTTTTCTTCATTTTCTTCACTTATTGTAGCCTTTGCCTTGTGCTGAGAAGTAACATCTGACGCAATCAAAATTTCACTTTGCTGAAAACTGTGATCCTACTTCGGAGCCCGCAGAGAAGTTGGTAGCTTCACCCAAACACACTGCCACCTCCTCTGTCAAGTTCTGTCAACCAAGAACTACAAAAATTCGTCAGGGGAAAGGGGTGAGCATGGCTCTCTGAATACATATCATACCTCCTTCTCAGTTCAGGCAACCTCATGTACTTGTTTTGTAGGCACATACAAAAACCCTCCAGCTGATATTACATACACGCTACTTACACAGGTATACACGTGTGCATATACACATAAATACACACTACCTACGTAATATAGATGTATATAAATACATCTGTCTCCTGTTGCTCTGCCTGTGACAAGGAAGCTAGCACAGAAGTTGAAGAAACAGAAGAAGGCACTCCCAACCCAACGAAAACTACAAGTACTCTAGCACTCAAGCATGAACCCAGTAACCTACGTTAACGTTTTCAGGTTATTACCTGGAGGAGCTGTTTTATGTATGAGCCAATTTAGCAAATCAATTAAAGTAATGCAGTTACTTGATCAACAGATGAACACAAAGGGGAAAAAAAATGACAGAAGAGGCTGACAAAAAAAAAAAATGAGGATCATAAAAGAAGCAGGAGCTGCTGAAAAGACTGCAGAGCACTCAGCATTACAGAGGTAAAAGGAGCATTATTTTAATTGAAAAGGATCTGTTTAAGCATGGGTCATTCGCTTTTGTCGGCTTCAAGATCATTAAGCAAAGATCTCAGATTACAAGCAGGTCAATTTACACAACATTTAATTTTAGGCTTGCCCACCTTCATCACGCCCCTTCAAAGAGGTTTGTGGGGGGATGCAGATAACCACAGACTGAATAAGAGTCAATTTGGCTCTTCTGGCGAAAAAAGCTAACATGAAAACTTTAATTAGAAACCGATGTCGTAGAGTCTTTACCTCTGTATCAATGACTCCAACGGATCAACAAAATGCTCCTCATATTCTATCCAGTTCTCACCTTGACTGAGACAAGAATTTTTCATCTTTTCATCTATCCAAGGCAACATGCAACACCTAATTCCCCTCAAAAGAGGGTTAATGGCACTTAATTAAGTGCAAGCAAGCAACGGGAAAAAAACATGAGTCAGGAAAGACCTCTTTCTCATGAACAACCCATCAAAAGTCCTGATTTTATGACAAGACGGAGTTGCCTCCTGGTTGGAGGATACTGTAAGTTCAATTTGGCTGCTTTCAAGCCCTCTGCATGCCCGCCAGAGCAAGCTGCTGCTTCTCCTGCAATCACAAAGCCCGACCCCAGCCAGGGGCACCCTGCCATGGCCAAAATGCTGGCACCATCAGATGTTCCCATTGCTGCTATAGGTTCACCATCACCTCTTCATCCCTCTGGATCATATACACTTGCATTTTTACAGAACACATTTTCAAAGAAAAGACGTGAGCTCATACTCCAAGTTTCCACCTGAAGTAAATTTTTCCTGATGAGTTACAAGCCTACGAACTGGTGGTTTATAATAGAAAGGCAGACTGACATTTAAATAGAGCGGATCTAGAATAATGGCTTTACATTAGGATTTTATGGGAGGCTGAATAACCACAGAGTTAACATACTGTATTTTCTAGCAATAAAAAAATCTGTTGAAAACAAAAGGTCATTTGATTTGATAATGTAAACGAATTAGATTTGTATTGTATGGTCACAAGAGTAAAGGAAAGATTAATTCTTAGAGGAGAAGTCAATATATCAGAATGGCTAGGATTGGTTTGGTTTTAATCCTTTAACCGTGTTGTAAAACCTGCGGTTCATAACCCACAGCCATATATTGCTGTACTCTCCATTTTAATACAGGCCCCGGACTTTCAGTCTGATCCGATAAAAATCTGAAACTTGCAGTAGGCCATTATGTGGGCAAACTATTCATTTTATATTCACCTCCCTGTCGTGTCAGTGCAGAGGTCATCTAAAGAGGGGGCCTAATTAATCAAACTGTCAGAGCCAATGAGGAGGAGCATGTTAATAGGACTTTTATTTCACCCAGGAAAGCAGTGGTCTGACAGGAACCAGAAAATATGGCCTTGATGTTGCTGTTTATTAGCAATGCTGAGATCAGTGGTAATAGGTGCCAAGCAGCTTATGTTTGATAAAGTGCTGAATGTCAAGAACCTGCACCAACTAGAAATTAGACTGACAAGCAGCAGGGATCTCAGCATATTGATAGCTAGCGAGAGGAGATGGAGCTTGGACAGCACCACTAAACTTGAACCTCAACAGGCCACACTCATTTTGTGAAAAGCAAAACAAAAAAAAAAAAACACTCCCTCCATCCCCAAACAACAACAACCAGCAGCTATTTTCCTGCACTGAGAGGTGAGACTTCTCTCTGTGTAACTCCAGCCCAGCATACGTAAGCAAGCACAGCCACACTGGCAGAAGAGCCCTAAACTCGGTACAACGGTGCAGAGCTTAAGGGATTGCCTGGATGGGAACGCGTGGTGATATAAGGCCAGCATGCTGGCCCCACATCGGTTATCCTTCGAGAGAAGTGTCAGGTTTTCAGCACAGAGTGGTTTCACACCTAACACTGACCCAGATCACTGCAGAGGCTGCTGCAGATGAAGGATGCATAGCACAGGTAGCAGTGAGGTCCACACGCCCCTTGCCTGTGTTAGGCTGTGCACTTAGTGAGTTAATCCTGGCCCCAAACACAATAATAATGCTAACACAAATGTGGCGAGGATTTCATTTCTTACCCGAAAGCCCTTTTTGCAAAATGGATACTCTTAACACGAATGGCATGCCCATAGTAAAGAATAAAACAAGCGCAGCTAAAAGGGAGTGAGTGGGAGATACAAGAGATGCTAACAGTTTTTGAAGGGCACTGGACTCATTTTAGCAGCAGCCACGGCATTTGCTGTGTGGGTGATATATGTAAAATCTTAAATTAATTATTTTAGTAATGCACCCCTACATGATTTCTCAGTCTGCAATGTATTTTATACTTCAGGCCATGGTAGGTTTTATAATTAACTACTTTCTGAAGCCATTTTAATTAATTTTTTTTTTTCCCCCAACACCATTATTTCCAAATGAAGAGAGAGCTAACATTAAATGGCCTTCTAAATAGAGTGCTGCAGGAATCTACTCCCGTAGGATGAAGCACTCAGAATCATGCCCCTGGTAATGCCCCCAGGAAGGTTTAAGCAGAGAATGTGGCAGCAGGACGGAAGTGAGCTGCCCCAGGAGAGCCTCGGACACCAACGGGACACACGAGTAACTGGTGAAGTCAAAACCTTTCTTGGTGGAAGAGGAACGCTGTTATGTTTACGGCTGCTGTCACAGATCCAAATATCCTCATCCTGAATGATCTTGTTTTCATTTGCCCTGAGAATAATCCATTGTCTGGATCTTCCTCTCAAAGCCAGCAGCGCTCTAACTGGAATCAAATGTTGCAGCAGGGAATTCTGTGGCCCCTCGTTCTCATGACTCGAGCCTCCATGGCAACCGCACTCCATCCCGGAGCTCTCAGGAGGTTGCCACAAAAGCACGAGCCGCTGCCCAGGGCAGAAGTGCCATCTGCAACGTGGACTGCTGTCCCTGGCAAGTGGCCTAGCACAGCTCACACTACAGAGACTAGGGAGAAACCTCTGCGGTAAGCTGGCGAGCTGGTGCTGGTTCTGATAGCTGCTTACTCATCCTGACCAGGGTTGATAGAGCTGAGCACTGAGGTGTACGAAGATACTTGGGTGGCAGAACCACTTGGAGAACCACCTGCCTTTCTCCTGAGCCTTCCCTGCTCTCCAAACAGGCACCGCTCCACTCTCTTGGTACTGATGAGACCGAGATGGGGTCACTGACACATCACATCTTAATAAATAATAAATAAATAGAAGCGTACCTTTTCAGTTACTTGATTTAGAGCACTCAAATCTTCCACGGCACAAATAAAGGACAGGAGAATGGTAGAACAGTGCACAGGACTGGTTATTCAGGGCATGCACTGCCTCTTTGGTGGCAAAACTTACTTGATGTTTTACCATCAAACTACAGCTTTAGAGATAACAGTTCATTCCTACTGCAGAAAAAACATGGAGAATAATAATGACACTTCCTCACGTTCTGTTGTTTACAATGTCCTTTCGAATGGTTAAAATTATATTATTTTCCCCTTACAGTTTCATACTTCCTAATTTAAACAAAATAAGGCACAACTCTGTACTCCACAGTAAACATGTCAGGTTGAAAATAAACAATTGAAGATAAAATGAGGTCCAAATGACTACCTTTTAGAAATTTAAATGGCTGTTTTCACAGCTACAAGCAAAGTTTATGTTGTTCAGTAAAATCTTAATAATGGCTATGAGCATCATTTTTACGTTTCTCAAGTGCAGTAGTGTTTTTAAAATCATAGATTTGTTCCAGCATTAGCACTTGAAGGGGAAAGTAGCACTAATTCAGAACTGTGCTAACTGAGCAACCTCTTTTTCTGCCTTTGACAACTTATTACATTGCGATTAGCACAGTATTTTACTAGTTTTTGGATTTTATTACCTAGACTGTTATTACTGGCGTGTGTGTGTGCGACATGTACTTGTATATATATACACGCTATTTTTTTTAATGATCTCACACCTTCATTTACTATTCTGGTGTTGTCTGAGTACCGCCAAGTAACTGTTTCTTCAATAGCTTTGTAAAAGTGTGTGCTTAAAATTGCTTGCCTAACTTCACAGAGATACTGCTGCTGTTATGAAACAAAAGAAAATCTGTATGCTGATCCCAATAACACCGCGATAGGAACCTTATTTACAGTATGATTTTAAAAATAGTCTTTTCTTACGGGCTCATTAAATCTAAGCCTCATTTAACTACTAGGACATTTTTACAATGGGTTTAGTGACATACTGTGATAAACGTCTGTGTAACATCCTTCAACAATAGCCACGACTACAGTCATAACCACAGTGTGTATAAACACTGCATCGGTTTGAACAATGCGCTGTCCTGAATAGTAGGAAGTGAAGTAATACTGAACACATTTTTACTAACCAAACCAGCTTTTTGCTTTTTTTTTTTTCCCCTCCAATGGTTTCTGTTTTGTTTTGGGGGAATGCTTTGTTTTGTCAGTGGGAAAAATAACATTCCCCCTAAAATTATGAGAATTAAGCAGCTCAACTTTTTAAGTATTACATGATCCCTTTGAAATTTCGGCCTAGGCAGAAAGGTTTCCTGAAATTTGATTCTTTAGAGATAAAAGGGTTGGCAGCAGGATGAAAGCAGCCCTGCCCTTTTTTCCATGTCAGAGAAATGAATGGAATGGCTTATGAATACATGCAACTCACCCTTTCAGGAGCCACACTGGTGCCTATTTGTCCCGAAATATCAGTGTTAGGTTACTGTGCAAATCAAAATAACTGTTAGCCAGCATGAACTTGATCCACAAGAACAATGAGGAGCAGAACCAGCTTTCCAGAGACTTAAACTTTTCAAACTAAAGTGTAATGCAAGAAACTAAAAGACATTTCTATAGGAACTGTGGTTTCCAAACACTTTATAAGCTGCTACCAATTGTAACTTGCTCTAGCTAGGAACAGAGATCAGGAGCAACAGAATTACACTGCAAACTAAAACTGAACAGGCTCAACTGCATTCCTGTTGGTGGCTGGCCTCTGATTTAATTTCACATAAAATGATATCGCAAAGCTGGACATGGTAAACCTACAGTATTTACGCTGGAGACTAGGGTCTGACATTCTGTCTAAATGAAATTTCCCAGTTGTCCTAAACACTTTTTATCTTATTTCCATGCTAGCAGTTTGAATTGTCACTACATATTGCCACAGTGACAGATGAGCAAAAGCACAAGAAAGCAACGTAGCTGGTTTCTCCAATGAATCATGCCTGGTAAATGTGAAAACCTACTCTTGCCCCAGTTTCTTGGTCCACACCCAGGCAGGTATTAACGGCACCGGGGGTAAATTCTGGAATGGGACTTCATGCAGACTGAAATATAGATCAGCCGTTAGTATTTATTTATATACAGTTAGTATTTATTTATATACGTTCGTATGTATTTATATACACACACATTATTAAAAACAGCACTAAAGGACACACCTTGCAAATATATATGTATATATTTATACATTTATTTTACTGTATCTCACTAAGGTAATGAGACACAGAGCAATAAACTTCCTGTACTATAAGGCTCGAGCCACGTGGCCATAATACATATTTTACGTGGATTAATAGACTGAGGCCCGGATGGTATTGATGAAAAAATAAACATCCTTCAGAAAAAAATTGCTTAAGAGATGAATGCCTCCAACTCGGTGGCTTTTCAGAATCTGTGGAGACTTCCCTCTCGGTGACAGTGGGGATGAGGCCATGGCACACTGAGCAGTGTCCCACCTTTGTCCCGCCTCAGCTGAGTATTTCTACTGACTGCACTGAATTGTTTCAAGGATGACTTCAAGATCAAACTCTGAACTTGGGTTTCTCATTCCTAGACCTCTCTCTCGTTGTAATGAAACCTTCATTAAGCAACCTCTCTCTTCAGGCTTGTCCCTGTCATAGAGCTGCTAACCACTAAAAGAAAAATAGATGGGGTTACGTTACCAAGGAACACCTAAATGTTGCTTACCCTCTCTTCCAGGTGAGTAACGCTCTGAACAACACTCCTGTTTACCTCAGTGAGATCAAAAGACTTGCCACGCATGGCAATGACTCTTTCTGAGCAATATCAGAAAGAAAAAGAAGAAAAAAAAAAGAGAAAAAGGAGCAGTGAGCATTTGTATGCAGCAACCTCCATCTAGAAACATCCAACAGCTGTATCAACATGTGTGAAATGCTGGTCTCTCATTGAAGTCAGTGTTCAAAATTTCACCCATGATCTATTTTTCAATAAGTCATCTCTCACTGTTCTGCTCTTTTATATTGCTTTCCTTCTGAGAGCACAGAAGATATGAAAAGGTGCATTTCTATTAGCAACATCCACTTTAAAACTTCACATTTCACCCTCTTTATAAGGCTCTGCTGCTATCCATTCTCTGATACAAGAGGTTTTTCAGCCTTCATCTGGCTTCATCCTCACAAGAAATCATTTCAACTATGGCAATACTCCGTGTAAAAAAAAAAAAACACATCAGAGGTCAACATGGACTCTCTTGTAGGCATTAGGAAATGAACTTTTGAGTCATAGAGACAGGTTAAAAATAGATTTCTCCACTGCATTTTCAGTAAGTCCCCAGGAGACGGGAATCTGTACAACTACTTACTTAAGCAAGTGTAGTACAACTGAGGCCCCAAATGAGTTGAATCTTCCACGAGTGAAATGACGAGAGTGAAGCCTACAATATATTAGGAGTGTATTTTCAGAGCTTAATAGTGAACCACCTAAACCAGCAGCACAACATCCTTATGGAGGTAAGTTTACCCCTGCTGTAGCTTTATTTCCTACAATGCATCAGGAACGAATGTGAGCTGTTATTGTTACGTAAAGTGAATGCAAGTCTATTAATACTAGAGTTCCTGTCAGCTAAATTTAGCCTTCTGAAAGTCAAATGTTTGGTCCAAGCCAGGGCTGGGCTCCTTTATAGGCAACGGACAGAGCCAAGCCTTGCAAAGTGCAATTCAACTTGTCCACAGGCTGATGTTTAAAGCAGTGGGATGGAATGCAGGGGCTGCTTTCTCTCCCCATTAACTAAATTAGGTAGCTGAGGAACTTAGCTTATCTTACACTCTCAGCCTTTAAATGCAAAAAAAAACCACCCTCAACAACCCCACTTACTGTACCTTAAGGAACATCATGAATATATGCAATAAGCCTTCTGCAGAAAATAGTGGTAAGAAAGGTGTTTGTTCACATGGGAGCGCGTGTATATATACGGCATATAAAATTTGACACCTAAAAGAAAGAACATATATACACCAACTTCTGGCAATCCTGAAAACCCTTCAGCATGTTTCATCTTTCAAAGTGTGCAATGCTTATAAGAAGGCAACTGTGATACTGCTTTTAAGCTATTTTAGTAAAGGCCCTTGACAAGCTTCACATAAAATATTCAGCTTTGATGCTTTCAGGTCCACACAATTTAACTTAAAATGCTCTCAGTCTTCAGCCCACATTCTGAACAGGGTTCTTCTAAAGGCGGTGCGTGGATTCTGTGCTTTCCTATACCCTTCCCAGATCCCTTTCTCAAGTGGAATAGTATTGGACTGCATCACAAACACAAGCTAAAATCCAAAGCAGTTTATTTGCAGAATTATTTGGTAAAAATTGTAGTCGTTTTTAAGAAAACTGCTATGAAGGAATTTTCACATTTGCTTCAAAGGTATGGTACAGCTGAAAAGCAGAGGGGGCTGTAAGGATCCTATATATTTGGTCCTCTGGTATCAAACTGGCCATGCCTTTTATGGGAAGGGTTTTGCCTTTGGAACTGATTTTTGACATGAAATTCTGGCTTTGTAGAACTGAGGAACCAGCGATACTGATTTCAGAGGGAGTAGGCTTTCCTCCTTGATCTTTCCTTACTGTCTGCATAATGAGCAGGTATCAGCTCAATGTAAATATGACACTTCTGCTGCCATAAAGCAAAAGCCAAACTCTTACGGGCCTGGAGACTTCAACATATTTTTCTAAGCTATTTAGATGCCGAAGCTGGCATCAAGATGGAGATATGGTTGAGCCTGGATGCTGCACTTCGGAATGGAAATCTGCAGTCCTTAATCAGGCAGAAATCCAAGTGCGGCATTTAAATCTTTCTCATCTGTTGTCTGACTAAGATCTTCAGATCAAGCACATAATTTAAAGCCTACTGAGATCAATGGAAAAATCCTACTGGCTTCAATAAGCTTTGGATCAGGCTCAGAGGACCACAGGCAGGAAGCTACGTCGGGCCTACAAATGCAAGCAGGCATCGAGTAAGTTTTCCAAAGAACTAATGCAGATGCTGAAAACACTTTTACGACTGAGTGCTTTCAGCATAGATTTTGAAAACAAACAGATTCTCGGTTGAACCACGCCATTTTTTTTGCCAGCTCAGCACAAAAACTTCTAGTTATCTTAGTTTTTCTCTCAACTTTTCCACCTTCCTGCCCTGAACTCACATTTTCTTTATTCTTTGTTTCATTGGAAATCTGGTGCCTCTTTTTCGCTCTTTTTTTACCCTTTCCCCTCTCTCTCTGTTTGGTACACTTGGGAATTTTCTCCTTGACAACAGAACCTCATGATAAAATCGAGGCTAATAACACTTTTAACTTCTATTCATGTTATGCAAAGATATTTTAACTTCTGTTGAACTCAAGCTATAGGAAATGGTGACTTCAAACTGGACTTGATACATGATATGGTCATTGAGATATTTCCCATAAATATTTTAGATGGTAATTCTATTCTTCCCAAAGAGAAAATGACTTAATTATCAGAGTCTTTTACTTACCCTATTCATGGGAACAGATATACTTTTGTAGCATATTTAAAGATACTAAATTATGAAAACCGGTTCACACAGGGTAACTATCAGAGATAATTATTTGATAGTTCATTACAATGACTACAGGAGATTTATTTATAATAAGCGTCGTGTTTTATAACGTGGTACCAAAGCCACATGCTACTACATAGCCAAAAAAAGCCTCCTTTGGCACCAGCAGACTAAAAATCAGTGCAACTTGGTGTACAAATATATGGTTAACAAGCAAACAGATTTCTCTTTGCTGTATTGATACTGCACAGCTACCACAATCCATTTCCTTGTCCAAAGCCCACTCGGGTCAGTCTGCTGACTTAAGAGCTGTGCATGCACATTCGTAAATACGATTTGCCATTTTCTGCGTTTTATAATTCACCACTTACCCTTTAAGCATATGTTTGTTAAACCCCTAACAAGACTGATGTCTCGATTTGATGCTCATTTACAGAGACTGCAACCTCAGCTCCCACTGAAACCAGAAGTTTCCCTATGGATTTAATTCCAGGTGACTACTGCCAAGGCATTTCATTTTTCCCTGCTGTTTTTATGCATGCATGGACTAGATCTAATAATTTACTGTGCAATTGTTGCAAAACGTATTTTGATAATGATAATGCTAGAAAAATGTTTGAAATCTAGGAAAATACCATCAGAAGGAGCAGAACAAATGCCCACTGAAGCGTATGGAAAGATGAAGTCAGCTCTGGCTCACACCTTGTTTACGAAGCACCATCTTCTTTACAGCTAACTAAATTTTACCTGAAGAATTACAGGTATGTTACAGATCATCTGTACAAGTTCCCTATAGAAAAAAATGTGTAGAGAATATATGAATGCTGAATACATGGTGAGGAAGCAGGAAGACTCTATTTCCACAAGCATTTAGGTACAATCTTTGACATGCAGTCAGGGGTGATGTTTGTTAGAAATTTTTCAAGACAGCCATTCGTAGGCTGGGCTCCTCTGCTTACTTTCAGCAACCTGACTGCTTATTTGAAAAGGAGAGCAGAGAAACCACAATGCATGGATTTATTCATTAAAACAATGCTGTTTTAACGAATCACCACATTACTGAGAAAGTTGAGGTTTTGGAACAGAATACCAACACTAAGCAGTTTGGATACATGTGCCAAGTTTGTTGCCAGTGTTTGCTGAAGTAAAATGCATTCCCCTGAAATGTTACCAGTGAGGAAGAGTAGAAGGTGCAACATATCGTTACAATCAAAGGCAGGACATTAAAGTTGTGATATGTTAAGTTACCACCCTGGCTGGCCCCCACTGCTTACTGTAACTAGGAAAACGTCTTTTGCTCCCACCACCATTTACCTTTGTCATTAAAAAAGAAAAAAAAATGCTGTGCTGGACCAACTTTTAATGAACTTATGTACCATGCCTCCAGAAATGATTAATATTTCTTGAAAGGAAAATTAAGAATAGCAACAAAATAAAAACCCAGACCATCGTAACTACACTGAATTTCTTCTTGAACTACACTGCACTAAGTTTATTCCTCAAACAGTAAGATTCAGTTACTCACGTTGTAAGGTCAAGTACTACAAAATTAGGATTAACTTAGATTTTCAGCGCACAATTCAGCATGATGTTTCTGTATGAAAGGGCAGTGCTTTTGACAGGTTGGCTGAGAAACACCGAGAGTTTCCATTACAGAAACTAAAAAGAGCAACAAGAGCACATGCAAAAGGTAACTGGGAATACTTGCCAGCAGTGCTTGCTATCTGTCCCGAGGGACTGAACCCATCATCCAAAGCACCACTTGTCCCCACAAGCTTCTGCAGCCTCTGCGATGAGCACTAGGGCTTTCCACAAGCTGCAGCGTGTTGGTTCACCAACTTCATCTCAGCTTGGTGGGTGCTTTGTGGAACACAGCTAACAACTCCAGGAGTACAAAAATACAGACATTTAGCTTACTCTGTACGCCGTTCTAGCTGTGAGAGTGAGATGACTTGGGATTGTTACCTTTTTTTCCCCCCACTATTCATGATGCAAGAATGCTGGTGCCTTCACTTTATCACCTGCAAAAGGCATTCAGTCTCAAAAAAATACATATATACACATTATTTATTTCTTTATTTTTACTTTACTGATTGGTTGATTCCTTGTGCAAAATATCTTAAATACGTTTCCATAGGAAAGGATATTTTGGAATACATAACCGGAATAATTAACAAGTAAAAATATAAACACAGAGAAGTGCCATTCCGTCCTCACAACATCGCTAGCATAAAAGCTGTGTGTGTGTTGCAATTTACTAAGTAGAAAAGCAAAAGCCACACAAGTCATACTCGGTTCTCTGCTGCAATTTTATCACAGACATGCAGGAAAAATGTTAAGATTCACAACACCAAATGGTGGCATTGAGACAAAGTTCTATCTCTGATTTAATTAATATGGATTTTTCTTCCGATTTTTTACATAATGAATTGTAGTTTATATTAAATACATTATTACTGTTTTGGACAGCTAATTATTTTTAACATTTACCCTCAGTCCATGACTATCTACACTTCCAACAATACATTAAAATCATTATTAACTTAGTAAGTAAGCATTGTTTAATTGCCTCTGAAGTTAAAAGTCAAACCACTGAACTGGCAGAGGTCCCCGCACAAGCTCTCAGAACCACAGTTTGCTGAGAAAGGTTTTCATAGGATTAGTCTCTGCTTTTGGCGCAAAGAGAATTATTTTTAATTTTAGCCTATACAAGTAGTTCACATTAATGTTTAATTAAAATGAAAAAAATAGACTGGGAATTGGAAAAGCAAAGGTGCCACCTGCAATTTATGAATAAAATCTAAGAATGGAGGACTATGTCCATTATCTCTGCGATCTTGAAAGACTAGCTTGACCAGGAACAATAGCTCAGTTTAGAAGCTGAGACAAAAGTAATACTTTGTCTAACGAGACAAAAAAACTGCTGAAATGAACTTACTTTAGGTATTTAACAGTTGTAAGGTGGTTTTGTTCAAGCAAAACAATTTAAACATTGTGTTTATTCATAAATTAATTCTAATTTGCATCCAAAGACTGCTTGAAGTAACGACAAAAAAAAAAGTTTAAAAAACCTAATTTACCATGGTATATCCAGAAAAAATTAAAATGCATAGACTAAAATGTAAAGAAAAAAAAAGTAGTGACTAACATAGACCAACATATAGCAAGCTATGCTGTTATTTAAATAAGAACAAGCAGCATAACTTCTGATGTTACCACTAAAGAAATATTGTTAATCAGCAAAACTCGAGCTTTCTTCCAATAAAAAAACCACCCGTATTTTAAATAGCACAAAAGCAAAACCAGATTAAAGCTGATTAGAAATATCCCTGCAACTGAAACCAAGCCATTTTGAAAAACACAATCAAGCACTCTCTTTTCCAAGCAGGTAACTGGGTGAATGGCAGGGCTACGCTTCCCCCTGCTCCCGAGGCTTTCCCCTGAGGAACGCTGTCTGCCGAATCTTTCCTCAGCTCCCTCGCGGTGCCACCCATCGCCGTGCTCCCCGCAGCATGCCCTCTTTCTGCACCTTGCTGCTGTTTATCCACCTTATCAGCTCAGGAAGAAATTTCGGCCAAACTCTTCCTCTGGTCACCGATATCTCTGGGAACCGAATCCATTAAGATATTTCTGCCCCCTACTCCTGCTATTTTAACTGGCTGTTGTACAGGAAGCAACTGATAAAAATAGGCTTACAATGCCCTTACAGATGAACTAGCAGGAGGCTTGATTGTGATTGATGCCTGAATAAATATACAATAACAGGCCCTACATTTCAACACAGCTTTTGATAGAAGGTATGGAGAAGTGTCGGTTTTCACTGCCCGGATTGCAGCTTTCTTTTCTCAAATACCTGGGAAGTGCCTTTCAGAGCAGCCTGACTCTCCTACTTTGATTTGAAACGCAGAGCGGGAGGTGGTATCCGTAGGCAGGAACCAATATTCATAGGAGCTGGGAATTACAAAGGTGCGTTTCTTCCCACAGGTGCTCATGTGTGAGCCCCAAGTCTGAAAGGTCTAAAGCCCTCTGAAGCCCAAACCCCTCTGCAAGACCTCAGAGCCAAGGTGGGTCCATGGGAAAAACAAGCAACACCCTGAGAGCTCCAAACAAGTGGCTCGGGCTTGGAGTTGGAGGCTGGGGCTGCTGCAGGTTTTGGCCACTCAGGAACTCCCTGGGAGAAGTTCTCAGCAGGCCTTTGGGTACAGGCTTTGCTCCAGGGAATTAAAACAGAGCCAGCTTCTTGCTTTTCTCCCAGTGGGGTCAGCTACAAGAAGAGGGGATGAGCTCCTTGAGAGGGCAGCCCACGTCCTTGCTGTACCTCACTGGTGACGGCTGCGGGTCCCTGCCCAGCACGGTGGCCACATCTTTTTAGGAAGGGCACTGTGGAGATGCACTAAGAGGACGAGCCCAGCCGCTCGCTACTGGTTTGGACAGTGGGGGCACCGTGTTTCCAGCTTTCACTCACCCCACTGCACTGCAGTACAGATTGAGCTCTGTCTGTATTCTTTTATTCTTTCTCAACAAACTGGTTAGTGCTGAGTGATGCATTTACGTGCATTTACCAGCCCAAACAAAAACGTCAGGAAGCAAACTCAGTGCCCAGTTTTTATTAACCTTCCTCTTTTTGCAGAAGAGGGCTTCAAGTGTCCTGAAAGGACACATTATCAGCTCCCACTCCAAGTACCACTGCTATCTATACCACTCCAACAGTAGCTCTGATATGTCCTTTCTTATCCTGCAAAAATATAGACACCTACTTAGCTTTCCAGTGGCACAATCCAGCAAAGTACTTAAGCGAGTACACAAACTTCAGGCAGGCAAACAGTCCCACTGGATTCTTTGAAATCACTCATGAAAGTAAGCTTGAATCTGTTCGATACCTTCCCGGATCACCTTGCTAAAAATACCTAATAGTAATACTTGGCACTTGGCAGTACTTTGTGTGGAGAAACTACTGCCCAAACAGCAAGCAGAGGTGCACATGTAACTATCACGAGCTTCGTTTTGCAGATAAAGAAATGAAGGCAAAGACACAAGTTACTTCCTGCTCCTCGAGAAGCCAGGCAGCGGCAGAGCTGGGACTCCCACTCCGTTTCCTTCCCCATATGCTCAGTCCTTCTGGCATAAAGTGGCTCTTTAGCTGAAAGCATGGTTAGCATACATAGCAGCTGCCTGCCAGTCTGCAGTGCTACAAACAAAATGGAAAGATTTGGTTCCACCGATTATTTTACAACCATTAATATAGATCAGTGTGATACATACTCGAAGATGCGTTCTTTTGAATGGATTGTAATTGTGCTACCAAGTAATTTCAAAGACGCAGGCATTTCTGACATGCACATGTTGCAGCACAACCCCCTGTGCTCTGCTAAGGAGCACCAACCATGTTTCCCTCTTACCCACTTAGCTTTCTGAAAACTCTGAATTAAAATTGTTTCATTGCAGGTGACCGAGGTGCAACTGGCTTTCAGATGCACACATAAGAGCAAATCACGTGGATTTCTGATGAGGGTACACTAACTTCCTAATGGATTTCTCCTCAAGCACTCAACCCACTAAAAACGTAAGCCAGACAAACAACACTGTTTAAAAATATATCATGTCCAATTCCAAATGCCTGCTTTATTCATGAAGCACTTCAGTTTAAATGAAACACCCTTACGTTTAGAGTACAAACGTGGACACCAGACCTGCCACTCCGTTTCTTGCTCTTCGTTATTAGCAGATCTTCCTGAACTACTCCCTCTTCCTGGAACCGTGGTTCAACACAACAGTGAATCCCATTTCAGGGTACCCAGTACTAAACCAAAACTAGATCAAAACCCCAAACAAACTCCAGAACAAAGCACTGCAGCGACAAGCTGCAAAGCATTCACCCAGTTCAAAATGCTGAATGCACCCAAAGGAGTAGCTCTGCCCTGCTGCAGTCAGCGCAGACTCCCTTTTTGTACTCTGGATACTGAATGAGAAATGTGTCTAACTCGGCCGAAGCCTGCATTAAGGGGTCGTACGGCAGATCTCAGACCCAGCATTACCAGTTGCGGAACTGGGGCTGAGATCACACTGTGCCCCAGCCTCCCTTCCCTTCCCCAGTTTCTCTGGGATTTAAATGCTTGCAGGGTGACATCAAAACCCCCGTGCCTGAGGTCATTTAATACAGCACCTTCCTGCTTAGTGTCACTGGAGAAGTCGCTCCCTTCAGCAGGGAGAAGTACCAAGCCCTGGCTCAGGGACTCGGGTGATTTATGAGCAACACGCCCGACGAGTGTGATTTCTTTGTTTAGACTGCGCTGCTCCCCAGCCCTTACCAACCAGAACGTAACAACAAGTGCTCTGGTTTTATGTTACCATAGTTCTGGATTAGCACAGTCGTAAATCAGGGCTGTGACCCATATTTTAATACCTTTTCTTCTCCCAGTTATTATGATTCGGTTATGATTTGAACAGCATGCCATTCCAACCAAGCTGTGACAAATACACTCTCCACACTGCACTTTATAATGTAAAAATCAATTTTTGCACCGAGCTTGTAAAATAAAGCCTAACATACATAAAAGAAACTGAACTTTCCCAAGATTGTTTTGATTCAACTGCTGATAGCACAACTTGCTATTCAAGTTCATATAGGTGCACACAATGCAAATGTGGAAAAAAAAATAAAGCAAAAGATTTTTCCTATTGCAACTTAGAATTTGAATGGAATATTAATTCAAATGGGCTACTAACCAAGTGATTCCCCCAACCCGCACAACAAGAAAGCGCTCAAGTCCGTGTTAAACTTAAGCAAGTACATAAATCCTACAAGTTTCACAAGGGTAAAAGTGCGCACTGAAAATTAAGTCGGGAGTTTGCTGTTGCTTTTAGAAACAGAAGAATGAAAATTCAAACAAAGATACCTGTCATTACAAAGTAACAAAGCTCTGACCACAATGACTGCCGACAAACAAAAGGTAGTTCAAATATCTAAATATTAGTGGAAAAATTCTGTCTAAATTTTAGTGGAAAAATAAATATTAGTGGAAAAATTCTGTCTAAATATTAGTGGAAAAGTAAGTATTAGTGGAAAAATTCTGTCTATTGTACTAATACGGTATTATAAAAAAAATTAATTACATTAAATTAAAATGTAATAATAACCTGGTAGATTGTATCACACTAGACTTTAGCAAAATGCTGTACAGTCTTTTTTTAAAAGCCCTAAAATTGGCTTGCCTGGTAGGAGTACCACTCGGAGGAACAGTGGCTAAAGGGCTATAAACAAATAGATTGCAGCAGCACGAGGGAGGTGCTAGTGGATTGCTACAGGGACTGGTATTAGGATCAGTTTTATTTAACATCTTTATTAATGATCTGGAAGAACGGGTAAACAGCACATTAATTAAATTCACAGATTTCAATACAGCGAGAGGTGTTATAAACACGGCAGTAGGGAAAGAAATTATGCAAAAGGAGGTTAGGAATGCAGAAGTAAAAAAAACGGGATCCCTTCTGAAAAAATGCAGCCTAATACATTGGAGAAGAATTTAAAAATGTAAATAATCAGGGAGGGGAAGCAACCTGAAAACCGTTAAGCTAAAACAAAAGACCTTAGGGCAGCACTTGACAGCGCATTATGCATGAGCTCGCAACATGAACGGGGGAAAAAGAATAAAATGATGCAGGCTACACACATGGATGTATCGCAAGACATCAAAGAGACAATGCGGTGCAAGTCCAGGCTTCCTGCAGAAGCAATAAACATAGAGTTGCCATACTAAATCAGTATTTCAACTAGCCAAGTGTCTCCACTCAACATACATTATGTTAGTGACATCCATGCAAAACACTGGCTTTTTGCTTCGCAGCCTCTTGTGAAGATTTAAATCAAAATAATATCTGGGAAATATGTATATAAAAAAAAATAAGAAAGAGCAAAAGAGGTAAACCTGGAAGGATTACAAAGACTGAATACATAATATAATAGAGACAGGAGCTGAAAGGCACAGGAATATATACATCAGGAAAGGAAAAGAAACCTTTAGGCTCATCAAATATGGTACAACTTGGATTTTTTAAAGAAATTAAATGAATATAGGAAGATTTAAGTGGAGTATCAATTACCGTTAGTAACACCTACCAAACTAAGGAACAATTTTGAAAGGAGTTAACTAGAACACCCTTTTTTATTCATCAAAATTGAGCAAAACATTCAAAACTATAGTGCAGGAGACAACCCCGCAATGGCAGAATGACTCAGTAGGTCTTTTCCATCTCTAGCTTCAATGATTCCATAAGAGACAATAAGCAGAGAGACAACCCTCTGCAAAATTAAATCACTGGGAATCAACCGGAGAATGAAAATTAAATCACAGGAAAGTATTTTCTTCTTTGTAAGCATTAGCATTAATCACATGCAAAAGTAAAATATTAGTTAATTTGATTCTCTGTGCCTTCCAGACTCCAGTCGAAATGAATCAATGCAGGAAGAGCGGTTTCTCTGATAACTGGGAAATGATAAGGAAAAAAAAAATGTAGAAAGAGATGGTGAAAATGAAATGACCAAAAAGGGACTATAGAAAACCATACTATGGGCTCTATTTCTTCTGAATCCCTAATAAGAATAACATAGGTGATACTTCACAATGGTGGCTTTTAGAGAGCCTTGCCCAAAAGGGCAAGACTTAGGAAGAAAAACACCTTCCGCGATATAAACTATTACTAATTTGGTTGTTTAAATGACTGTTATCACTGCTCTGCGAGCCTGTGAAAAATGGCTTTATTATATGGCACCTTCAAACGGTGAGCCTGCTGTAATGCTGCAGGTCTGCCACAGGGAAAAGAGCAAGGTAACCTCGAATCCCAGCAGCCCCTCCTCAACTCACGCAAGAAAATAAGCAACGGGTGCGATGGATTTGCAAAGCCTGATGCATTTGGGGACCCGTTTGCCTTAATTGCTGTGAAACGGGTTACTGGGGTGCACGTAAGCTGCTCGTGCGGCTATTCATGCCAGGATCATGTCAGCGATAAGACACAACCGAAAGAATTACATCTGCACAGTGTCAGAGCAGGGAGGGAGGCAGAACGCTGGCACTTAACGCTGTTCGTTAGGCCACGAAAGGTCAAACCGGACAAAACATAGCCTAATGAAGCAGTTTGTTTCGGGGGGGTGAGGCAGCACAAAGCCTTTTAAATTAGCAGTTAAATCACGGCAAGAAGCGATAACGGAGCTGGGTCTTATCACAGCCAACAAGAATTCAGGTACGTACTTCACTGGAAGTTGAGACTGGTCCAGTTTTGCAAAGGGTGGTGATTTAAGCTCGCGTGCTAGTGAAACTGAGGCATGTGCTGTGGAAATAACAATAAAAAAAGGACACGCATACGGTGAGAGAGCAGCACTGCAGTCGAGACAAACCCTACTGCCTCACTGCCGGGTTATTTTCCAGCCAACAACCCAAGCTCTTAGTTCAGTGACAGACATTCTTGATCTGACATGAAAATATGTAATAAACATAATGGAAACTTCAAAAAAAAAAAAAAAAAAAAAGAATCAAACCAAAGGGACAAAACAGAAAAAAATAACTAGGGGTCTGTTTTGTTTCTTCCAATACATTTTGAAAATAGATACTTTCCTCCTACAGGGAGGAAATAGTACATTTAATTGGAATCATAAATCATTAAGCTTTTATAGTTAGTAATATCTTATATAATGAAACTAGTTTCTCACCACATATACTGTTTATTGTTCAAATTTTACAGTAAGTTCTAATAATGGAAGTGTTACAGATCAGTTCAGCTTACCATTTATATTCCGTCAGTTCCTTGGTGTTTTGTTTTTTCTTTTTTTATGTGTGCGGTTTTAGGTTTTATTTTTTATTTTTATATATATATATATTTTTTTTAATATCAGCATAAATCTGTCTGGCCTTCTACCTCCTCCAGAAAAACACAGGCTATTTTAAATGACTCTGAATATTAGGGGGCTAGAAGTATCTTTAATACTCTGTAAATGGAGTTGAAAACACAGCCTTCCTTCTGTAATCACAGCTGAAATTCCAGTTCTCACCTTTAAAGATGTGAGGTTCTTCTCATTCAATAGGCACCCAGCAAGCCCTTCCGCTGTGCCAGGCTCCTTCCTGCAGCTGCCGCTCACCTCTCTAGCAACACGCAGCCACAAATGTCACCAACTTGAGCAATTTTCTATAGGACTGCAATTATTTTCCTCTTTCTGCTTTCCCCGTCCCACAGCAACACAATCAAGATGTAAAAACAAAGAAAGTGCAACAGACACATCGCTGATTTCATTGCCATTTAAGACAAGCCCGGCAGCTCTGCGCTGCGGGCTGATGAGGAAAGCACATTAAGCACTTGCAACAGAACATCCAAGTAGACCTGCTTTGCAGCCTGATTAATAGAAACAACCTCTAAGGACTAATCACAAGTCGAGCTCTGTTTTGTAGATTAATAGAACAAAGGCACGAGAGAATAGGGAAGGTTACAGGACTGGAATATAAATAAGCAAAGGTGTACACTCTGGGCAGTTTGACTGCTAGTAATTATCAGCTAACAGCACATCCTTACCACGAGGTCTCAGTCTTCTGTGCTAAAGCAGCTCACGTCCAGATGGACAATCTGCCTACGCGTCTCTGAATGTCTTACCTCTATTTTAACTCCAAACTTTACGAAATCAAAGCAAAACCTTGCTCCCAAGCTAAGCATATTTTCTTCCCCCTTAAATCGCTGTTGAGATTAGGTGATTACCAAGCTTGCAGGAGGTACACTTTTCAGTCACATACACACAGCTCAGCAAATCCCACGTGGGCATACAGTGGGACTCAAGCGCTGCTGCCACTGCAGCATGGCAGCAGATGCTCAGACCCTGCAAGGAGGCGAGCGGCTCCTGCTGCGCTGTTCTGGCCAGCAGATTTTGCTGGCCCTGAGCAGGATTCCACCTCGTGAAGGAAATGAACTCAAGAGAAAAGTCCTACAAATAAACCTCTCTGAAAGGAGATGCAAGATAACTAATGCTACCATAAAACAAGAATTAGAAGTTATGCATTAACTGTACATAGCAGCTGTATAAATACCAGACAGAAAATTATGGAAAAGACTTCCACACCTCCGAGGAAAACAGTTTCTCTGCTTTTCAAAATATTCCATTGGATTGGCTCAGATAAAATTCAGTGATGATAATGGTAACACCAAATGCCTGCTTCAGAGCTCCAGGTACCACTTTGCACTGTGAACTTCATGAAACACGTGGAAGCTGCTGTCCAAAACCCTGAATGACCCAAGTCCTTTTAACCACAGAGAGGACAGATTTCATCCTTTATGTTTCAAAGTATGTCTTCAAATACAGGAAGATTAAACAATACACTGAACTCTACTAGAGTGATTCATACTTATTTCCACATTTTCTAAGCCTTCCCAAAAGCTCAGCCTCTTCCCAAAAGCTATGTGCACATGAACACGAGCAATATCATTCCTGAACCTTATAAATCCAGGAGTTAATTAAAAAGGATCTTCAGGTCAGGCAACGGATGACATTCTTCCTTAAAGTGGTACTTTCCACATTTCTCAGCAAATACAAAACCTAAGTTTTATTCACAAGCAGAAGGAGACAAGCTTTTTAAACACTGGAAAAAAAAAAAATTCAGATGCACTGAGTCCTGGATTACGGTGTATCGGGGCATTCCCTATTAAAAAGGGAAACACTTTAGGACTGCAGCTTTCAGGTTAATGCTCAGTTTGCCTTTTTCCTACGATTTCCTGCTATGCAGAACATGGAAGTGCCCTAAGCAGCCCAGATGGAACACCAAGAGAGGTGTTAAAGAGAACACCTTTCTTGTGGTTTCTTTTTATTACATTCCCAGTTTGGGAAACAAGATGCATTAAAATCTGTGCCAAGAAAAGCAGACTGAAAGATTCCTCCTTCCTTCTTACATAAAGCTTTTTTACATGAAGTCTGAGGCAATACACAAGCCATAAGTGTATTTGCAGGGTACAAACCTAAAGCCTTTCTCACCAGGGCAACAGCACAAATAGCAGCCTCTGTCAGTTAAGATACACGGATTTTCGTGTGTACAGAAACAAGGAGGCTTTCTGAGGAACTGCAGCACACAACTTTCTGTCAGTCCTACCCATCCAGAAAACGCTGCTGGAACACCAAAATGGAAGGCTCTCCGGAAGCAGAGGATAGCCAGGTTGGCAGGTGCACAGATACAATACTCAAGTACTCAGAACATTACTTGCAAAATAAAGGGCAAAGGACATTATGACACACTTGGCAGGTGATTTCACATCACTACTGGCTCATTTTCGAGGAAGTATTGTTTCCTTTGACAATGTAGATG
The DNA here is from genome assembly GCF_964211825.1 of Aythya ferina. Classification (NCBI taxonomy): domain Eukaryota; kingdom Metazoa; phylum Chordata; class Aves; order Anseriformes; family Anatidae; genus Aythya; species Aythya ferina. The sequence continues at coordinate 8,243,422 of NC_140301.1, read as the reverse complement.
TAGGCACAAGGTTCCCAAACATGACGTGCATATCAGGATGTCAGGCCACCAGCGAAGCACATGCATGAAAGGCTGCAGGTTTGCTCACAGAGGTGGCTTTACCCAAAACGCTAGAAGAGGAGGAAACAAGAATGAATGGAGTTTCTAGCTGCTAGCTCCCATTCCTTTTTGCCCCAGCATGCTGTGCACCCAGGCTGTACAATGGTGCCCCTGTTTGTGCATGGTTACAGCATGCAAAGCAGCTCATCCTTGTGACGAGCAGGTCCAGCCCATCTGCTGGAGCTACCTCAGGTGAGGCACTTGTGGATAACCCAGAGCTAACTGAGGAGGCAGCAAGCACCACACCATGGCAAGGCCTCCTGGAGACACACAGGGGAGGATGCTACTCAGCCACTTCCATCAAGGCATGGTGATACGTTGTCGTCACCTTCCTGCTTGTAACACCACTTCAGCCTTTTCCACGTGCACAAATACAAATAGTTCTCAGCCTTACAAAGATTTTAATGCTTAACTAGTAGAGTCCAAAATGCCAGCAACTCCCCTACCTTAGATAGACACAAGCCAAAAAACTGACAAGCACCTAAACATTTTAGAGGTGATAAATACCCAGTGGTCTCATTGATTTCCAACTAAATCCATGAGTCTTGACCACTTGTGATTAGATGCCAAATCTATTCTACTGAAAGGACTCTCATGAAAATCTGATGAATGTAGTTGTCACTCCTGACCTTTATATCCACGCTCAGATTCACAATCAGTGTTCTCTTATTTGGAGGGCTCGTGCAATTTCTGCTTTATTTCATAGCCTCTGTGAATTCCATTAAATATTTTAAACTGGTTGAAGTTAGCATTCTGATCAATAAGTATTAGATAAATATGACCCAAATCATCTTCAAGATAGTCATGAGAAATCTTACCCTTCATTGGGAGCTAACAAAATCCAGTCACTCGCTACATGACTTATTTTTATTAAATCCACAACGCTATTTTTCAAACTTAGTTTCTCTTCTATTTCATTTTATCACTATCACATCACGTGAGTCTCATCATCGCCTCCATATGAAGCAACGTACATTCTTCTACACACTTTCCTCGTATTGCTCCAGAATAGATGAACTATGAAGCGAGACTACACTTAACCATTTCACATACCTGATCCCTCCTTGAGACAGTGTGCAGGACAATGCAGGGCAAGACCTGCAAGACCTTCTGTCCACCCCTCAAACTCATTCATTTCAAATAATCTTTAAAATGCACTTGAATGTGTCCTCTGTATTTCCATTACAACTTAATTCAGCAGATTTCCTACCCTTTATTTACATACATAATTTCAATTTTATACAAACAATTATTTAACCAATCAATATATTTATAATATGTACGTATAAATTGGTTAAATAATGATAAATATTCATATTTAACCACTAACTACGAAGGTACTGACCCCCGTATGTCTCTTCTAACTCAGGGTCACAACTCCTGACTTAGCAAAGATTCACTCATCCAGTGCTTTTAAAGCAGCAGCATTACTGACTAAACTCCCCACCAGAAGCTGTTTGAATCTGAATATCCTGCTGAAAATATATGTGCTTCCACGCACATCAGACTCAATGGGCCTCTCTCTTTTTTTTTGGGGTCCTGGTTTCTCAGGCTCACCAGCTCACTCTGCCCCCAAGTCCTCCGTCAGCCTCTCTGCCTCTCACTCAAAGCACTCTGCTGCTCTCCACTTCCTCGTGTTTAGGGTACACCACACAGGGGCAATGAAGGCAAGAAAGTAATGGGACCTGAAGCACACCATCCAGTGTGGAAACCGGGATGTAAACTCTGGTCTGATGTAATCCAGACACAGCCCGAGACACCCTCTTACTTTTCCAGTCTCCTATTGAGAAGGTGGCTGTCCTCAAGTCAGATAATCTTTCAGTCAGCCTTAACAGGTCGGTATTTTCAATTTTATCCGTCTTCCCCTCTGTACTCACGCACCACAGAGGTATGGCACACATACAGGAAGAAAATCAAAATGTAAAAGTCATGAAGTGCGCAGAAGCCACCCAGGAGAATTTATTTTAGTAATCAACATGTGGTGCTGAGCCTCGCCTCACGAGGAACAAAGTAACCACACATTAGGGTTAACTCTCCCCTTCCCTCCTCTTTCCCCAGCTCCCATTCTTTAGAGTTTCTCCTCCCACGGTTTGCTGTTTGCTGTTGAGCAAACCTTATTTTAATCTGTGAATAGGAGACCACCAGAATTAAGTAACCCCTGAGCAGCACAGGTGATGCTCATTGTGGCTCTTTGCTTTTTTTGTGTAGCACCTACTTAACTCCAGGAAAATGGTGTAGGAATTAGAGCCATACAGCACATTATTACCTCAATCATTTGTTTGGGAGTGCTCTGAAGGAGTTCAAATCCCTGCTTCCACACCAGGAAAAATGCAAAAGAGTTAGGAGAATCACCATTTTTGCCTGTTTAAGTGCCTAGACTTCCACCCACAAATAGATGCAGTTCATGTGTACTAGTAAATTCATGTTTAAGTTGAGGCTGAATGAAAAGTTATGACTTTATGACTTGTCCCAACAATGGGATGCAGATGGGATAATGTCCTAGTTCGCTAGGACAGGATAGCACTGGAGTATTAAAAATCACTTACGAGATAATATATTTCAAATTACAAACATTCCATTATTTCTTTAAAGAAAAAACTTTTAAAAAGTAAACAAAAAAAAAAATTCAACTTCAAGTAAATCTGATATCAAGCAGACTGAGGAAAAATCAGCAACATTCCCAACAAGGCAAAGAATGTAAACAAACCGCTGCACTCCTGGACCTGGGGGAACACATTCTTCGAACTTAAAATGAGAGGCTTGAAGGACAGATGCCAAGAAAAACGAAACAGAAGCCTGCACCTTAAACACAAGCATGCTACAGTGGTGGCGTGTTTGTTTAACACACAGACAGAGGACCAGAGGACTTCAGGTTTTGCCAATATTTTGCTCGGTTGCCGACTTCTCCTGAATAAATGCTGGAACTCATACAAAAACTGGTACATCACCAATTTTCTTTTCCAGTCTCCTCCTGGTTCCCTCGCTGCTAAAATAGCAATGAAGAACTTTATTGCTGAGTAGTCCAATTTCTGTTCCTCCTTTTTTTTAGGCACAAGTTAATTGCCAGCTAAGATTATGAAATAAAAGAAATGAGATCCATTCTAGCCCATCAGTATGTCTGAATCCTATCATGTGAGTTGCCAATTGGTTTTCCAGTCCTCACACTCAATATCTGCTGTTAATTTGCTTGCTATTTCAAGAACTTGAAGACTGTCAGCAAAATCCATGATGCATTACGAAACTTATAATTGAAAAGAAAAAACAACATCTGATGCTTTTCTGACAGGATAAATACAAAGTCTGAAAACACTGATCAGAAGACGGGAGACGCACTAACTTGGAGCCACTCGGATTAAAATATAATTGCAAATGAAGCAAAGAAAGGAACTTTCTTATTATAGAAATAAGTTCAAACTTACACAAAATCTTTTGATGAAACCCACAAAATTTACAGTGTGCTAAAAAGAAAAAATCTCAAAAAAAATTATTTCTATAGCAGATGACTGAACCTGTCTACACTTCCTTAAGGTTGCATTATCTATGCCAATTAAAATTTTGCTTCTGAAAAAGAAGTTAAGGCACTTCCTCTAGAGTTACTAAAAAAAAAAAAAAAACCTTGAAAGCCTTGGCTTCTCAGAGGTGAACGATAGTGAGCTGTTTGTTCTTGACCTCTGGATCACCCTACAGATCAAATTCTTGGACATAGGAAAAACCCACCAGTATTCATTAAAAGCAACTGGGAGGCCAGCTTTGTGCTGCTGTTCTTGAGACCTGAGCAAGCTACAACCTGACAAATGTGCAGGATATTGCTGAACAATGCTGCTGTTCCTGTCAGAAGAGAAGAGCTTTATTCCCAGCTTCATTCAGGATGAAGTGATTTTAATCACAATGATGCAAATCACAGATTTTGAGTCATTATTTAAATAATCAATGTTAGTCTTTTACATTTGCACTTTTCAGTTATTTCCATAAAGTTGATTCAATTAACCATTAAAATACATTGATTTATATAAAATTAGCTTTTATATAATTTTATTTATTTATTTATCAATAATTTATTTAATTTATTTAAATAAATTATTTATCAATAATTTATTTAATTTATTTAAATAATTTATTTATTTATCAATAATTTATTTATCAATAATTTTATTGATTTATATAAAATTAGCTTTTATATAAAACATTTTCACTCCTTAAAATGATTCATCTCTCTCTATGGTGATTTAAACAAATATATATGCTGAAAGCCTTTGGTCTTCAGTTTTATTTTTCATTCTGCTAGATATGGGTGTATTTTAGTAGCTAAAAACTAACGTACATGATTGCTTTACGAGATTACTTTATACTTATGACTGGTGACATTTTTCTGAAATTTTATGGAGAACAGGATTTAAAATCCATAAATAAACCTATCACCTCATTATTCATGAAATTATGTACCGTAAATTTCTAAGCACATAAAATGAAGATCATCAGAACACTTTCAACTTTTTCCTTTTAAACAAACCAAAAAAAAAGCTAGCTGTAGAGCAGAACAAAATAAAACAGAAAATATTCTCCCTGAACAATTGTTCCTGTCAAAATGTGGTTTAAACAAACTCTGCCTCCAGTTAACTGCAGCTCTCCAGTGGTTTGAACACTTTTAGAGCTTCATCTGAAAATAGACGTTGCTAGAATATTTGTATTCAAATGTCAATAGCATGCTACAGAAAATTCACCCCTCAACATGGATGAACAATTTCAAATATTACTTGAACACACAAAGTACATTTGAATTTAAATAAGACTTACATTAATTCACTTGCATATATTCAGTACCGCAAGGTCCAGTAAAAACAAATGATCTCCCCCTACCCTTTTAAAGACACGCTGATATGTGAGTTACACTTATATATAAAGACAGAGAGTCCTAGGATGTAGAAATTCATACATCCATTACTGTTTGTATTTTTGTCTCATTCAGTAACTAGCCTTAATCTCAAATTTCCAAAGGAGAAAAATGTTTCTATTGGAGCCCTGAAGAGTTTTGACTATCCAAAGTATAAACTATTCATCATTTTTCCACCAAACAAGTCAGATTCACCAGGCAAAGTCAGAAGAAAGAGAAAGAAGGGAAATATTTTTTGTTGATTGTTATCTATAGACTATATGGAAGATCTTCCAATCCCCTACTCAAGGTGTGAAAACATCAGTTAGATCTTCCTCTGAAAGTGAGCAGAGCCCAGGGTGTGACTCATGTCTCACCCTCACTCTTTTCTCTTCTAGGGGCTGTTGCTCTGTTTTCAACTCCCCTCCAGCTAATGCCATTTAATACTCACAGAACCATCAGGCTAAATTCAAATTTTCTGCTCCTTACAGGCTGTTGATATGCACCACCGCACATTCCAATTGCAAATACACATGAATGCTCCCGTGTATTGTAAGTTATTTTCTACATACAAATTCTTCTAAATTGTAAGTTAGCAGGCACTACTTGAATTCTCTTAGGTCTTTAGAAAGCTTTCAGATGTACCATGAGCAATAACATGTAATGAATATGGACTGATATTTCTTTTCTGTAGTTACACTGAGTTGGCAATTTACATTTTCTAAATAGATAGATGACTTATAGCCAGTTTTCCCAGTCTTCTGGCAATTACTTCTTAGAAACCTCTGACAGGCTGAAGCCTCCAGAATCACAGCTGTTATTCTTGGTTTGATCCCCCTTTTTAAATTAAAACCAGTAGCTTTATCAGCAAATGAGAATTTTTTTTCCCTCTGGAAATACAGAAATGCACATAAATTGAACATGCCAACTTATCTCATTTTAGGGTTGGAGCATCTTCTGGGTTAACGACCACTGTTCCACATCTGTGACAGAACTAATTGGGGTAAGGAGGCCATAAATACACACAAACCCCCCACAAATTCTCTTCCTTTGGGGTAATCAGAAGATTTATTCTACTAGAGTGAGATGCAATTGTAAGGGAAGGAGAAAAAAATTAAGAGCGGTCAAACGCTTATCTGATCATTCTGTCTTAGTTTCCAGGCACAGATCAGATTTGGAACAGATTTTTCCAGTATCTAATGCGACTTTTTCTTCCTCTTGAGGACCAAGTAAAATCCTGGACACCAGCTTAATATTCATCTTCTCAGGGGTGAGGTGGCAGTGGTGGTGGGAACCACACAAATCGAGAGAAATGAAGATACTTATCTCTGTCCTCGGACTCGGATTACATATACTGATCTAAAAAGCTGTACTTAAACTGATAACCACAACTCCATTTCCCATCACCAGTTGCTTGAAAACATGCTTTGACAGCAGTTTGTCACAGCTGAACACAAAGGAAACATCTTTGACAAGAGAGTAGAAGTCTGCATTTGGTTGGAGCTCAACTTGCCGTTTCAGAAATCTAGCCGAATCTCCCATTGATCATAAATTGGAGAAATTCACTTATTAATCAATAGATTATAAGGATGAATAATCAAGAGTTGTCTTCCACAAGGTCACAATATATATGCCACTCATGGTTAAAATCAACTCTGATGGCTTGTCCCTTGGAATTTCATAAGAAACATTCTACATTCACATGTGTACCAGTGAAATGAAGGACTTCTCGACACAGCTGGATGAAAAGGGGAACTAATCACCATTATGAATTTTGGAAACCACAGAGGGCGGGGAGGGGGAAACTGCACTACATTTTGCCAGCACACATAAATGTAATCTGTCCCAACAGATTTTGAAAAGATGCCTACACACTGAAATCATTGGGTGCCTGCAGAATGCAAGCTCTCTGTCTCAAACATACATATGAAAGAAGCTGAACAAAATCTTAATCTCAGCAGGTAACCTTCCAGCCCACACAGCTACTCACAAATCTACCATACTCCAGAAGAACTTTTACAGGCCCTGTTTTCTTCTGTGTGTTATGTATTATTATACTGAAAAAAGTAATTTATTTTTTTTTAAACTTTGAAATGTCTTTACAAGATGGTTTCTAACCTGAATTAAGACCATCTTTCCCAATCAGCTGATACTGCAGGACACAGAGGGTTGGCTGTTTAATTAGTTATTTTTTAGTTAAGCAAGCTGTCGGGCTGACTTAAAACTATTTTAAATAAAGAATTTTAGATCAAGCTATATCATTTTTCTAGATAGCACTAGTACACATGTACTAGTACAATTATCTAAAAAGTATTGTCAGAAGCATTAACATATGTGTATAAACTACCAAATACTGCAGGCTAAGTGAATGGTCAGGAGAGATGAGATGAAGGTAAGTATGAGAAAGGGGGAAAAAAAATTATGCCTGTATATGTTTGCTCCATTCTTTGGTTCAGACCCTGCCATTCCCCCTTCCTCTTCTTTCACCTGTAAAACAAGCCTGACATAAAAAATGTAAATTGTAAGCTTAAAATAAACCCTTTTTATAGGTGTGCATAAATTAGCATCCAATCACTTCAGCTGATAATTGAGAATGCCAAGTAACATAATGATCATCACGATCACTGAAGTTCAGTTTTCTGGTAGAGGCTCAAAGGACCTTGGTTATTGTTGTTAGTGTGAGAATTTAAAACGAGTGCTACTGAAGACTCCACAGAGAGATAACAGGCATTGCAATTTAACAACATATTGAGAAAACAAGGAATAGTCTCCTTAGTAAAACACTGGACAGCAATTTTCTTCCTGCATATACTTGGCTCAGGGGTGGAATGAAAACAAAACTAGCTCAAGATCACGTTATTTTAGCTTTACACACACACACAAAAAAAAAAGCCTCAAACTGATCAGAAATAGCACTTAAATCACCTGCTGCCTTGTACCTTGTGCTGTGTTGGTGATAAACGCCACCACACTAACCTATTAGAACAGTAGATACAAATATCTAAATAGCATACAACAGAACAGTGCTTCCTTCCCTAATACATATTACATATTAAGATGATACTGAAGTTAATCCGCAAGCATTAAATGGATATTGAGTCCATAATTTAAGTGCGTTCAGCATGCAGAATACAGATAAGTTACAACTTTTTCTTTATTTTCACATACGTGGCTAAACACAGTATACTTATCCACACAAAAGAATGGCCATTTCTTCAGAGCTGGGAACAGCTGAGTTTGATACTATTCTGCAGGGCAATATAGCAAAGCAGCTTCAGGCCTTTTCAGCAAGAATGATTCCTGCTGTGGTTTAAGTAATAAAGAGCAAAGAAAGTTTAAACTGAGACTTACCATGGGGCACCGTATATTCGGAATCCTTTAACTGTTACCTCTGAATCTTGTAAGTAAATACTATTTGTCAGGAGTGACTGAACATTGTCAAAGTCCTCTGGTTTCAATTTGGACACAGAAGGAAAGCGGTAGTAATCTTGTTTAACAAGGTCTGCCATGAATTCCTTATCAAATGTCAGTTCATGATTCCCAGCAATCACTATTTTATATTCATATGGCAGGTTTCCTGAAATAACAAAAAAAGGACTTAATTAGCACATTTTCCTCCCACACCAGCATTGCCGGCACAATAAGTAGACAGCTAGCAGTGACAGAATGAAATACCCAAAATCTGCGTGCATCTCCATGTTGAGCAGAAGCTATTAATGCTGCCTCCCTTCCACTGAATGAAACTGTTTTAAAATTTAAAGTAACGACACAGAAATAAATGCCATAATAGTAATAATTCTGAACAATAATTCTGCATGTAGCGCAGAATTAAACAAAACAAGCTGGTAGGCACTGAACCACCTCCAAGCATGGCATAAACCATCAGTGCTCCCTTGCTTTCAGCTGATTATATGTTGTTTTATATTACACTAAGCTGTGAATTACCACTGAATTCATGGGACTGGGTCAGTCAGCAGTGCTGAGCCCTAGCCCATGGAAGCGACCCGCAGTGATTTAACTGGGTGCCCTGCGGGTGGGTACAGCAGAGGCAGCAGCATGCCTCACCAGGATGCCTCACCAGCACATTGTGAGGATACCAGCTACAGGGCACTGAATCAGCTAGCTGGCACAGGTGTTTTTGAATTGTGCAGTTTTTTAGGTCAACGTGTATGGAACCCAAGCATTCAAAAGATGGCATTTATCCCCAGACCCAGTCTGTTCTTCAAAGCTCTGACTCATTTGAAATGGACTTTCACTTTATTATTATTCAGTTTATGGTAGTATCTCATTTCTGTAAAGAGTACATACATGGAAGAAACCATCGAACCCAAACAATTAAGACATAAGGTAGGAAAAAAGAAACATGGCTAGCACATTTATTTTGAGTTTCAGATATAAAGAGTACAGGCTTGATCACCTGAAGTCCATGCAACTATTTCCTGTGTTTGGAACGAGGCATGGATCAGGCCCACGGAGCCAGATTATTTTTTTTTGAGTTCAGAGACAGATTTTTCAAGCACTTGGTACGAACAACCAGTGCCAAATATTTCAATTAAACATATTGCGTATTGGGCTCCCTTAAAAATATGTTCCTCTACTATGGTGTCTTCATAGAAGTCAAGATCTTTTACGAAATCTGTCTTACTATGATTTGCCAAAAATCACATCCAAGTTTGCATCAAAGCTAAAACCAGGCTCACATCTCCCCTCTATTGCCATCACTGATTCTGTCTTGAACCAAGTTGTTCATTTTAGTGCACTCCTAATAATCATTTAAAAAATATTTTTTTCCCCACAAATATGCACAATACTTTACAATCAAATGGATAATACGTATAAAATATATCATTATATATATTCACTTCTTGTATTGCTCATGAGTCTTTGTTATTTACACAAACCATGAAAGCAACAACTGACACACTGTAATGGTTAATGCTGTTAGCCCGGATGCTCACACGTATATATACATGCAGATGTTTAATGTCCACTGGTTCAGAAATAAAGCACAGGTCCTCAAAACATACATGGGTACATCTTCCAGATCTGGAACTTCCAACATGCACCCCCAAGGGACACAGAATCGTAAGCTAGGTATTTCTCATGAATACTGTTCTCCTACTAAACAGACACAGCTTTACTAGTTCAAAACTTGTTTTAAACAGCTTCGAAAGGTGTTTTCTCTTTGTTTAAACAGTAAGTGTTAAACTAAACCTGTAAACATCTACAGCAAGATTAACTTTCCCCCAAATAAGGCTTATAGGAAATCAGCCAAAGCTCTCTGCTTGTCAGTATTTACAGCAGAGAAACAGGAATTACACAAGATACATAGGCACTGTCTCCATGAAGTAAGTTAATTCTGGATAGAATAACAAACAGTTATATATCCCCTGGGGAAAAACAAAAACAAAAAAAATCATAGATTCCTCACACCTGAACTAAATGCAGTTAATACATATCCATAATTCCCTGCACTGCTGCATTAGATTAAAAACTGGGGGAGACATGGTAAATGTTCCTCTACAGATTATACCTGACTCCTTTCTCTCTTCCCTTCCCCATCTCTGCTACTTGCTCCTCTGCAATTAATTTTTATTTGAATACTAGAAGTGCTAAAAATTCCTGCTCTTTGACACTCCTGGGCACAAGGTAAAATTGCTATTTTCTCCTCTCTCAGGAAACACAAAGACACCAGTGGCATGAAATCTGATATACTTGTCATACCTATCAATCCCCCAAAACAAGAAAGATGTGATTAAATTCTCAGAGCAGTAGGATGGAAAAGTTAAATTCAGGTTTCTGCTAAGTTATTAACATTTACCATGATAGCAGAGAAAAATTCCCATCTTACTAGATGAATGCCCAGGTTTTACACTTTCTCCAATTTATTTTGATAGGAGATCTGAAAATCAGCACATCTTGCAGATGTTATATCCAATTAAATCTGGAACGTTTTGTTTGAAGTGAATGCTTTTTATCTTGACTTGTTGAAAAACAAGGCTTACTTTAAAGACACATAGAACACACACATAAAAAAACAAACGAGTAGTGGGATTAATGATTGTTAAAACGTACAAATGTAATATTATACATGTTATATAAGCAACTGAAATCACTAAGGAAAAATCTAACAGTAATTACTTCAATTAATGTCAAGAAAGCCATTAATTTTACTGAGACTAAGGAGACGCTCCGCTTGGTCAGCCCTTGAGCCAGGTAACGCCTCAAGGCCCAGGTCTAGGCCTCAGGCACCAGGCGTAACCAGGGAGCTCAAGACTAGGCCTCACTCCAGGATCAACACCAGGGACTGAGAAACAGGGCTAAATGGGTGCCTGAGGAGAAATCCTACAAGGACCACAATTCATCAATATCTGCCTGCAAGCTCTAGCTTAGTAGTTCTGCACACCGAAGAGCAACCAGTGCAGGCTGGGGCTGCATTCACCATAGTCCCGAGTCCCCCCTGAAGGGGCAAGGCAAGATGCGCTTCACTCCCTAGCTGTACACACAGTGTTATTTACCACAGAATGGGCACAGAGTTCTCACCTGGCACCCCCGCTTAGTTCCCTGATTTTATTACCAGCCACATTTTGCACTTTTTCTGGAGGCAAAAACCACCGAAGCTGCATTGTGAGCTAGCGATGAGGAACATGCCTCATAAAAATGCCAACACACCAAAAGCCAGGCCCAAGCTAAGGAGAGCAGCCAGAGGAAGTCTCATCCATTTCTTTCCTCTTCCCTGAGGAAAGACTATATAGCACTAATCATGGTAATAAATTACCTGCAATCAGATTAGCTATTTGTTCATCACATTCAGGTTTTGCCTTCCTGAAAGGCCCTGGCGGCAGTGCACAACATTCATCCTCTCTGATATAATTTATGAAATACTTCGGTGTCTTTTACTTTGGCAATTTTGCCCTTTGTCTATAATCTGCTGACCTTTTGTGTTTTTTATGGAAGCATAAACAGTCACACAACAAATCTCCTACTCCATGATATTTTAGTTTTCATCTTGACCAGATTAATCTCTATCTACTTCCATTCTGTCAGTTCAGAGAGCCACTGTACCACAATACACAAGTTGGAAGCAATTTTCTTCACTAAATTTCTGTTAGCTACATTTGGTCTTTATTAAACTACTTTCCTATCTACCAAGTTTTCTATCACGTTTCAGTAGTATTATTCATTCCAATTTATACCACGATTCTGAGAAAGAGAAGAATAACTTCTCAAGCTAGGAGGAGTTTGATGTGTTCACTAGGACAAACACTTCAGAAACTCCAAATATCAATTCACAAAGTAATAGCTAAATTTAAATTAAACATACTTAACTGTTTTCCAGATGAAATCAAAAGGCTAACATCACAGCTTCTAAAAATGATTAGAGCACTAAGTCTGTGAAGCAGAGTCACTTATACGGAAGTTCTTGAAATCTTAACAGGTATAGAATACATATATGTGCACATGCACATACACGTGGTGTATATCTTCAGTATATGTTAATATTTTTTTGGCCAAGATGTCAGTTAATATCTGCCCTCAGCAGGCGTATAGCAAGGACAGAAGGTGGTAGTTCATTAAGAAAATGTCGCAGCTAGACAGGTTGTCCTGAAGGACAAAAAGTGAATATCACTCTTGCTCCAAAAAGAGCAGAGATAGGTAACTGCAAATCATTTGGAAGGAAAAGAAAAAAGAAAAAAAAAAAAAGGTAATTTATAGTCAACACATTAATCTGGCAGCCTCAGAAGATTTCTGTAACTTTTCTGTTTGTCAGTCAACTGTCAAGTTAGAGTCCCACATAGCAATACTTTCTTCCATCTGATCCACAAGCCTTCGTTCTCACTCCTCTGCCAAGCCCCTTTGCCAGCACGATTTGGTGGCCACAGAGCACAGTGGATCAGGAAACCAACCCCGCTGAAAACCGATGCAGCAAATAAGGAACAAGACTGTATGCACATGCTAGTAAGGCAGGACAGGACTTCTTTCACTGGCAGCAATGATGTATAGCACTTTAAAGCAGAAGCTGAAAGGACTGACTTTAAATACAAAAATTACATTGTTGTTTTTTATTTTAAGTTTACCTTAAATACTTGATCCTAGGAATCATTAATCCATTGAACAACCATTTCTATTTTAATGGCATGCTTCATACAAGTCCAGCTTAGTCACACAACTGAAGTTCCGTAGAGCTGCCAGACATGAAAAGCAGTCTGACTGTCAATGAATGTTAACTACTGACTACCTATAAAAATAAAAAATCACATTGTTTTTTGACTACTGTTATCTACAAAATGCATTGGGAGGCAGGGGAGCTAGAAATAACATGATACTAACTGTCTATATATAGTGGTACAAACCTGTACTTGCAGACCATCGCTAAACAAATACTTTTGATGTGAAGCTCTGAATATGCACACACATGCATTAACTATTCACACCACACAACACTTCCATCAAGCGTTAAGTGCTTTCATGCCCATGTCACATAGACCCTTTGGCCATATCCTAAAAACTGTGCTGAGAAACCTTGAAGTAAAAAGCTTTGTCCTTTCAAAAAGAAGGAAAATTTCTACAAGTCAGATGCCTGTGCAAGTCAATCACCTCCAATTTACAGTGTATCATATATGCTTCAAAGAGCATAACTAGCTCTGGAACATTCACTTACAAGCAACCCTATGCATGTCCAAAGATAAACACCGAAGGAGCAGATTTTGTGTGGTCCTATGGCCTTCCAGTCCCTACAGCATCTCAGGTTGCCATCAGCTGTCTGACCACAGCTGCATAAGTGCCCTAACAGCAGCCAGCAAACACCATCACTGCTGTTCAGTAGCACTGGAATTCCTCAAAGAGGTTTCCCATGGAAAGTCCATTGGATCTCAAGGTCATGGTTATTACTCTTCTTCCCAGCATTTATAGAATAATCACAACACTCACAAGCCCCTTTCACAATTTTAAAAGGAACAGTATCAGAAAGGATCTGATTTCTCCATCAGCAGCAACAAATGAGTTAGACTGTACAAGTACAGTTACATAGACCTAAACTGTCACATGATATGCTGGACTTCTCTCACCATAAAGGAAAACCATCCACTCACTGTAGGTGTGGAGATTCAAAACTGGGTATGGAAAAAAACATACTTTCTAGGATGAGAACGATTGGCTTTAAAAATATTCTGGCTGTTTTAATCAAACAGCCCGCATAAAAAGTCTTCAATGAAACAGCTATGCTGATGCCAACTGATACACTGACTGAAAACTTAACCCATATATTTCTATTCATCTTCCCTTTGTATCTGCAGAAACCTAAAGAATGAAATAAATAACAAAAAGCAGGCAAATAATAGAGAAAACATGCACAAAAACAGAACAAGTTTCTAAAGAAGCAGAAAGAGCTGAAGCACAAGATCTCAAAATCTTTTTGATGAAAAGTATTCCACCAGCTTTTTAAACTCTCATCAGTTCAAATGCCTCTTCATTTTTTTCCTCCAAAAGAAAATCTGGAGAAGGAAAAATAAAGGCAAAACACACATGGGAAATGCAGCAAGGCGAGTAGATGAATGAAAGTTTAACTGTTTTGCCTTTATGCAAGGAAAACATCAGACCACAGCGCAGGGAGAAGCAAAGGCTGAGACCCTTGAGTTCCTGTGATAAATCTAAAGCTTGCACATTAAAGCTCCCCTTTGTTGAAAACGCTGTTAGACACAACAAAACAGAAATGTTACGTAAGTGCAAGCTCTGCCTCTGACCTTTCACTCTGTAACCGTCAGGCTTCATTAATTTTCACAAGGCCTGACAGCTCTAGCGTTAATACTCACACTTGCTGATCGAGCCACACAGCAGGTTCAGACTGCTACCTTCTCCTCTGAAACTCATGCATTAGGATTTCTTCCATGCTGGCAATGGAAAACCAAGTCTAAGAAACATTAAACACAAAAAACTACGTTACAATAATGCCAAGGTTGAGTCATAAACCCATGAAAGCAAGGAAGTATCAAGTGAGTCTTTCCTCAGCACCTGTAACTCGGCTACCCAGTGCCAGGATGCTGCAAGCCTATATGGTCCACTTTGAGTGACCACAGATGCAGGCTCTGCTGTACCTATGTGGTCACGTATGAGCCCTCTGAGGCTGCAGAATTGGTGGTGCCTAATACCAAGTACTTCTGCTCTCTCCCATCTAGGTAAATGAATTGAATTTGGTACAACACTGGGCCACAACATCACCAAACACAGCATGAACCCTGGAACAGGGCCATATATACTGCCGAACCTAGTTAGCTATGGGTCTGATTTAACGAAGCTCTGACATCGTAAAGATTCCTTGCTTTTATGTATTTATGTCTCAACCATAACATTATTCTAATGTAACTGTTTGTGATTAATATCCTTCTCCTCTAATAGAAGGAAAGTAGCAGAACATGAAGGACAACCTTTTGTTTCACTTCAGCATTGCACAGCTTCTGTAGCATTCCGACATTACACACGTTGGGTTTTGATCTCAAAGTCATTTTTGATTTCATCTGACTTCTGTTATTGATTTTTTTTTTCTTGAAACAGAAGGTTTCTCTAAGGTTTTATCAATTAATACATGACATTTATTTGCTTTGAAAAAGAATCTGAAGGTTTTGTTTAGTCTAAGCTCAAAAAAAAATATCCTCAGGATTTTGCAGCTCACAGCACTGCCAACTGTAGGTGTAAGAAGTCCCCAAAATTGGCTTTAAAATTATCATAATTGGAACTTAAACAGCACAGATTTCCCTGTTTATGAGTCCACAGAAAGGGTTTCTTTTCAGGCTTGTATTTATGTAACCAAAAAGATGGAGCTTTCAAAAAAAAAAAAAAAAAAATCGTGTAACTTAAAATCAAAAAAGCTGACAGCTATGAAGTTTCCCTTTAAATTTAGCGAATTCTCAACACAACACCCTCACTGCAAATCACAATAGCCTTATTTTTCCCTTTCATTTCTAAAAAGGATTCTTGCAGAAACGGTAGTTCCTCCTCCACTTCTGCTTCCTATAAACAAAGCAATACATAAAGGCCTAGCACGACCACTTTGGTGCTGCATGCATGCTTTTAGAGAGATGTTTTAAGTGAAATAGAGTTCATTTGGGACATTACGTAAGGTTTTCAGCCAAGAACTACTTTTTGTCTGGTAGAGTGGAAGGGTATTCCTTCAAACAGGATTACCCCATATTTACACTTAACATGAAATTTGCGTCTTATCTCCTATAGTTTTTGGTCTATCCATCCTGTAGGCAGATATACAGAAGTGTTATATTTTGTCCAACAGTTTTACATTTTCTCCTGTGACCACGAACATGAAACATCAATGCATTAAGATGTAATGCACCAGAGCCAATGAGTTTTAGACTGATTTCAGCTCAGTGCTGAAAATGGAAACAAAGCATGCCTTCACAGGGCCAGCAGGGCTACACAGAAATGTTCTTCTTCAACTTGATTAAGACAAAATTGAAAAGGAATGGGTTTGGTTACTATTGTATTAGGCTAAAATAAGAAATGAACCCTAGCACTACCTAAATCTAATATGAAAAAGCCATCTTTGTTTCAAAATTTTCAAAGCATTCTCTATAAACGCATCACAGATCAATTTACATGGTACTTTTGCCAATAAGCAAAACGAAATCACAAGTTCCAATTGGCTTAACTCATATTGGAAAGTGTGAAAGCAAATGCTAGTAAATGCAATTACTGCAAACAAACTCCATTTTCTTCACTCAGGAGGGAATTTCAGCGAATATTTTATTGCCCTCAAATAATATTTCTAAAGGCATCAATACACAATTCTATTTTCTTTTTGGAGTCCCCCCACACACACACTATATAACCTAATCCTCTATAAGGAAACTCACCAGTTTTTGAAATAATATATTGGTAGTTGATATTACCTTGTGCACACACATACTGTATCAATTTAAATGATTATTCTCAGAGAATCTTAAGAACGTCAAAACCAGCAGTCACTGTCTGACACAAACAGCTCTGGACCTATTTTCATAACATGCCCTTTGTCTCTGTAATTTACAATTTCAATTAAGTCTTTTATATATTTATAAAAAAATAAATGAATAAAAGCCATCCAAAAGGAGGTCATCTTGAGAACAATTATACAGAAAGTAATTAAGTTAATCATAATCATCACAGACGATAGCTTGGTACATGTACGTGTATTTTCACACTACAAAAACCTGGCAAGCGCTAAGGGCACGTTTTACCAGACAAAATAATATCTTTTAAAAAGGAATGAGTCTAGTTGGCAATTTTTCACTCCTTACTGAAAGAAACTTGCTGCAAATCCATTAGAATTATGAATGCAGGCCCCAGATCTGGAGTGCCTCCGATTGTTCTTCTGCCTCACCAACAGGCAGCTTCATGGGAGCAGCAAGGCTGAGAAATGGACCTGGACCAAGATATTTCCAATATTTACCTACAGATCTTAAAATAAATACATAAACAAACTAATCAGGATTTGCAATTAATTGCCAGAAACATTCTCTTCTTTCCTCTCTGACCACCTTCCCATTAACTGTTTCCTCATTTTTAAAGGAAAGACGCAGAGTCTCTGTGGCTTACAATTGCCAAAGCACAGGCAGACTCCTCCCTCTGCCTTGCAGCCTGGGAAGCCAAGTCAGTATTTCTGAACAACCCCTTCAAATGCCTCCTTTTTTCTCCATCCCAGAAAGGTGATCAGACCATTCCTTACAAGAAGAAAAATCTCCACTACATAACAGGGAAACTTCTGATACTAAGTTTAATTTTCTTCTGATATTGCAGTGTCTTTAACATACCTTTTCCATTTCTGTACATGGAACTGAATATCCTCCTTTGATTTTTGAGCATAAACACCAAAACATATCGGTGCCCAGACTCACCTGACTACCAAACACTAACATAACGTGAATAGAGTCCAATAACGGCAAGGAAGAATTAATAAGCAGGAACAGCAAGGATAATCATGAGTAAAATAAACCAAAAGGAAGAAGAAAAATAAGGTAACGTGTTTTTAAAATATCATAAAGGTTTTAAAAGCATAGAATGCTGTCTAAAAGCAGGAGATCAGCTTTTTAGTAACTCTAAGAATGTAACATCTTCCAATGTGCTAAAGCAATCAGCTGCTTTTGAAACATGACGCTGTGTGCATTTGTTGTGGTTTTACTTGTAAGCATTTAGTGTAGGAAGCAGATCGGATATTCAGAATGGATTTTTAAACATGTTTTCAGATGGCCATGCTGATGTTGGTTGGGAATTGTTTCTTCCTCTTGTAAGTCGCAAGAGAGGAAATCTAAAACCTGAACTAAACTCTCTGTCTAGAAGCAGACCAGTACGCTTCTGACAGCACCGTGCACTGCGTTTCACAATTACCTTCACAGTCCGCCCCCGAATTTTTTAGAGGATAAAAAAAGACGAAGTACTGAGAGAACGCAACCAGAAATTACAGTCAACTAAAAATATTCAGGCAGATCTCTGAGATCCTCCAGTACTATCTTCTGAATCCCAAATTTGTTCTTCTCCATAAACCTAAACATTCCACTGCAGTCTTTCAAGATGATCTTGGATATCAGGGATCTCCTGAGCCCTGTAAGGAAATTCCTTTTAATAATCCAGCCCACAGAGAGATTTCTTAGCTACTAAAGGAGACAACCAAATCACTCCAGCTGTATCATCTTATTACAACGAACTGAATTTCTCATATTCCATTTTTTGTTTTTTTTTTTTCCCTTAGCCATCCACAGTTGCCTGAAGAGAGTGCCACATAGCCTCAGACATTTTCCGTGTAGGTTTAAGCACATATACTAAGCCCAAACATTAAAAAATAAGGAAGGACACTAAGCCTGAAAGCAGCTCTAATGTGAAACTGGGATTCCAATGGAAATCGGAGCCAGCAAGTTCTGAGTTCTCAATCGCACCTCTGGTACTACTTTTTCCACCTCCTCTCTTCTTCAGCTTCGCAGAATTTCAATTCCCAACTTACTGATGTCACAGCACCCCACAGCCCCATGACAGAAAGTTCAGACTGAAGACTTTTAAAAATCCAAGGCGTCACTCTTCAACTGGTAATGGGCAAACCTATGTGCCCAAACACCTCCTAATCATCCTTCCAAAGAAGGGTAACAAAAGAAATGAATGGAAATAGTGTACAGAAAATAAACTTCATTCTGCAATATCAGAGTTCAGGTGCTTTCTATGTGCCTGAACTCACTCAGGTAAGCCTTCTCTTTCTGTCCCTGCTACTACACATACTTTGGGCCCTCTGCCCCAGCCATCTCTGCTCCTTATTAAAATAAGGATAATAGTAAGTGCCTAACATATTAAGGTAATTAAATATTTTTAAAGCAAGCTAACGGAGTATGTGTGATTCATGGTACTTATATCTGTGCACTTGAATTTACAGTAACATTTTCGTGAAGTGTTGTAAAAGCTCTATGATGCAGCATCTGTAGTTTCCCTTTGTGTACAGAAAATACACCAAGGACCGTGGTACATGAGTAAGTATTTCTCTATCATTAAATGGTATCATTAACTGCTGGGGTATGCAGCATTTGCAATTTTTCATCGACTGTGCTTTCTTCAGAGCAGGGTGTTTCTCGGCTTACCCATTTTAGTCACCGTTTCTAGATTAAAAAAAGAAAAAAATGCCATATAAAGGCAAGATATGCAGATCTTAACTTTTGCTGAATAACACAGCATAGTTCATCACAGCTGGTCATTAAGACAAAGCACTACCAGAACAGCTATTTCAGTCACTTACACAAAGGTAACAATTTATGTCTTATTTATACTCCTTTCTGCTAAGGTTTTGCCCTTTCACCTCAAAGGCAAGCATCATTGTTTTTACAGCTGGCTTCACGGAAGCATTTGTTTATGAATGGCTATATTGCTTCCACTATAACTGTACGCGCCATCCTCTCTAGGAACTCAGTCAAATGTCAGCCCTCATTTTAGCACATCTACCCAGAGCTGTCCGTCAGCAAAGCAGCAGCTCTGCCTCCCCTCTGCCCCCAGCGCTGCCCCATGGGGACTGCCCAGGTGTCCCTGAGCCACTCTTGCTCAATCCTGCCCCGCTTTCCAAGTCTAGCAAATGCCACAGGGCTGTTATTTGCAGCCAGGTGACTGTTCCCGGGGAATGGCTTCCCCTACAGCAGACCCTACAGACACCGGGGCTGTTCCAGGAATTCCTTCACCAGGGGTTATGAAGGGATGTTAGTCGGGGACCTTGGCTCTCAGCAGCATCAGCACAGCCAGCGCTGTTACTTAATTCCCAGTGACCTCCAAAGCTTCCAAAGCACAGGAGAGCAGAAGGGATGAACTCCTTCCTCACGACGCTCAGGAGAAATCCCTTGCAGAAAAAGGCTGAAAACTTCATGGTTGCCTTGCAGCTTTTCTGCTCGTCTCTCAGCAGGGAATGCAAATAGCAAATGCCTCTCACAGAGTGGGGGGATTCAAGGGTAGCACACACGGGAGGGCAGCTCAGATGACAGTAAGGAAGCACAGGAACTTTTTAGCATGTGCAGCTCTGTTTTAATCTAAAACTCTTTAACTTTCTCTTGGTAGTTACGCACAAAAAAAAAAAAAAAAAAAAAAAAAGGCAACACTGAGGAGAAAAGGAGCTATTGTACCCTGGTGCCTGGCTTGTAATATTAAAGATTGTGGTTCATTAGGAGAGATGTGTGTAACCCTGGGGCCTGCAAGTTTCACTCATCATAAGTCACAGGAAATTCAGAAGTACAGAGTGTTCCTGAGCTCTCATTTGTTAATTTCATTATCTTGGGAAGAAATGAAGCTCTGGAAAACGCAGGTGAATCTCTGCTACTTTAGGTCCCCATGTTCTCATTTGTCTTTCTTTCCTCTGGAGCTGCCGTCCCTCCCCCAGTTTGAAGTCATTTTGTTCTCTCCTGTGTTGGCTTCGCATCTCCTTGCCCCTCTCCTTGCAGTGCTATCCCCTGTTGTGCTGCTTTGTTCCTCTTCTGCTACAGGCCCGGCAATGGGAAGAGAGGCTTTTTTTTTTTTTTTAGAGGCTTCAGGCAGGACAGAGACACGGGGCAGCTCCGGGAAGCAAGGCACCGCCGCCAGCCCTGGGACACAGCAGCACAGCTTTTCACCCTGCCAGGCTCAGGGTGACAAACAGGACGCGGAAAACACAAATTCCTCCTCCAACACAAGCTGAGCTCTGGCAGGAGTTCTCCTCCCCTTTTTCTCCCCACCGGCAGTACCACATTGCCCACGAACACAACAGCTGTCCCCTGAAATCAAACCATCCCCTCAATGTCACCAACGCAGGCTCCAAGCACTTCTAACAGGCACGCTGGGAGGTGGGGAGCAGGGGGGAGAAGAGACGGTGCTGCCCAGGTTTTTGTTTCACGGTCCTTTTGTGCCAGGACTTCATCGCTCCCGGTATGTAAAATCTCTGCAGAATTTGTCAGAGCTCAAAGCCTCGGCTTCACCCACTGGAACAAGAGGGTTAATTAACAGGCTACACAGGCTGCTTATAGCCAGTAAGAAGCAACCATCTATTTTTCTTTAATAAAAAAAAAGTCAGTAATTCTTGGAACATTTATTAACCCCCTAGTATTGGCAATTACTGTAAGATAAAGGTCTGCCAGTCTTGCATTAACATAAATTGCTGCATGTTGCTTTTCTACTGCATAGTAATGTCCACAGTACTGTGAATAAATGCTAACATTTGGGTTTTAAGCTTGATTCAACCCCTCGATCTAACGTGTTTAGCAGATCTTCACTCTCACAGACTGCCCACAAAAAAATATCATTTTCTACGAAGCAAAAAAAAAAAAAAATGCAATAAGGCATTTCACTGAGGTACCATTTTTGTAGCTCAGTTTAAGGTAATCTCACACACTGAAAACTGAAACTGCAAAGAGGAAGGGGGGCACGAAGCACAAAACCCAGAAACCATTCCTGCTGTCTGTTAGCTTCTGTAGTCACATACGACATTAAAAAAAGAGTGGTGATTAAAAAAAAAAAAGTCTCTGTAATAGACAGGACACTGCCAACCAGCTTTAAATTGAATTACACAGCCTGCTAATCTTTATGATGAAATAAAATTTCTTTGAACACTACACATTATACTAAAATCTGCAGCGCTTTCTCCCCCTAGCCCCAACCTCTCTCTGCTCGAACCAACTCCTCCACCCCCTGAGACCATTGTTCTCTCCGAGCAGGAATGTGCTGCTCTGCTAACCGAAAGACTCCTTATTTTAATTAGGTATTGTTAATACGATGTGCGTGATGTGAAAATGTAAGTGACAGGAGTTTCTGCACTTTGCATATTTTGATGCAACAATTAATTTCGGTGACAATAAACTGCTGGTGACTGCTTGCCACTGGAATCACTCCCACAGCTGCTGTGTGTCTGCTGCAGCAAGGCTCCAGGAACGAGCTGGTGACAACGCCCACAAAACTTTCTGTTTGGATAGCGTTACTTGCTTGATAACTGGTCACTGCAACAGCCACGGATACGGGGGAAAGAAGGAAGTGAAAGAAAGAATTATTTTGATTCCTTTAAAATTTTGTTTTCATTACGGCCCTGCTATTTGAAACCTGATCATCCCCTGCCCTTTTAAGACAACAGCAGACCAGGGAAACAGATCCAAGAAGCGACTGAGCAATTACTGTGACTGAAAGTCCTGTTCAAGACTTGTGCAATACTTTCCAATGCTCTCTTGCTCCTCTCCTTCATTGAAAATTACCAAGCAAATACACTAGATTTGAACACATGAAGAACTACTTCATCTAAAACATTATTCGCTTTGAAAGCGTATTTAACCTGAGCCATTTCCTAATGGCTGTCAAGTAACACTTCAGGATTTGGCGTGGCTGATTGCGTTTAGCAATACACAACTTGTACAGAGCATTTTACGCTGTATCTCCAGTAAGTAGGTGACTACAATGTAAGAAAAAAAAAAGCTCAAAGTTTCTTTGTGTGCCATTAACAGACAGCAGAAGTAGCTTCTTGTGAAATTTCTTCACAAAAAGTTGCCAGGAGTAACAAGAGCAAAATGAGAAACAAGTGATGAGATATGAATAAATTCACGTGCAACTTCTGCATAAGCACCGGTGTTATTGAGTGGAAATAGTAGTAGTTTGTGTGGAAATAATAGCACTTTATTTGATCTTTTAAGTTATACTTTAAGGTATCTGTTGCCCACAAAGCACGTAATAAATATCTGACTCAGAGCAGAGGATAAATATAAAGAAGGAACCAAAAGAAACACAGAACAAATGTAGGAAAAAAAAACTAGGGTTCTTGCATTTTTCTCCTTTTCACTGTAGGCTGCTACATCAGGAAAACATTATTCAGCCTATTACAAAAAAATGCACCTGGCTGTATTTTCCTGTTATTTTATAAATACAATAAAATGCAACATGGAAATTACTTCTGTGTTCCGCTGAGAAGAAAAAAATGAAGATCAGTACTACTATGCAAACAAAAGCTGAGAACTGATGACTAACCTTGTTCAAGCCACATGGGAATTTAGAACTAAGTACAAATAAGAATTTAACAGTGACATTAAACAGTTCAAGTTAGAGCAAAAGCAAAGGTAATAGTCTTAAGAATTCATATTGCAATAAAATCTAAACGAACTTGGAAGAATCCTTATAAAACTTTAGCGTAAAGATGGAATGAGATACATATTCCAGAAAACTAAGTAAGGAAAACCAAAACTTGCCTAAGACTCTACATTCCATCATATAAATGCTTTTTTGTTGCTGGCGTTTTAAAAGAAATTGCATCAACATATTCCATGCTCATAAAACTCTACATGCATCGCCTATTAGAATTACTAAGCAGCTTGACGTGGTACAACTGTCTGCGCAGGCTTGCTGGTACACCACGAAGTCTGTTAGTCTCCAGTTCAGAGCATCCCCGAAGCTGGCGGCCGACCTGGTCTGGCCCTACAAATCAGACAGAGCTCCTAAAGGAGCTTTCTTTTCTAGATGTAAAGAGGAACGCAGGTACCAACCTCTTGCTAAAATACACGCAGCCCATTCCGCTGTCTGAAGCCTGAAGTAGCTCCTCACTGAAACCCCTGCCAGAAGACATCGCTGTTTTCAAAATCAGACTAATAGACATTTCAGGAAGTTGCTTCCCTCTCTCCCAGAACAGCTGTGCTAAACTCATACTTACAGGATTAAAGCTACCTCAGCATTTTCTTTCACTTGCAATGAATGCAATTTTTTTTCCAACTGTTAAAAGAGTTTTGTTCATCAAAACGGTATTTTATGTTTAGTCACTTAATTATTCATTCTGGCTAAAACAAGTAGAGCAATGTAGAGTTCAAAATATGTTCCAGATGGTAAAAACACAAATCAGAAATAAATCATTTTATAAAAATAGGAAAAAAATTGTTTTTATTGCCATAATTTTCCTTTAAAATATGCATAAGCTTCCTTTTGGATCTAAATTAGATTGGAATACTTTGAGCTAATATCCCTCTAAGTTTTGAAAAATTTAAGAGCTGATTTGTTTTTGTAAAAAAAAAAAAAAAAAAAGTCTCATGTCAGATGCTCAGATAATTTTCACATCTGAAATACACTTGTAAGGAGCAGAAGTTCCGAATGACAAACAGTTGGTCACGGTGAAATTGTTTTCAGCGCACAGAATCTAAAGGAACACAGTCACACAAAGCCCCGCGTGGAATTTCCCTGCATAGGAGATCAAGCCTTGGTAAGATGAGGGAACAACTGAGCCTGACAGAGTGAGAAAGAATATATGAAGACTGTGACCCTGAATTTTAAAATGGTGATAAGAAAAGCGCTTGAATTTATCATACTATTTTGTTACAGCTCTTCCCCCCCGCCCCCATTAAGTATATTATCTTAAAGATTAAAGACTGTTTTGGCAGGTCCTAGCGGACAATTTTGGATATAATTTCAAGTTCTTGCAGGAGCTAAATGAAGAAATGTAAGTATAGACAAAACCTGCCTGTCCATGCCTCCACACCACATTTCAGAGCTTCTTGTCTTGCCATTTTTTCCATGTTACAGCCAACACTTCCAACCTGAAGCAGCTGTTTTCAGAACTAAACCTTCATCCATGAGTAGAAACATGGACAGTAACATCAGTCCTACTAACACAAAAATAAACTTTAAAAGAACCGACAGTACATTTCTGAGGATCATGTCCACACAAGCAGCAAGAAAAACCCCACATTAAAATAGTAAAGCCACTCTTTTCTCCTCACTTTAAATAACATGACAGAGGAGCTACACCACAGGAAAAAAAGTTGAATTTTTATTTTAGTTATACCAACACTAAACACAAAGATATGTTACAGGTAAATAAGAACTTGTTACAGTCCAAACCATAGGTAATTGGTCACAAAAGCGTTCACAGAATTCCTCAACTCCTAGGATAACAGGGCGATAATAGGATAAAATCCTAAACATGCATTCAAAACAAAAACAAAACATGAAAGAAAAAATATAATTAGGCTGCCAAATCCCCAAACAACTGAGAAAAAAATCTAGTCAAATTTTACTCTCACTGCCACAAGTTGTTAACTGGCAGTAATTTCACCTCCTGGATTTATCCACTGGCCCTGCAGAGTTTTTGCCTGGTTTGTCCTGTAATATGCCTTATATTAGAAATGTTGCGTTGAAAACAACAACAACACAACACAGTAAGAGAGAGCTACAAGGAAAAGATAATCTGAAGAAAAAAAAATGTCATTCTGAGAAAAATGATTAGAATGGATGCAAATTATTCACCCAAGTAAGGGCCTGCACAATCAAGCTAATTGAGCCCAATAAGCATCCTATCACTCATTAAAGATACATCTACCCGAGTTCAGCTTGGCTTTCTTTTCATTTCACTTCTTCTGAGCTATTCAATCCCTTCCCATCACACAGGAAAGGAAGTATTATATTAAGACAGAGCTATAATTAGACATTCCTGTATTTCATTCCCATATGCGACTGAATGAGAATGGCTGAGGGAAATATGAACAATGAGAATAACGCTACGTTGAATACGTTCGGCAAGAAATATACGGTGGTATAATAATGTCATAGTTCTTCCTCAGCACAAACTGTTGTGTTTACTGCAAGGTCAGTTAAGTTACTATCAGAGATTTTTAATGAAAACAATTATAAATTTAAAATAACTGTGTTTAAAGCATTTAACAGTCACTGAGGTCAAGTGA
This sequence comes from Aythya ferina, assembly GCF_964211825.1. Taxonomy (NCBI): domain Eukaryota; kingdom Metazoa; phylum Chordata; class Aves; order Anseriformes; family Anatidae; genus Aythya; species Aythya ferina. Next base: position 8,217,280 of record NC_140301.1, on the reverse strand, counting down.
TTACAGCAGTTACAAGACCCGAGGGACGTGTTCACACCAAAACAAAGTGAATAAATTACCTCAGCCAGTGTATGCAATCACTAAGTGACCACAGAGGTTACTCAGTGTATGAGCCTAGATGACTTTCATGCAAAACCAATAATGAAAATTTATCAGGCAAAGGGAAAAAAAAAAAAAAAAAAAAAAAACATAAGAATTGGTAAAAAGTTGCACGATGGGCTGAAAGCTAGGAAAAACAGGAGGGAGGACATGAAAGCACATTCTGTGATTCAGCTGCAAAGAGGAGGAAGAAGAATGAATGTTAACAAAGTGGATGGACAAGATGCTGTACATTTTGCCCAGGTGAAATACGCAGACTTGCAAAGGTATGCAAGACCCACAATTGTAAAGTCACAGCGTTGATGGAATTGCTCTCAATCCTATGCAACGCTGACATATGTAACAGCCAGTGAAATAAAATCGAGACAGGAGTTAAGAATCATCACCCTTTAAATTTTCCCTTGGCTTTCTCCTGTTAAGAAAATTAGGGAACTGTCATCGTGGTTTTGTTATCCCATTATATAATCCTAGTGGAGAGTTGAGCCCCTGTTGTTTCACCACCAATAGGCAAACTAAGCTGTAAAATGAAGTCTAGCTTTAATTTTGCTTCATTCCCTAAAGGTAAAAGTGATAGAAATGCCTTGTCTTTATTACTGCTTTACAACAGGCTTGCCAGGGAAGAAAACCAAGCATGCAAAAGATATGAAACCCTTTTCTGTAAGGACAACCTTGTGTTTGATGGGAGTTCTCAGTGCATTGTTTTGGAATAAGGTTCCTACCAAATACGATGATGCTTTCCCCTGTATGGCAGCAAAAAAAGGAATCCTCCTCGTCCCTGCCTGCCACTGGTAAGTACTTTTTATACTATTACATGTCACTTCACAACCTTGAAGGTATTAATTTTCACAATATGCACAGCAAATAGTAATATGTGATTACTCCCAGCTTACAGACAGGAGCCTGAAGTAAAGTGGCAAGAGGATGTGCATGAATTCATAGTGTTTTGATTCCAGATGAGGAGAGGGCAGCACCGGAGCAAATATTCACCATTATGACATGACTCCACAGGGGAATCAATTTGCAGCCTCACTTCATACCAGAAACCTAATAACCACTATTGTTTTATATATGAAGATGCAAGAGTAGACTGTGCATGTAAAAAAAATAAATAAAATTAAAAAAAAACAGACACACACCACAATGAAATACCAGAAGAGATTTTCTCTGTACCTGAAATACGAAAGCCTGAGGCCGAAGCCAGCAGGCTCTCTCACAGCTTCCAGCCAGTTTCAGTGACACAGACTGCCAAGGAATGCAAAACCTGCTTTCTCAGATAAATACCACACTGACTTCTGCAAGAACCATATATTTGTTAAGAAAGCCCCATGATAAATTATTGAGGCTGGAACAAAACCTATTTAAAGGGTTATAATCCTTCTGTTGCAAATGTTAAACCAAGAATGTATGATAAAACAGCGTCATCATGAAATACCTGTAAAACACAAGGGGAATGCCAAGTGGCTACCGATACTCTAAGAGTCCCGGTGAAAGACTAAGAACGTAAGAGCAGCTTACTTGCTCTGGCTTTCAGCAGTAAGTATCGAGTTAACATTTTCCAACAGAAAGCAAGGGACACGGGCTCTGGCTGTACCAAAATACTTGTGTAATGACCTGAAGTCCAAAGACAAACTTTGGTAGGGGCAGACTTCATAAGTCTACACTCTCCAGAAAGCAATTCCTTTCCTGGAGCTGACTGATACAAAACCCATCTGTGGCAACTGAACCTCACTGCAGAGCAGTGCTGCCCACCTTCTCCACCAGGGCTGCAACTCAGTGGAGACCACACTGCCCGAACCCAGGGAAGCTGTGCAGCCTCCTACAGTCCTTACGTTGCTTGCTCCTTCTCTTCCTCTTTCACAGTGCTTGAACATTTCCAGGTCACCACGAAGAATGCATAAAAAGGAAAATGATTCCTGTTGTGTCTTCCCTCAACCTACGCACATACCCACCTATTTCCCATACCACTTCTTTTTTCCTAGCCTTGTGATTACATTCGAGAGAAAGGAGAGTTTTGAGGCCATAAAATCTGGTACTGCTTTCTAGAAATAAGATCAGTAAAACGGAATTACGGTAATACAGCAGTACCTGAGAGCCCCAGTCCTGCATGCACAGCCATAAAAAGATGGAAAAGCATTCTTTAAAATTAGGCTAGAGAAATCAGAGGAGGTCATAAGAAAGACAGAAAGAACGGTGTGGAGAAAATGCAAAGGTAGGTGAAAAAGACAGACTACGAAAGCTCTTTTATTTAAAAATTGCTTTTGTAAATCTTTAATATTCTTTACTTAGCTCTTGAAGGGTCAGCCAACGAACTCCAATGGAATAAAATTAGGCTATTAAAGACATGTAGAGATGCAGCCATCATACAGCATGCAAAAAAGACTGCAGTGACTGAGGTAAAGCATGATGACAAAGCCATGCTTTCAGGGTTTTTTATGTAATGCTCTAAATTCACTTTACCATTTTGAGAAGATCAGCTGCTTGAGTCACTTTCACCTCTGAGTATTTCTAGCACAAATGGTGACATGGCAGTACCCAGCCAGCCTACCAGCAGCATTCGTAATAGGAGCATCATGCACAGTGTGTGAGTTCCCTTCCCTCATTTCGGTCTTCTGCTGTTGCAATCTAACTGCCTTCATCTGCAGCAGCACACCAGCAAGACACTGCTGTCAAGCACAGCAGAATACAAAATGCATTCAGCCTAAGAGTTGTTGAGTATCTGCGTTCAAAATTAGAACCAGAACTCTAACTCAAAGGGCTAATCATGTTGCCACCGCAGTAAAATTCTCCTCTTTCAAATAGGATTTTTGATTTTGCCACCCTATCCTGTGGGGAAAAGGACTTTCACCATTTCTGTATACGTTGTAGCTTTCAGCTGTGCTTTAAAGTACGATAAACCTGAAATGCAGCAGGCAATAGCTTTGGATGTGCACATTAAAGCCCACGGCATCAACTAATGGGACACGGAATGCATTCACATTAGGTGTCACCAGGCCCTTAGTGCACACAGAAGGTTACACAGTTGTTGCTCGGGAATGACAGAATCTTTTCCCCCAAGACAATGCACAAACACAGTGAAGTCTCTAAAATTGTCTTAATTAACAAAATCATGCTTAAAGTAGAAAGAGCACATCACACGAAGACAAGTGAAGCAAAGGTAGGGGGGATTTTCAAGTGCTCTAATTCAATTAGGAAGCAGTGACTGACACTTGGACAGGAGAGGTTAATTGGGGTCACCAAAACGCAGTAATTCCTTACCTAACCAGTCATTAAACTTCTTAACCTCTGAGGGCAGTCCCAGTTCGGTGAAATCGCCCGTGTGGAGAAGGATGTCCCCATAAGGCATCTGGATGCCATCTGTTCTGGAGTGTGTGTCTGAGACGCAGACAAATCGCGTGTGGCCCGCTGGTTTTGGAGTGTCATATGGGATAGGGTCGACCCTAAAGCAGACACAAAGATCTCATAACAGTTACAAGATTAAAACCCTCACATCTCTTATTTCAAGTATCAACGCAAATCAATCTCTACATCAGTGTGCACGCACACACACACACACACCTCTACACACAGCGTGCTGAAAGAATTACATTGGTAACAAGGCCAAAAATCCAGACAGGATCACAATGCTTCTCAAATACTTACCTGGTTAAAGACAGGAGATTAAAAACTACACAGATACAACTACTTTTCTGATGTTAAAATAAAGCACTGGGAAAAATATGGGGGAGGGAGGGAATACTTTAAATTCACGTAGATTTTTCCCCAACTTCTGCCTTACAAGTGAGCAGGTGCATGGACCATTAAATAACAAATCCTGCAGGTGGGCCAGCAACAGGCTCTCACCTGAGCTGAGCTTAGCATAAAATTTTGTTCAAGGATATGGGCACTCCTCCTGATTCCAGCAGGAGTATTTGTTCACACTCACCGAGGTACGGTGCTTTGATGAAGTCTGTCAATTACAGCATTGAGCCTAGTGACAACTTCTTGCTCTCGCAGAAAATCCTGAGCTCATCTTTCAGAAATCTATAAAGCCACAAGCTTGATGTGGTAGAGCACTAAGCAAACATTTTTTTTTCCTACAGTCAATGATGTTAAAAATTTAGTTCAAGTGGCTATTTGCAAGTTACACAGTTGTTAATGTGATCTCATAAACTACCTATGATTCAGCATAGCAGTTTGGCTTTGAGAGTTTCTTTGTTTATTTTAATTGAAGCAGAACAGAGAAAAAATATTATTTTTAAGAGACAAGTGCTTTATGTATATTTAGTTGTTAGAAGTTCTAATTTGTATCATAATAACTTAAAATGTAAAAGGCAACCCATTGCTTACTTTGGAACAACAGCTGTCTGCTACCATCTCCAATCATTGCAGCAGCACAAACAAACCAAGTATTTTCAAGCACCCGAAATAATGGTATTCCAGGATTTACTGGGACAAACTGACACAACAGTAACCATTCAAGAATTGGTGCCTGAAAGTAAAAAGAAAATCAAACAGACTTTGTTTTGCTCTCCATAGTGGCTGGGAAAAAAAAAAAACAAGAAAATTCAGACTTCAGATGTGTTCCTTTATTTGATGAACATTATTTACTAGATTTAGTAAGTTAGTACTTACTATCTGCCAAGTTGTGTGATAACTTCCACTGATGTCTTTAACTTCAGCTCCATGCATTAGTAAGACTGCATTTTTCTGGGTACCATAACAGTTCAAATTGAAGTGTATTTCCCACAGATGTACCACAATTGGTTGCCATGGACCGCTGAGCTCATTTGTAAAATCCATGCTCTACAAAATTATGTTTATTTTAATACAGTCTTTATATTAAAAATGAAATGTCACTGTAGGCTGGGCAGGGTGGAAAGGTTCAGTTTGGTAGGTAGCTTTTCTTTTTCGGTTCTGCACCTCCTTTTCTCCCCAAAGCACCATGTATGATTACTTGAGCCACACAACCGGTTACCACTACAGAGACCCAGTGTAAAATCTGAACTCCAGACATCAATGAAATCTTCTTTTCTATAATGGTTAGATATTAATAAGGTTACCATCCAGAGGAAAGTTCATTTATCCATTGCGATTATGCTAGCAAGATGGGCAGAAATTTACTTGTCGGCCATAGCATTCTTGTATTTGGTGCCTTCCTCCCAGTTACCAAAGGTAACTCGAAGCATTTTAGAAACGCGTCACACAGTAAGCATGGGTTCTATAAATCGATATTTCTACACTGCCAAGCATGTTTTCTCCCGACAATACAAAATATGAACACCAGCTGTCATTACCACCATATACCTTACTCAGATTGTCTCTGCATGAGCTATGATCAGTGCTGCCTGCCTCTGGGGAGTGCAGCTTGCTCGTACACAGCAGCTCTGCTTTTGCTATTCTCTGCAGTTTATTCCAAAATGAACCCTCTTTTGCTTTAGACAATCTGTACTGGAGTATAACACCAACATTTGGTTTAGGATTTTTCCAATCCTGCAACAACTTACTTACAGGAGATACTATAATCAAAATTCGCTAAGTTCCTGACCCCTCTCTTTCTCTTCTTTACATACTCTATGATGTTGCCAAGTAACCTTTTTTGTACATCTTAGCTTAATTTCTTCTCTTATTCAGTAGTGCTTGCCCACCATGTATTTGAGAGTGAGATACTGACTGTTATTGTGCTCAGCCCATCAATTTATCTTACGCGAAACAGTCTTTCAATAGAAACTTAATAAAAGTGGTGTTATTACCAGTCCTAAAAGCCCAAGTTTCCTTTTCATCCACAGCTACAGTATGAGAAACACTAATGCAGGATTTGCCTTTATCACTGCATCATGAGAGGACTGGCCTCTGAATTTAAGAGATCGCCTACGACGGTAGGCAAAGCATTGTGCTTTCACAGTTTTTGGCAGCACGCAGCTCACTAGCAGGCCCCTGCCTGGGCTGTGAGCATCATCTATTCCTGCGGTGGTCTGCCCACCTCACGACCCAGCGACTGGAAATTACAGGTTGGCATTTCTAAAAGCTCTGTAACAGTCACGCACCTGACCCCGAGAGCAACCCAACAGGAAATAATTAGTTCAGCCCTGCCCAACACCAGTCTCTACTGAATCTATCAGTGTCTACTTGGGTAGCACAGCCCTAAGGAGTCCAGCAGATTTGCCCCCATTGCTCCTAACACCATACAGCCAGCTGAACGGCAACTCCTTCACTACCAACACCTTTTTTGTTTTAATGGCAGACTGAAACACTTTACAGGTTATTCTATCATTGCATGTGGAAAAGCATGACTATAGAAAGATGTCGTGAAAGTTACTTGAGTGTAATTGAAAACATTAATACAACAACGGGGAAATGGAAAATAAATGAACAAAATAGAAGTACCAATACAAATGAGGAGGTTTTGTCTTAAAGTTAGTCAACAAATTTGGGCACCCAACATCCTTCATAGGTAGTTGATAATAACTACTTATCTACCCTAAGGCACGCTGCACCTTAGAAAATAACGTTTTTAGTTTTTTGTTTTTTTTTTTACAAAAGTTTACACATGACCCAAAATGAAGCCCCTACAGCATATGCGTGATGATTGCTTTTTAAGATCATAACCGTCACTGAAGATGTCACATTTAATGCATTTATAAGGACTTAGGAATCAGAAGGGACAATGGGATCTTCATATACTTCTATAAGGACTTTGCTTATCAGATAATTACTTGGCTTTACCAAACTGCGTTTGCAATCAGTTGTTCTAATGTAGGATGAGAGTCCCTCAGACAAAACCCTCAGCTTTCCAGTTCCTCACACACCTCTGTAATCAAACCAAGGGATGGTATGAACCCAACTTCGATTTGGCTTACTTATCAGCTGTCACTAAACAGTACCTTCCTCCCAAACCACGGTTATCACGGCACTTCAAGGCCTTGAAAGCCAGCGAGCTCGGTGCTGCCCCGCGGCCTAGCAGCTTGGCACCAGCAGCCCACCTGTGACACTGCTCCTCACCGCCACGAACACTTGGGGTTTTAGGCAGTGCTCCTCCACCACACAGCTCATTTTGTCACGCCTTTATGTTTTAAGAGCGGGTACTGATAGGAAATGCAATAATTAAACACCAACCGTTAACACTGAAGTTATCAAGGAGATTTTGGCAGCGAGGTAGGAGGGCTGAATTCAAAACCACACACAGGAGGAAAACACTGGGCCTTTCACATGCGTGAAGGCAAAGGTCATGATTTAGGATGTCAAGCTATGGAACAAATACATCAGCTGTGCATTTCAGCTCAACCATACGCTAGTTACCCATAATGATGTCTTATAAATCAGCAGAATTAGCGAGTACATCAGAGACAGCCAAGGCAGTACGGCCCTCCAGGAGACATAGCTGCAGGGAGAATTACACTGCAATTCTGTTTTCAAAGAAAACTTTGGGAAGACACTAGCACCATTTTTCTCAGAGAAATTAAAGTTTTGATTCCAAGGCATAATTCTGCATGGGTGACTACGAAAGCTGAGAATACCGGGCTCTGCCTCGGTGAGCCAGCCCTTGCAAGGCCTGTGCTCGGAGCGCAGAGCACACAGCACAGCCTGTTCGCCTTCCTGCTCTCTTGGTGTTTGAGATATGCAGGCCCCAAATCCCCTCCCATAGAACAATTCCCGAGAAACCAATCCATCCATGAAAGCGAAATAAAAATCTTAAGCATTAAGCCAGGAAGAATTTCTAGTTCCTAAAGTGGAATAAATCATTCAGATGAATGCAGCACCTATGCCGGATAAAACTTTCACAGATGCACAAAAATCCTCCTCCGCAGAACCGTCCAGCCTCAAAGCAGCAGGATTACTGCTTACAGCCCACTCCTTTTAACCTGCCACTACTGGCTTTGCCACAGGTGAACAAGTCAGAGGTCACTGCGAAGGACCACATCATTTGACTCTTTCCCAGGCTCTGCAAATAGAAAAATAGTCCTATGACAGCAGTGCCTACGTCCTTCCCAGATTTTGTCACACTTGTGCTGGTTTTTCAGCTGTTAATGATTTCTCCATGTGTTGTACCTGCGACTGAATTTATGAGTTCGGTTTTTGTAAATTAGCATTCATTATAGATCAACTAAAGCACAAACTTCCTGTTTGTAGACCATATAAAATCTGCATGTGTTACTGCACTTACTCTAATGGGTTTACGGTCATTTGGAGACACACCATCTAGCAACTGTTCTACATCTGTATTATCAGTTTTTTAAAAAAAATCACCTACTCATCCTTGCTATGCATAGTCATGGTTTGCTCTATTTACAGTATAGATTCCTCTTGCAAAATCTTCATACCCTCCCCGCTACTCCTATTTTCAAAATTTGTAAACCAATTACTTTTTCAAAGAGCCAGTTAGCTCAGTATATTTACTTTTGGATTTTAATCCAAATATTTCCTGCAAAAACGCTTACAAAAAACTTGGTTCTAAGTGCTGTTAGATCCCCCTCCTCAGCTGCTGTAACAAAAGAGTTTTGTTGAAATTGGAAAGCAAAAGAAACAGACCCTCTCCATCTACAGTGTTTTCTTTCTTTGAATTCAGTCCTCTGTCTCTGTGCATACTAACTCTGGTATGTGAATTTTGGAGGAATAAAAAGGGAATTTCTGTGAAAAACCCTTGCTACTCTACTTACAGCACTGTCACTGTAGCCAAGTCCCATCTTCATTACATTGCAATATTTGTTATTTCTCTTGGAGTGCATCCCAAGTCCTGGAATTGAGTGATCATGTGAGACCTGTGGCTTAATTATTTTTGTCAAAATACATCAATCAGTCTCCTCATTGGAGAAAAATGCATGAAATCAATCTGTATGCCTCGCAGAGGTTCGAGAAATGTACTGAAAATAAAAGATGTGCAATTGTTCTTCTTTAAAAATCAAAATCTTGGGGCTATTAGGCCAACTTCATAATTTCTAATGTTACAGACCATCAGAACTATATCAAGATCAAACGGGGTATCTGTATTTTGAAACAAAAACTCAATATACGAATCTAGAATCTCCGGCCCAAAACTTTAACATGAACCTTAAAACATAGCGTCATCCCATTTAGTTGACCAGGCTGATAGGAATAGGGATGTGTTACTGAAGACTTGATAACCCTGTTTGATTAAAAACAGAAACCACAGCATTAAGTGCAGAATGAATACAATGCCTTTATTCCTCATTAAAACTTAACTCAAAATCTTTAAGCTGCTTCATTCAGTGGGTCAGGCTTTCTGTGCCTGTACTCTCCCCCACAGCCTGTCCACTGCCACCCTGTTGGCCCTGCCTTGCCCCCTTCTCCTTTCAGCACTCAAACCATGCACTGGGCGTGATTCCCCAATTTTATTTTGTAAGGCAGCTTGGAAGACTGAGGCATTTCCTTATCGCTTCCAGTTAGCACCCTGACGGTGCCCAGCATTACCACTCCCCTACACACACACTGAAGATGCAGGATGCTAGCAGCCACGCCATACCCATGTCCCAGGGGTTTTGTCCTGCTGGCCCTCTCCTGGCCCAGTTGGGCTCTGGTTCGTCAGTCCTACAGACCTCTCCTGTGGTAGTGTGGAAACCACAATTTCCAGCCCTCAATCCAAGTCTAGGAACGTGTAAAGAAGCTGCAGTCCTGAAAATTTCCTCTAGAAAGTGAAGAATTATGTCATTTTTAACTTAAACTTCAAAATTCCAAACAGAACAGGCCTCAAACAAATATTTTAAGTTATAGTGACTATTTAATAATGCTTTGGCAAATGGATAAACTTCTCAGTATTTATAACTCATCTCCTGACTTTGAGAGGTGAACGACAAAAATTGTGATGAAGGGAAAAGCAGTTTATCTGGGGCCTGTCTAGCTGTATCCTCCACTGAAAGGAAAGGTGGATAGTCTGCAGCTTCTTGCAGTATAAATTCAGTGCATCATACGCATATCCTGACATCTCTGGCCTGAGAACAATATATACATAAGCAGAGCTGATTTTGTGATACAACACATGCAGAATGACACAAAGCTAAATACTCGTTTCCTCTCGGTAAACACAAGGAATGCCAAAATACAGTATTATGCCAGCTGACCGCTGTCAGATGTTAATTAAATTATATATTATATTCGTGCTTTTGTTGACTCGACTCTATCTTCTAGTATAGTAAAACACCAAGAAAACATCTGCTTTCTCCTCTGACTAAAAAGAAAGGGATGCAAATACCTTTCAATGTTCTCATTGCCAGGTCTAATTTGTACAGGCACACATATCTTAAGAGCAGAATACCTCAAATGAGTTAAAAAAAAAAAAAAAAAAAAACTTTTCTGGAAACCTCCATGTACATATGTCACCCATCAAAACCTTAGAGAGGTTCTGGAAACTGTAAAACAGAGGGCTGATATTTCTTTCAGAGATGCCATTAATTGTGTCTCGGTGCGATGTGGAGAAAAAAAAAAAATTACATTTCCAAACCCACACGAGGACTCAATGCACCACTCAGCAGCTTACTGCTAATGTTTCCAACAATTATAGCTGCAGGGAAATGATGGATCTTTTTATTACAGGTTTTGGAGCTGTTTTCCTTCCAGTGAGATTTATGAGATTAAACAGAGAAGACCTGTATTACCCACTGCCATAATTTGGGCAAACTTAAGAAAACCCTCTGCAGAAGGAAGTTACAGCCTGATACAATAACCCATAACTAATTAAGAGTCTAAAATCAGTTAATCCCAGATTCTGGTCAGTAATAAAACCAGGAGGTAAAATCCAGATTTTCAGGTGCAAATAGTCACCTAGCCTTTTTTCTGAAGTACCTACGGTATAAATGGGAATTCAGAAACTGAATTACTTAAGCAGTTTTGAAAGTCCTGTTCATCATGTCTTTGCAAACAAAATTTCTTCAGTCAATGAAATACTTTTAAAAATCTGAACATAAGTGGCTTTTGAAAGGTTACAAAAGCAAAACAGAGCTCCAAATGATATCAAAACCAGTATCAGCATCACTCTAAGGCCCAGGCAGAAATTTCTACTTTAAATAAAACAGTAAAATGCTATTTTTACCCAAGTATGGTTTCAGGTCATTAAGAAGCACTTTTCTCACATTCCTTTCATGTGGGGGACTGCTATAAATTATACCTTCCCTTCACCTTGAAAGAACTCAATTGATGATAAAACTCCACCTGCTAGGAAGACATACCATGAAGCTTTGAACACTGAAGCCTTTTTTTTTTCTTCCCTACTATAAGCTCTACAAACACTGACTCATTACACACACAAAGTATAATCTGGAATCCCAAACCCCCAAAAGATGCGAATTTAGATCCCATTTTGAAGGACAATGAGATCTGAAAGATTCACATTTTTATATCTCAGCAAGAGTGACGCTAAATTAACGTGTGGTGCCCCACCAATTCTTTCAGCTGCATGAGTCATAAAACAAGGTGGACTTACCTCTAGGGTAGAAACCACAGAGACAGCTTCAGCCCTTGATACAACCATAAGTCAGTTTTCCACATTGAAATGCAAAAAAATAAAATTAAAAAAAAAAAATCTCCAGGATAGAGTAAATTTAACTGGTTTTGCTCTAACACGACACATTGCAAATCTCAAAACGCAGAGAACTCACCAGCACAACTCAGTGCTTTTTCTTGGAGATGATAAATTCAGCGATAGAGAATAACTCCTATGTAATAAGGCAATTGGACTTGAAGGCACACAAATCTTCAAGGAGAACTGATCACCTTGTAGAATTAGCCACCTAACCCGAAGCCTATCTTCGTGTTCCAGAAATGAAACTCCGTGGTTAGACAGCATAGAGCCTAGAGTGTTTGCAAAAAAAACTCTTCAGGCTGGTTTTGATTTATGTATGCATTTTCCAATATGTATTTGGTCTGAAATATAGCAGCTACCAGAAATCTCGCCGACATTTAGGAAATAAAAGATCCTCCTTTAATCCACACATTAAGCATACTACGCAAGGAAGAAACTCCAAGCCTTCTCAATCATTTTGCTTTCTGACCTGAAGGCAGCACCCTCTCCAGGGATGCAATTCAACCTCCATGCAAGCAAAGCGCTAGCCCTCTCCTAAATGAAGTGCTGATCACGAGTCTCTCTGCTACTCTGCCTTACACATTTATATAACGCCCACTGGGGCAACGGAGCCCAGTCCAAAGAACCTGTTCAAAGGAAAGCCAATTCACGCTGGGCAAACACCACCAGTTCCTATTTTTAAATTACTAAAGGTATATGGTGCCATCAACGTGCCTATGAAATTGTCACTGACGTTAGTACATCTGTGAACTAACAGAGCAGCATGAACAACTCAATTAAGCACTTTCTTAGTCTTCCTGCAGCATGAGATAGTATATTAAGGAGCTAAACTGGCAAACTCTATTACCCACAAAATCCATTTGTGGATCTGAACCAACACAAAAATTCCATCTCCACCAGGATGTATATTCTCCCTCCTGTACCTAGGCTTGAGAAAAAAAAAAAAAAAAAAACTTTTTAAAGATTTTAGTAATGAAATGCTTCCATTTAAATCTGGGCATCTAACACCATATTCCTATTAAGTAAACCCTTCAGAATGCTGTCCTGAAAGGCTTTTTTCCACTCATATTCATGAGCTACTTCAGCCCTTGTCAGAGATTTCAGCCTTTAGCTCCCTCTTAAGTTTTAAGGATTCTTCTGCAGGGAAGATGATACACTATGGACAGCAATTCAGCTCTCCTTCTAAAGTCATTTTCTTCTTAATAGGAATAGAGAGAGGAGATTATTAACTAACTTCTACCAACATCTACAGAACCTTAAAACACAAGTTCCCGTTCAGCATCCTGGTTGCCAAAAAACTCCACACAATAAAACGGTTGACTGAAATTACATAAGCTTGCATGGTATATAGTCGCACAGCTGACCTAATATTATTCCTATGCTGCTACCAATTCCATTGCCATAAATTCTGACACCGGTCATCTCAGTCTCAACTGGAATTCCAGATTTAGACTCCATCAGTCCCAGGGTGTATAGAAAAACTCATATTTACTTCCTTTACTTTTTTTTTGTTGTTGTTGTTTTTTTTCCAGTTCTGGCCCTAAGCACGCTCTCAAAACTTTGTTGGAGACACAGAAACATGCAAGAAGACTTTGGGCACCAAATCCTACTGGATGTATTTTTGCACTTTTATCTATCTTTAACTTTCTAGGGCAATTGTCTAATTGTCTTCATTACAGCTAACATCATCTCCCTAAAATACATGTCTAGCTTGAAACCTAGTCGCAGGCAGAATTGGATTCAGTCAAGAAAAGCCTGCAATTCCTGGGTGACTGCGATGGAGAGGGCTGTAGCCCGCCGTGCTGCAGATACTGAAAGCAAGTTCTTTTCTTTGTTAAAAGATTGTGCCAAATACATTCCCAGCTCAAAAAGATTGTACCAGATAAGTTCCTCTCTCTCTCCCCAGGATTAAACAACTTATGACAAGGAAACCGCAGGTCAAATAGTATACGTTCCACAATATCTCGAGATACAAACACGAGTCTGAGGGAGAAAAGGCTAGGTAGATAAAAGTTATAGCAGAGGGAGAGAGAAATAAAACCTCACGTCTGCACTACCAGAACACTGAATGAATGCAGCTTCAGCTGAAGATATTCCTTAGAACTGCGCAATTCATTCTGACGCTTTTGCTTTTCTTTTTCAACCCTTGCTCATTATTCGGTGTGCTCACACACTTTCCCAAGCAATGAGAACCTCTGTGCTAGATGCTACTGAACTCAGCAGCAATGTCTTCTTACACAAAATGAAAAATTCTTAAGGATAAAACCCAGCAATGAGCATTGTTTCACCACCACTGTAACTTGGTTATGGCATTTATTTGACATGTATAACACTTAAACAAGGAGTATTATGAGAAGTACTGCCATATGTATCATCAGGAGCCTTTATCAATAACATAGTTAACAAGCAGAGGTTTTGCGGGTAACCACAGTGTTACAGGTTATATAAGAACATTTTTGTTTTGCTTCTACTTCTGTCATAAAAAACACAATGAATTAAAAGTCCTCAGTGGAAATATTTGGCTGCTCATATTTATCAGAATTGTTACGGACTTCTGCATTTACCAATTATTTTCTGTGTTAAGCCTTTTTTTTTTCTCCCCTTGAAGATGTACCTTCCTAAAAATCAAATAAAAACAAAACCAAATTATAGCCAAGATATAAATCTACCTTAGGGATACTTTCAGAAAACTCAATTTAAAAATGCATTTACTTTCGCTTCTATACCAGTAACAAAGGCAGGGGAAAAGAGGGAAGCACTACAGAATTATTTCCATTTCAATATTATCCTCAAGTCAATTCGAAAGCCAAATAAGCTTAAAGCCCCTCAATATATTGTTTCTATGTGTGAATGGGAGTAAGGTATTACCCTGCATGACTGAAGTTGTTGTTAATTGTACAAACCTGCTCAGGAACCATTTAACATGCAACAGAACATGAGACCTTGAAAACGTTGCAATCTGCTTTCCAAATCCATATGTTGTTCACTATCAAAATTTTAGTTCATGTGGCAGATACAGAAGTGCTCTGCAGAAAGTAATTCCTATGCCAAATGCAAAAAGCAAATGTTTCGTAGCTTTGAAATTTAGAGAAAGGATATCACCATGAAAAGCTCCAGGAAGAAGGCAAACAGGCTGCACCACATAACATTTTACGATACGAAATGAGATGTGGGCAATGTAATTTCACTTAGGCGACTCAGTTACAAGCAATGCAAATGCAATCTCACTGATTACACTCCGAAACAAAAGAGGGAATTTCATTGTTTCAGCCAACGCTTTAGACATGGAAAAATCATGAAACTTCCTTTCCTTTCAAATAGAAGCCATTGTTTCACATTCAGATGGCAATAACCTCGGTGGGTGAAATTCATCCTGTTGCTGTGTGCGCTGGTGAGGCACAAACTGAGCAACATAACATCTAAGCTCAGTCAGTGATACGTAAGGTCTCACACATGGGGGTGAATTCCACCAAACTTGTCATTAACAAGCCCAAGACAGAGAAACCATACATCTTAGGTCCTCCAAACCATGAGTTTTTTTTTATATATATATATATATATATATATATATATATTATATATAATATATATATATAATATATAATATATATATTATATATAATACATATATATTTGCATATATATATATATATATATATATATATATATATATATATATGCAAAAGGGTCTGTTTCATTGTTTTTATTCATCTTCTGGTTTCTTAAAGTTTGAGACCGTGAGGAGGTTTCCCTGAATTAAGACGGGCTGTGTGAATTGAAAGTACCGTAGCTTTTCCTACATGACTCCCCAGGGAGTCTATTTATTAGGCACAGTCCGGTTTTCTGATTTAGCTTAAGTAATTTTCCTAGAGAATATGAGTGTCCACACCAGGAGGAATTCCAGAATAGCAGCTGCAGAATTGCCTTTTCTCTTCGAACTACTGAAATAATTTTTCCCTTACATGGTCACGCTTATTCTTGGTTTTCATTTTCATTCTCCTCCTAGTACTTACAAGCAAAAGAAACTTAAATCTTTTTTATATGTGTTTTGATAATAAGTTTTTCAGAAGAGCTCCAGCTGCTTCAGAATTCACAATAAAACTGCAAAAGCTGTCAAAAACAAAATACATAAATATATGGAGTATTATCAGGGTGCAATCATTGTCAGCTATACTAATGGGCATTTTCTTTGTTGTTTTAAACAACCAAACCCATTTCTGCTTTGACCAAGAACATTTGCAGAATTGTACCCACTTCCCCATCCACAGTAATTTCTCTGAGCGTGCAAAATGGAGCACCAGTTCTCTTCCCTGTCACTATGGAGCAGGAGGAGATACCTTCTAGGCACAGAATATGACAAAATCCCATGACGGCTTTGCAAGGCTATGAAGAATTGAAGAAAAAAATACATCAACAAAAACATTTGTGCAAGTTTTCAGGGAAAAAAAAAAATATCATTGCTAAACATTTTGGAGAAGGGAACGAACTAAAGTTTCCCAGCATCATTGACAGCCTTATAACTGGGGATTTTTTTTAAGTGAGAAAATAGGCTAATTCAGGAAGCTGCTCACGGAGACAAAAAGAACAAGGTGTTAAAACCTGCGAACAGCTGTATTTTAACCATTTCTTCTTCTACATCTGGATCCATTTCTTTTTTTAGTTTTTTCTACGTTTCTGTGCTTTGGCATTGTCACTGAAGTTTCCAGTTGGACAGCACGAAGGGCTTGTGCTTGTGCTTACTGAAGTCAATGAAGCCAAAGTTCACAGTGACCGTAATGGTACAGGAATGTGAGCTAAGAGAAACTATTTTGTTCACATCGGTACTTTAGCAGTCATCTATATTAAACAAAATTAGCAGTTAAGATTCTCAGTTCTTTGACTGAAGTGACTAATTTCCTGCAACCTTTCTCCTCCTTCCCCCCCCCTCCAACCTTTTTGGCAATCAAGACCAGACTTACAGCCTGCTTCATAACAAGCACTGCCCTTAAGGGCAAAATTGGCAAGACACTTCAGTTTGTTCCAGAAACCCCTTCTGCAATTGATTATGCGATCTAGTTCTACTCCACCGGTGTGTTGTGACCTACAAAATCCTCAGCTCCTTCATCTTCTGCTGGCTGTAAAGGCTTGAGACAAACTCCATCCTTAATGGGCACGACTGGCTCTTTCTAGAATTCAGAGCCTTAAGCACGGCTCTGTCTGAAGGCCCACAGACAGGAACCACACGGGAACACATTCAGAGGCTTTCCTGTAAAAACGCCTTTTATACTGGAAGCCATCTCTTCTAGTTGCTTCCCCCCTCGTTGGTATTACCTACAGTAACAGGGATCACAAGTTTTTGGTCTCAAACGTTAGATTTTTTTTTTTTTTATAATGATCGTTTTGACTGATGCAGAGAACATCACGGCAGTGGCACACTGTGCCACAACACCCTTCCTTACAGGCCGCTCTCTCTACGTGCACACAAAACACGCCCCACTAAGTCACTACACAAAACAGAAGGAAGCGTTTACCAAGAGGACCCACTGGCTCTTGGATTTTCCCTGGTGGCTCCCAGCCCACGATTCTCTCTTCACGTTTGTCCCACCAGACCCCAATGCACGGAAGAGGACAACTTGTGCCAGGAAACCTGTAAAGATCATCGCCTTCACCACCCGTGGACTAGCCCTGGAAGTTCTCCATCACCTCTATCCCCATCACCTCCATCAGCCAGCTGAGCTCACCGGGCTGCCAGAAGAGCCCAAACTCAAGTAAAGCAACGAGAGCATTTGGGCACAGCAGGCACGAAGGCTGTGGGCTGGTCCCAGCAGCAGCAGCTCCGTGTTGGACTGACGCAGCCATTTTCTGAAGCGCTAATCAAGTGGTTTTTTTCTCCTCTTGAGGCTCAAATAAGAAGCTCCCTGGTATAATGAGAATTTTCCCTACTTCCAGACGCTGATTAATCTTGTAGTGCATGTTCAAATCCTAGACAGCTCCTTTTGTCAGAGACAGCATTAGGCCTGGATGGGAAACAGACTTCCTAAACGGACAAATTAATAGCAAACAAACAAAATGAATGGAAAAAGAAAAGCAATTAACTTAAATATATATTGAGATAACGAGCCCTGACCAGTTTCTTTATTGTGCTGTATTTTGCAACCTTCTTCACACATCACTTCTCCCCCCATCTTCTCAGCTCTAACCACCTATGCTCTTCTGTTACTCCCTTTTTATCCATTTTGTTTATCCTCCTTGAACTAAATTGTATCCCTGTACCTCATGTACTTATTTGAGCTTCCAAAGCAGCAAGTGGACATCCTGTATATGAAATATAGTTGTGCTCAGCTCAACTTTACAGTCTTTCCTTTTTGTTGTTGTTTTCCTACAACCACTTCATTTTTTTTTCCAGGGGGACACACTGCCAGGGATGCCCCATTAACTGACAACTCCACGAGAAGAACATTTCAATCAACCATTACAAGTAAGAGTCAGACCCCTAAAATCCCACAGCCAGATGCTGTTTCATGCCCTGCCAGTAACCCTACAGCACGGTTATCACTGCCACTTCTTATCTTATCGTCGTTTCCAACATTGTCTGCTGTGGTCAGACAGAGTCAGACCTAAACAATGATGTTAAATGAAGACTTCCTCCCACGGCAGTCTTGAACTTCTAATGAAACTGATCACTCCTTCACGAGATAACAAACCATGTCGGATTTCACAGGCTTCGAAAACAAAGTCAAAAGAAGGTCAGAAGGAAGCAAGCTCACAGCACATTACAAAGGCATGACTGCATGTAAACATCCTTTCCAGGCCACAGGTAAGCATCACCTAACATATATGTGTATGCATACACGCACACACATATAGAAACAAATATATGGTGTGGGATTTTGTTGTTGTTTGTTTTACTTTTCTTCATTTGTTAATAACAAAAAGAAAGGAGGGTCAAATTTTCCTCTCTCACACCGCACTAGAAAGTGATGTCAGTTCAAGAAAACTATGTTTGCAATGTTTTTGTAACAGTCAAAGGTCTGGTAAATAAATTTATTAAAAAAAAAAAAAAAAAAGCTTTTTTACCAGCATAATCTGTGTCCTGAATTAGATGGCTTTGTTAACATGATTAACGGTAGAACTCCACTAGCAAACTCCACTAAAATAGATCTGGTTTCTGTCCAGACTAACTGCCCTGTACGCCACGGGAGCCACAGGTAGGAGCTCTGTATGAGGATTAAAGGTTTTCACGGAGACGAGATCACCCTGTGCATGGCTCCATGGTACAAAAGCCATTTGTCACCCACTCAATCCTGCTGATTTAGCTTTAAGGGGAACGATGCTGGCTGCCTGCAGCTCGCCCCGGGGGACCTCCGCAGTGGGACATGTCCAGGGTGGCCACCCCACAGCTCCAGTCGGGGCATGTAGAAACCACCTCAGATTACTCTTGTAGCCTTGAACAACGGTGAGAAATTCTTCACCTGCCGTGTTTGGGAATTACAGAGAAGCCTCATTTTAGCTTGGCCGTTCACCCACACACCGAACTCCAGGCCGCCCAACACAAGGCACCCACACAAGGCACTCAGCCCCTCCTGCTGCCTCGCTTCCCGTGTGTTCCCCTCCCTGCAGGGATGATTCCCAGCTCCTGGCCATGCCACACGTAGGGCAGGGATGGGCGAGGGCAGAACAGCAGCGCAGGTGGAGCAGAGGTGCTCCCATTGGCAGTACCTCCACCGCAGAACAATGGGGGGCAAAAAAGCCCTCAGAAAACCACGGCTTCACACACCCACCGCCGTAATGAATCCAGCAAGCGCCAGCTTGGCCCAGCTCACGTGCCAAGACGTTATTGGGACTTTATTCTGAGCAGCTTAACGCAGCCCCAGCTGCACCCTGCAGGCAGCAGAGCAGCTCTGTGGTGCCGCAGCGCTGAGCAGAGTGGGCTGCTGGCTGCAGGACGTGCTGGAGCTGCTAGGTGGGGAAAGAAGAGACGAGCAAATGCTTCGCCAGCTTGGCTGCACCGTGCAGCTAGTGGCATGTGGCGGGAGGGAGGATTTTGCCCTTTTTATCAACGCAGCTCGGGTTAAAAATATATTCCACAACATCTGAATGTCTCTACAAAGATAACGAAGACTTCAACTCAAATTTTAGTCCAATGAAACCAGCCTCAGAACTTCCGTGCAGAGGTCCCACCTCACAGTTTCAAAATGTTTCCCCAGCGATCACTACAAAGTAGCCTTTTGAATGCATACAAGGGGTAAGTAGCTTAGTGAACGCATTACGTTAATGAATTCCACCCTATTTATTTTTTTATTTTCATAAATATTTAGGTCAAGTGCTGCAGAGCAGCATCACGGAAAGCTTCTTCATTCACTCCCGGAGTCAGGAGCAGCCACTTTCCTACTGAGTGCAGGGAGGAAATGAGGAAGCAAGTAAAGCTGTCAATACAGAGTTGTCTGTGTGCCATCCCCTTGTAAAAACACAAGCACTGGAGAACCTTAGAAGTCCTTTCCAGGCGTTGTGTCACTACTAACAGCTAATATAACAGGAGATTTTAAGTCAAATAGTATATTAGCCAAAATAACACCAATAAATAGCAAAATTCCAAGGCTTAGCATGAAAATGAAAAACACTAATGGCACACAGTGCAGCTTGTTCGTACCACGTGCAGTCTAGAATCATGCATAATGTAACAGTGCAACTGCTAACAGCAGGCTCACAGAAGATAATTTACACTTGTTTTTATGGACATGAGGAACTGATCTTTGAAGTTGTCCCTAATGAGATTCTGCTTGGCCCTAACAGCATCCTGAGAGAATGCGCTGCGTTTCTCCCCTGCATCCGGCGCATATTTATAACACGGAGTACACTGGGCTGAATTGCACATGTGGGCTGGGGTCTCCCCATCACATCCCAAAATAAGATGCTCACAGGGAGGGAAACGCCTGCTAATACGTCTCACTTCAGCCTCAAGTCTTTTGGTGATTACCCACGCCACTTTTGCTAATTATCAGAAGATCCACAGGGGTTAATGAGTAAGGTTTTTATTTGCTTTGCACGGTTGAACTCCTAACTTGGTTAAGCTGCCAGGTAGGTCACTGTGAGATCACAGCTGCATCACACATCACAGAAGACATCCCAGAAACAGTCATAAGGCTCTTTGGAGAAAACAGAAGTGTAGCTGCATAATGAATCAGAAAACTTTATTTCACAAAACACAGGCAGCAGCATGAGGAGTACAAATAGAAAACATCTTTTGGTGTGTCACGTGTAGCCGCTGCTTTAATACTATACCCACCTGGTTTTGAAGGTCCTTTCACTTAGGAGATCTGCAACCCACTGAAGCAACATCATTAAAATCTCAGCTTCCAACTGAGTGCAGTAGCCACAATGCCTTCTACATCCAGGAGGTACTGCAGCAAAGTGGCAAGGGGTAAAATGCTTAACGTCCCCAGCGCGAGGGAACAAGAGCAGGCCGGAACCCTGACGTGCTCAAACACAGATGCAGTCACATCTGTAGTCACATGTGCGTAGCAAAACCCTGCTACAGTAGTGGACCAAAAATGGCAGCAGAGGTGAGATCAGCATTTAAAAACACTTGTTTAAGTCCTGCCCAATGCAACTTCTGTGCTGGAGTATTCCAAGCACTGACACTACCAAGTGGCATTTCCTGCTCCGAGCCATGTTTCGCAGCAAGTTAAACAAGGACAGCCTCAGTTTCCCTCTCTCTTCCATACTTCTCTCAGATACAGCTGCCCATACAGCACGGTTCTGGACCATCACTGTTTCACATCAAGGTATTTGAGTAAACTAGAGTATACTAGAGTATATTTTGATTAATATACTGACGTATGCACTCATTCAGTTCATGAAACTTCTTCATGCTCCATTCATCTGCTCCTGTCTTCAGGAGGGTGCCAAATTCTGACAGCTGGGGATGGTGACTCCAGGTCGCCATCCATTGTAGCTAACATATAACATACTTAATTATGCCATCGGTAGCAAGTCACTGTTTTGACACCTAGTTCTCTGCCTTTTTCTGCTTGGAAAACACAGGAGAACATCCATACATTCCTTGAAAGTAGTGGTCAGCACTGTCCCCCCACTACAAATACACAGCATACAGCTTAAGATGAGGTGCCTCACGGGATAGGTATAGCAGGACACCTGATTTTTCATTTAGAGCTTTTTGTCTAACCTGACCCAAGACAAGAGAAACGTTACAACTCAACAGCTGTTTGCTGCCTTAAAAAAACAAAACCCACAAAGGACTCCGTTTTCGTTCATGTAAAGACGTTCACATAACACAAACCAGCACTGTGATGGATGTTCTCTGAAGAAGCTCTCGTTTGAACGGGCACAGACACTAATCTCCCTCTCGGTTCCACAGCGAGTCCCTACAGGTGAGAGGCGAACGAGAGTCATTTGCGGGGAACTTGTGAGGGAAGCTTCAACAGCAACAACAATAGCTCTGTGTGCATACGTGGAGAAAGAATTTGTTCTCAGTGCACTGACACTTCTCACAAGCGCATGAAGCCCAGCAGAAGAAAAAATGTAAAGAATAATAAAAAAAAAAAAAAAAGGCGCGTCTTTAAAGCCATCAGGGTCTGGGCACAGTACTGAAAGGTTCAGGTGACCTTGCCTCAGTACGTTAACGTACAGCCTCTCGGTCAGGACGGCGAGATTCCCTTGTGAACAACTACAAGGCATAAGACTAGAAGCTCAAAATCTAAAAAAAAGCTTTTGTTAGGAAAATAATAAAACACACAAAACTGAAAGACTCTGATACTGATGCTGTAGCAATAACGTGTCATGCATTACTTCTATGTTTCATGCTAGGGCAAGATTGCCTTTAAACACATACACAGGCAGTAAAATCATAGCAAATGAGATACAGCTGCAAGGTGTGCTGAGAACTATACTTTAGGCCAACTTCTTATCTCTGGTTAGTCCCGAGTATTTGAGATCAGCTATCTGTTTCTCGTCTTCCATTTATTCTGCTTCCTGCTTACCACCACTGCATTAGTCACCTCCGGTACATTTGTCTTGCATTTTATTGGACAAGTGTCTGGACCCTAAAGAAACTGCATTGCCTCTTTATTACTGGATATCCGAAAAACCACCGTTTCTTGTACCAAATCTCATCCAGACCTCAATTTCATTTGAATCAGAAAAACTTCTACCAGCTTCCTCACTCAGTGTTTCAGTTTACCCCTTTTAACTCTACGCTGAATAAGACGAGTCATAAAAGGTCTTTCCCGTTCTGTAGAGTGATGGCTTAAAAACCCTCTAAGAGAAGTACTCACTGAAAATGATGACTCGTGCGTATCACAGCATTAAATGATGCTATGAACAGACCACCAAGAAAGCCAGGTGATCCAAAGTTAATTTTCAACTTAATATTCCTCTTGCCAATCTAGCCTGAATGCAAGGATTCCTTTCTGGAAAAGATGCCCTGAATTAATGATAACTGAAATGAACAAGCCTGAAAACAAAATGAAATCCTCCTAATAGACCATTTAATTTCCTTGAAACCGATATCAGGATTTCCTTTCTCCTCTGGCTCAGAGAAAACCAAGACTTACATCCACTTGAAAAACACCCTCTTTTCTTGAAGGCATAGAATTTATGCTAATAGACAACTAACAACAAATGATGAAAACTCTAAGAGCTAAAGGTCTTCATTTTGTTGCCAAGCTGATGTATCAGGTTCTGAGACAAACAGTACGTGTGATCCTTCCATTAACATAGTGGCACTCACAAAGCTGCAATGCAAAGCAGCCTAGCAAAACACCACGTCAAAGGTCACAGTGAAAAAAG
This sequence comes from Aythya ferina, assembly GCF_964211825.1. Lineage (NCBI taxonomy): Eukaryota > Metazoa > Chordata > Aves > Anseriformes > Anatidae > Aythya > Aythya ferina. The sequence goes on along the minus strand of NC_140301.1, from coordinate 8,193,885 downwards.
CAAAACGAAAAAACAGCACGCGTACCACCCCTAGAGGATTATCATCATCATTTTAATTCTCGCAGGGTGCCTGAAACTTGTATTGCAATACTTCATCTGTGTAGCCTCATTATACTGCAACATTTCTAGCAGAAAAACCATCCAAGAACTTTGTACAAACAATTAAAATGCCATCTAAAAGATCCAAGAATGCAGTATCAGCCGTAATTCTCCCTCAGGAATCCAAAGAGCATGTCCTAAGCGGGAACATTTTTACTTTCAAGGTATAGAATAATAACAACAGAACCAAATTTGTTGTTCCTATAAACAAGCCTTCCTTTCAAAGCTGTGAGCATTGCCTAAAAGGATGGTGGAAAAATCCCATTGATGTCAAGAGAAATATAATAAAAATGAAAAAAAATACATAAACAACTTTCGAGTAATTGCAGAGATTATACCTGAGTTCTTTACAAAATGTTTGTAATTTTGTGTTTATTTAGTTTTAATTTTTTTCTTTCCTTTCCACCAGTAGGGAAAAGTGAACGCCTGGCTGATTTGTAATTTACAAAACAAACAAATCATAAAGACAAAATTTCCTCTCTCTCTAATATATTTTAATTATCACAATCTTATACCTACACACCATTAACAACCAGAGGAATGTAATCCTTGAAGAACCATAGCTTAAAGTTGAGGGCGTCACTTAGCCTGGCAGCTAAGAAACTGGTACTGCCCCTCTGGAAGCAGTAAGAGCGTCACTGAGCCCTGCATTTAAAAAGTATAGGACTGGGCTCCACTTTACTTAACAATCTGGACCGCACAAAATTACAATTCTGACCAATTCTCATTTTCCCAAAAATTACTTCACCATTCAAAGGAGAGAAAGAGAACCCTTTGGTAATTCTAACCAAAAGCGAACGTGCTTACAGAAACAAAGAAACCTAGAGTAATTAAAAAGTAATGACTTTTTCCTTTGTGCTCCCTATATAAAATCAGCATGAGGGAAGATAAACTGGACCAGCACCTTTTCCTTCCCATAAAATGCTACAATAGCTAAACATTTAGGAGTAATGTGCTGACCCTGATGCTCCCAGTCACTACACTCAATTCCTTATACCAGAGAAATTGTAAACGTGGTAAATAGCAAGTTTCCTGGCTTACAGATCCATCAGATAAAGTCCCGCTATCATACTCCTTTCTCCTTCCCTCCCCCATCCTCTCTCCATCTGCTGCCCTCCTGGGAAGGGAGTGCTACACTTAATGGCTGTCTGCTTTTAAGTCTAATGTGCTGGAGAGAAGTTAATGCCCAGTACAGTAAGTGAGGACTCTGCTATGAGCAAGCCTCGAGTCCTGGTTTTTCTTGCCAACATCTCCTGGAATCTTTGCAGCCCTACATCACGCAGCATGCAAGGAAGAAGGGCTCTTGTTATATGAAGTCCTCGATGTGTGACACAAATAAATCTTACAAGATACCGTAGCACAATCGTTTAAATAATCTTTTGGTAAAAAACAGGAGAGTTGTGATTTTCTTACCTGTCTCTCCCCTCAATATGATGTGTATGTAGAAAACATGCCCGCTATAAAAACAGGGGCATTTCCCTGCCCATGGGGAGTACGCACCTAGCGAGCTACCTATCTGCTGATAGCCTGAACTACGGGACAAGAAATGTGCTGGATCCCTCTGAGCTATGAAGAGGGTGACCAGATTCTGGGATTAGGGGTTGACTTGGTCTTCAGCCATCCTCTCTACCATTTCTTTCCTCCTTGGCCCCCAGCAGCAAGCTTCAGCAGCAGCATACACCACCAATGCTCATCCACCAGCGTTTATGTTTTGGCCGACCTTCATGCTGCACAGCATGCAGGACACAGAGAGCTGATGTGCTGGGAGGAACCTCCGGGTGCATGGAGGATAAAACCAAGCTTTGTGGTCAACCTTTCAAGAGAGAAGTAAAAGGTACAATTCGAGGTACCCAGCATTCACTGTTCAGAATCCAGGCTTGCAGTTTTCTGCTCTTACCACTTGGTACCGCTCCTGGCATGTCACCAGCACCGTGCACATTACTGGGTATAAGATTATCTATCATACACTGACTTCTTGTTTGAAAGAGACGTCAAAATAAAAATCATTAAATGAAGTCTAGTCACATTTATTACATGATAGAAGTGTTTTGACTGCAGTGTTTTATACACATACACATTTTAGCCCCAGCCTCCTCACTCTATAATTAAAAACAACCAAACTCAGTATCACAAAAACTTGCCCTCTGCAATAAACAAGACCTAAAAATTGCAATCCTAACAGCCCATATTAAAACTGAGAGTAAACAGGCATGACCTGAATCTTCAAATCCCATTAGAAAAAAAAAAAGCTCTTTGTATCTTCTGAAATACCTTCTATGAAACACATGAAGGTACATATGCAGGCAAAATTATCTCCTTCTTCTATTTGGCACTGCTCTGCACATACACATCACAGAAGAAGATGAGAAAGCCAGTAGGAGGCCTTCTGCAAGCAGAAGCAGTCACGATGAAGTCCATGAAACTACAACCGTAGATGCCAAGCACAGTTCAAACCACTGGGAACAAGAAGCCAACGCTTCCAGGACCAAAGCTGACAACTCACTGGAATCATTTCTAGGGACCTGGAAAAACCTGGTGTGAAATAAAAGGGAATGATTTTTCCATACCAGACTGACATTCAGCTCTTTCAGCTAGCACTCACTGCTTGTGACAACACAGGTAACCCCTACACCAAACTTTATTATTTCTTCAAATCCACAGCTCACTGTAAGAGATGCATCTTTCAAAGAAATCTCCCTGCCTCTCTGAATTTCAGCTGTGCTGAAGTGCATCTACTGTCTCACGTTATGCCGAGACATTTTACAGAGTTCTAAACCAAAACTCATCAAATGCTCTGTTTCTGAAGGAAACATGCTGACCCCTGACTCCTTTGTTCCCAAATTTATGCACACATACCCATGCTTGGCAATTGACTCTACTCCTAGAGCCACTTACAGCAGCTCGAGATCAGAAATGGAAACTCCAAGGTATCTGTGCAACGTTCAGTACAAAGTCCATGTTCACCACCGTTATTTGACATAGTCCCATATCAAACATAAGCAAATAAGCTGCGTATAGTCACTTAACATCTAACATAAACCTCTAAATCTGCACTGTTTGCAGGGCTTTCCTTTTGTTTATTTGTCTAGCCAGATAGTCAAACAAGGATTTGTAAAACAAACCAACACGATGTGTCACAGGTAGGTGCGGCACTTTCCCTGGGCTTCCAACAGCCACCTGTCAATGGGAACACGGCAGGGCTGGCCTTGTTCTGCCACTAGGTGAAAACCATGAGGCCAAAACAAAGATGGGCCTGAAAAGTTCGTGAAGTCTTGACTCCCTGACTGGAAAGAAATCTATGCTCTCGAGGTTGTTTCACTAACCAGGTGACACCCTCACCTTCCAGGTGTTAATCTACAGCCCACTGCTTTCATTTCCCTACTGCCCTACATTTTTAAATGAAGTTGACACGCTGCCCGTGACAGTGCAATGTTGTGATCATGAGGTGTTTAATCACAACATTGTCAACCTACCTCACAGCGCTCCCTCGGTGAGCAGTTCCCCTCAGGCACAGGATCCCGGGGTACCACTGCTGCAAAAAGCATTCTTGGTCAGATCACACCACAAACCCCCTGGAAGATAAGGACTAATTGTGTGCTGTGAATAACCGTGAAGCCCAGAGCCCACTGTCACTCATTATGACTGAACACTGGAGCAACGACATGGGAAAGACCGTAATGTAGAATCAGACCATGTAATGAAAATTTCCATTTGTAGTGCTCAGCTAATGAAACGAGGACTTACTAATAACAGACTTGTTACCAAAGGCTTCTTTGCACAATTAATACAGCATGAAAGAATGTTAACGTACGTGTGCATAAAAAACACACCGCTTTCTTTCTCCCTCTCAGGGTTTACCACAGGGGCTAGACTGACCCTACAACGTGCTGTCCTGGGAACACGATTTTGTCAATGAGGAAGTCGAAGGAATGCCCGATTGTGACCCTGGACGACTGCGGTAGGTGTGGAGACCAGCACAGGCAGTCAGCGGCTTTATCACCCATTTAAACCAGATCTCACCTCCATCTTAGGACAACCTAAGTCAGGAAAACAGTAACCGATAGAGAGCTGGTGACAAAACATTATTTTAAACCTGTCCGACATTTATTAAAATAATATTGGCACTTTTAGAGCATCAGTCTTCCAGGGACGTCAAAGTATTTTTAAAGGTAGGTCGGTATGGGTCCTTTCTACAGTGACAAAAAGAAAGGTCAGAAACTTAATCAATTCTTCAAGAGAGATTAGCATGATATGACTGCACTGTATAAACACTGTATAAGGGGGCTAAATTTGAGCTTTAATTACAAAACTGCATGCCATACGTCACCTCTGCACAATGCTCACTTTCAGCATGCTCCACTCAAGCATCTCGAAAGGCTTTACACATAATTAAAGTGTACACCCATGAAAATAAGTTTTTCATTTTGCATCTGAAATTTAAATTGAGAATGTATCTTATGCTCAGATTTTGCAAAATACGTCATTTAAAATCATTAAGATCAATAGAAATATTCCATTATTTCAGCCCACAGAGACACAGACACATGCACACGCTCCAGCGAAACATTTTCTTAATGACAATTAAAATTAGCATCTTTGCAACTCAGCTTCCATTGTTCTAGAAAATGCAATCAGTTAATGGTCCTCTTCTTGAGTGGGGACTATTTATTTTGGGACAGCTGTAAGGATTCTCACCTACAGCTGTCCTCCCCTCTTTTCTGCTGGAATCCCCACTGGCGCAGGGAGAGCTCAGCTGCTTCAGAGGCAGCTGCTGAATGGCTGCTGCTGTCTGCTTGGTGGGCTAAGAAAAACAGGTTTGTTTTACTTAATGCACCACATTGTGAACTGCTGCTTTTCAGCATCCACCGAGGGACCAGCGAGGGATGGGAGACTCAATCTGCACCAAGGTAAGCTAATGGTGAGCCAAAGGCCCCGTAAAAATCACTGTGAAACAGAAGTAAGGCTCAAGTTTTAACAACACTTGTTCAATGTACTCCTGTTTCCAGTATCAGAGCTTAAATATCATTTGTTTGGTGGCAGTAAAGTTTTTTCAACTTTTTTGGAAAAGCAGTGAAAAGCAACTACAGTGCTCAGAAGCTACATATGCTTTTGTAAGAAATGTTATTTTACTGAGAGCAACAGTCAGCACCAAAGCTGTGATTCCCTCATCACCTCAATATCACCTGAAATAACGAGCCCAGCCACACAAGGTAATAGATAGATAGCTTAGACTGAATATCTGTATTTTCTCAACCAGTATTATTACATGTAAACACTCCGCTATTCTATAAACATCAAACAAGTCCATATTCTACTAGTGTCAGTCTTTCCCCACGCCCCCCGAATATCACACACCTTTTATGAATGAAAAGTTAAGAACATAACCAACAGAACGCACACATTGTCTGCTAATCTCACTGGGAGTTTATAAAACCCATTAAATGCAGGACGGTTTCCCCGAGAGAAAAAAATCTGCAAGATCCTATCTGTCAAGGTCAGTAGTCTGGTAAGATCTTGGAGTTTTAACTGTTTAAGGCTTTGCCACAGTTGAAAGTTTTTTCTTCTGTGACTGTACAGCCACACTTTCATATTACTACCATTATTATATCTCACGTTTACATACATTCACACATTTATGTACTTTATTCAACTATATATAAAGTTCTACTAACATAAAATGCTATGTTTATACTCTATTTTAAAGTAAGAATATTCACATAGGGAATTGCTCTAGTACAGAAAAGGCAATAAAATTATATAGTTAGAGATTGTTCAACGCATCTCCGCGCGTTAATAAACTCATTTCGAAGACTTCCTCTTGCACTGAAACCTCTTTCTTTCTTACTCCCCTAGCACTGAACTTAAACCGTCCCCGAGCACTAACGTACACTCAGAGAATCCTAAAAACAAGCCACTAAGCCATTCTGGTGAAGTCTGAGGAAAGCTAATGAACTTAATTAGAAGTCTTCTAAATGGATGGGCCTGCAGCAGCTTGGGCTACAGCTGGCTCACCTTCACAGCACGCATACCAGCAGCAGCAGAGCCCATCAAAAGAGGCGTTTCCTACCACAAACCCAAGATGTTTATTTCACTCTCCCCTTTTTTCCCTGAAAGTGATTAGATGTTGTACCCGACAGGAAGGTTCTTCCCTTTGATTTGAACTTAAGCAAACTATTTTCAATTCAGGTTTGTCCCATTTTCTTCTCAGCTCCTTTCCACTGGCCTGGGGGAGGAGGAAAAGGTGAGATGGGAAGGTTCTGCAAAACCAAGCCACACTGATTTCTGCTAAATTAAAATGATTTAAAGATCCACTGTGGCGATTACTGGAAAGTTGTAGAGTCTCATTCTGAAGCCCTCTGAGTCAGTCGTGCTGCAGAACAGAGAGGGCAGCACCACACCGAAGGAGCAAGAGGCATTTTCCTAACAAAAAATGGGGGAGCACAAAGACATCCTGTAGAATACTAACCATTAAGAAGCCAAGAAAGGTGCATTATCCTTGTTATTATTTAACACCTGCCCTTTAAACCAGGGAACTAAGGTAGTGCAGTTAATTAAAACTAAGTGAAAATATTCAAATGCAAACGTTTAATAACATCTTCAGACAATTAGGGAAACCTGCGGGTGGGGGCATCGCCTCAAGACGTTCAAAAATTTAAGATGGTATCTCTTTAGCCAAAATAAACTTACAGTAAAAATTGTCTTCACGGCACCTGCTCAAACACTAATTAGTACAGAAATAAAATAGAAAGGCTGGACAAAATGATATAAAATTTGTACTACAGCAGAGTCCAAGTAACTCACAAAACTACTGTCTGCCAGGCTAAGCACAGGGAGCTTTAAGATACTGATATTTACCTGATGGCACGCTTAAAGGGGTTCACAGAGAAACGCTAGTGTAAAAATACATATAAAGACAGCAAAAAGACAACCATATCCCTGTTGATTAAACTACATGACACTATCATGTGAAAGGCACTAAATGAAAGCAGGAGAAAGGATACGCCTCAGGGAACAGGAAGTCTGATTCCAGGATTTCTTTAAACATCAGTTTTACACTGGTGATATTCCAAGGCTTTTAATTTACTTCATGTGAGATAAGAATCTGGCCCAATGAATACTAGAGACAGAAATGACTCAATATATGCCAAGAATCCAGTTCCTGCCTTTGCATGTGAAGATGCATATGCATTAAAAAAAAAGACTTTTTAAGAAATTAATTCCTTTAGGAAATAACGATGTCCTTAAACTGCATCCAGCCACTCATTTATGGTTTGCAACAGGGCCTTGCAGCAATAGATCGCCCCACTATTTACATACATGTCATAACACTCAGTTTCTATGTTGTTTTACTCATTTCTCAATACCCCAAGATTTTTAAATTATTTTTTCACTGGAAGAACTCCTCAAACTTCTTTTAGAAAAAATAAAAATAAATATGCATGCATTACCTTCAGATAGTAAAATAGAAAACAATCCTAGCAAGTGCAGCAATGTGGCACTAGCAAAGGTACAACATGATAAAAAATAGATCGTGGTTTCTTTGTCAATATTGCTTTTACTCATTTTCTGTTCAGAGTTTCTTATTTGGTATCTTCTCTCAGAAATATGCACAATGCTTCTTCCATTATAAAACACTGGGAGCAAGTAAGGACCCTGTCCCCCCTCTGAACGTACAACATGCTCTAAATTTTCCCACTCAGAAATAACTCTGTTCTTACCATCACACAAACCCCTACCCTTAGTCATATCTTCATTTCTTCCTTTCGTCTGCCCGTAACTCTAGACCCTCAATATGATCCTATCATCTTTTTCCTCAAGAGGTTTTCCAAAACCCATAATTTGCTATCCAGACCTACACCCCAACTCACCTCCTGTACTGCAACATTTTCTTTGATCCAACTCTTTCAGACTAATCTTCTTTCGTTCTTTTAAGTTCCCATCTCTCTTTTACGAGAGGGAGACCAAAAGATCATATGCCACACCCTTGAAACCAAACTAAGGAATTTAAGAATGCTGCAGTATTTCAGTTACTCTTTTTTAAATACTGTCACGATGTTGTACTTCAGAGCTTCGGCATTTGTCAAGTGTACAACTTCTCTAAACAAGTAAAACATTTTTGAAAATGTCTGTCAAATCAATACCATTTAAGACATACACAAGTTATTAGGGAGGTGGTTGTATAGTTATTTGTGCATTTTTGAACCAAAGCGCAAATAATTCTTCAAATGCTGAACACCACACTTAGTTGGTCCTAAAACCAGCTCCCACTGAAGTCAGTTGTCAATAAGGAGGGGTTCTTTAAAACTGCTTTCTAAATCTCTATTGTTTGCTCTGAATTCATTCTCTCCACAGAATTTGTGCTTAACGTCAGTCAGAAGTGCAGTCTGGAGTGCAAAACTCGCAATAGAAATTTGCTGACAAAAGATCTGAACAGTGAATAAGAAATGGAAATATTCCTAAAGGCAGAGTTACAGCATCTCGGCAGCAATAAATCAAATTAATTAATGAAGAAACTTTTTCAGTCACATGCACAACAGAGCCTCCAGCATCCTTCCTCGGGAAAATTCCTTTACGGAAGATTGTAACCACATGAAATCCTATTAGAAGGTGCTGAACTCCTACATTGTGACTCTTCCGGTAGGCTTCTACATAACAAAAATGCAATGAAGTACCCTACAACTTTTTTCACTCTTATTATGCAAAATCCTTATCAAATTCAATAGTGTGACATCATTCAAAATCCTGACTAACAATGGCACACAGGAGGTCAAGAGATGTCCTCTTTGTTTTAGTTTCAAGTGCTTTTCACTCTATTAATGTTAAAAGAAAAAGAACCTTAACAGAAATAACTGATAAAGATCAAACCTACGAAACAATGGGAAGGAAATTCAGACTTAAAGCCGGTGCTTAGCTTAACAGGAACCATTGTGCCTAGGTGCGGGCAGCAGAGCGATCTCACCAGTCACACAATGCCCAAGAATAACAAGGTGAGGTAAGGCGGCCCAGAGCTCGCCACTTCCCATGCTTGTGGTGGTTTCAGTTCAGGCCATGCCCGTTATTTTACCGCAGTATTTGTATTTCTTGGGAGCAATTGTTCAGCAGGCTCCCACTCCTTTGTGCCCCGGCTTGCGTGGAGCGCAGCATGCGGCACACGTTCCCCTCACAACCAGGAGGACAAAGGGCTCAGTGATCAGGGGGGACAATTAGTCCCAATTAGGCCTATTTCGCAGCTGAGTGTAAGGGGCGGGGGAAGGGAGCTGAAATTTTCAAGCCATGGGTCCCTCAGGCAAGTTACAGTGCGACCAGCAAAGTGCCAAGTTTCGGAAAATGTACAGTACCCCGCCGAACCTCGCCGAGGGACGCTTCTGGAAGTCGGGGCACAGCTTTCCTCCAGGAGCTGATGGAGCAGGACTTCTCTCGCATGCTACACAGAAAGCCGATAGCCATTTTGCCTATGAGCTAACGTGACTAACCAATTTTTCCAGTTTTCAGCCCACTCCTTCAGCAGCAGTTCTCCATTTAAGCACACGCACACACACACACACACACACACAGAGGCAACGTTAGTAATACTTACATATGCACATGTGGAGGCTGGAACCTGCTCTGATTAATGTTGTAGTGTGTAAACGCCTGCGTTGGGTTGGAGCTGTACTCATCCACCGTTATGGTAACTTTGCCTTGTGAAGGAATTCCATGAGCCATCCTTCCTCCTTATGGACATGAGCAATTCACAGCTTCCCAAGGCCAAGAGCGGGGCAGGGCATTGTGTTCCCGGCAGCTCCCGAATCCCAGCAGCTCCTCATCAACGCCGCAGACCTCTGTGAGGAGAGAACAGCGCATACTGCTAAAACCTTGAAGGAGACATAAGCAGGCACAGCCATTACTCTGTCCTCTCCCCATTTCCAGAGTGTTTTTTTTTTCTTTATTTTTATGTACACACCACCCAACACTATGCGTTACTATTCACTACTGTATTCACCACTTCATCGTTTAACTCCATCACTATTACATAGATTTAAAAAAAATAATAATACTTAAAATAAGGCTTTATTTACTAGAAATCTATCTGTGTGGAAAGCCCCAGTTAAGTACTCCGTATTTACTATGCTTTATTTTAAGTAACATCTTGTGCTAATTGCAACCATGCAAATTAACAAGTGGACCTAGTTTCCTGAAGGACAAATGGCTTTCCGCAAATACACACACTTGTTTTCAAGGCCCCGTTTTAGCTTTACAAAATGAGTTACATCTGACGGACTTTGGGGAAGCCGACTCAAGGCAGAAAAATCTACAGTTGCACAGCAAAAGGTGCATTCAAATACCTTTGCATCAATGTATTTACCTGCCTGCAGCAAGGCTAACATCTAGGCAACACCCAACAGAATGACCACGTTACAGTCCACTAGCAATGAAACTGGTTTGGATTCATCATCAGACAGAAATGATTTGTCCAGTAAATTTCAGAGCAATTTCATGCACAACTATTTCTGCATACGATGAAAGAAAGGTTTTTTGCCTCTCTAGGCATCCTGATCTTTCACTTCTTCCAAGTGCTCTTAAATATAATTTTGCACTATGGCTGGAAGCCTTCTACAATAAAAGGATAAGCTGAAGAGCCAGCAACTCCCCAAATCTGATCTCTGTCGAGTTCCCCACACACAATTTGAGTCTCAATTTCTTGAATCGATAAACTAAGGTTACCTCAGCTGCCTGCCTTCGGAAGGACTTTGTGAAAATTGATCTGCTTGTATTTGAAGAATACTTTCAAGACGAGCAACTCTTTAAAAGCATTGCTCGTGAGGTAGACCCTCAGCTGCTGCACACTACCATCGCTGCCACGACTTCAGTGAAATTATCGCACCCCGTATCACTCGATCTGCTCTTTAGTTGCTTCACACAATAGCAACATTTTTATATCTAGCGCGTACTTTATAAAACTAAGCCAGCACTTGCTGGAAAGACAAAGAGATAAGAAAAAGAGGATGATTTGATCCCTGGGCATCAAACTAAGCGATGTTTTTCCAGTGTGATATTCCTGGACTTCTCTTAGCTCCCAGATCGAAATGTGTTTGCCATGTGTAGCATTAAACATTTGGAATCTTTGATTTGTACTCAAAATATATTTTTAATACAAAGACTAATTTCCAGTTTGGCATGAAGTACAATAAAAATGCCCTGCAAATGGCAGATGGCCTGCTATAGGCCATTTATTTTATTATTTTACAACCTCAGGCCTACGTAGGCTTCCATATGTTAGCTGGGTTAAGACATTCGGCAACCTTCATTCCAGTAATTGGGTTCTATTCCTCATCTTCTTTATTTTTTTTTTTTTTTTTAACGCAAGATGAAACTCAGCCATGAAGTTCCCATTTAAAAACCGAGCCATTGCTGAGCCAGTCAGTCCATCTCAGTAACTAAGGTTGTGGTCTGGCCTTTGCACTATCCCACTCTCCTAAAACCAAGCACAATAGTTTCAGGGGGAAAAAATCAGCAAGGTGAGCTTTATTCAACTAAATCTCGGCCGTGTTTTAAGATATCTGCAACAACTGCTTCCGAATCGTAATGTGGTGGTTACCATACCAGGTTTGCAGCTGTTTCCTTAATTTCCCTTACAATTATATTTCAATGTTATTTTGCATAACAGTAAAACACAACACCTGCTTCAAATTGCAGTCCTGTTCCAAGCACTGTAATTCTTTTGAGATACAAACTACGAGGAGTGTGCAACACAGAACAGCATAATTGCCCTGCACTGAAAAGTAAATACAAATGAAAACATCTTCCTGTTGGAGAAATGACTGTCATTAACAAGAATGCTCGCCATCAAAGCTCCCAGGAAAAAAAAAATAAGTTTTTCTTTTAGGCAGCAAGAACTTCAGCGTTTGCATAAATTAAGTGGTATGAAAATTACGCATCCATGTTATATTTCTGCAATTAAAAGCTACTATATAGAACAACATGTTAAAGCAACAACAAAAATATGCCTGGACTTTCAGAAAAGCTAAATCACACTATTTTCAGTAATCTAGCGTAAGAAAGGTCAGAGCATTAAGTTTTACATTATAGTTCACTCGTTGGGAAAAAAGAAATCCAATTTGTTTGTAAGAGTGAATCATACATAAAGACAATAAGCGTTTTTACAAGGTTTATAACCTTTGTGTTACAGAAAGAAATTACCACAACCGGCATAAAACAAATGATAAGAGGATATTCGAATAGCTCTATTAGATACTTTAAAGTTGACTTTTGTATGATTTTAAGCATATAAGCTACAATTGCTTCCCACTATGCCAGCCTTTAATCTTGAGAATAAACCTCTCTACTTGAATCAAGACAAAGCCAAGCAAAGCATCTTTTAAAATGAAATTCAACAACAAACGCTGGACTGGAAAAAAAGTAGCTGACTTCTGTGTCAATTCTCTACATTCCCTGTAGTGCACTATTTCGTACTAAAGCCCACCTAGCAGAAGTGCCTAATTAATACCTTCTTTAATGAGCTCTCTGAAGAAAATAGCAAAAAGGACCTGAATGTTTCTCAACTTTAAATATATTTTAGGCCCAGGGTTTTAAAAACAAACAAACAACCAAAAAGGCTACTTTGCATCGCTACCATTCTTTCTCCAAAGGCAACCACTCTTCGACGATTACATGCAAGAGACGAGTAGCAAAGAATGGAAGTCGCATTATTTCTCACATCTGTCAAGCGAAACAATTTTACACACTCGATATGCTAACGCTGGGTTACGAACAACCGGCCTGAAACCCCACATAAACAATCGCAGCCCGCTGCGGCTCCCCACGCACAGCTTACCCCGGCTGCAACAATCATTTTCCAGCGTGGGTTTGGACTGACAGCGAGATGCGCTATTGTATAAATCCGCTCGCTTTTCGAGGTGCGAACCGCTGCGAGCCTCTTTCCCCATACAAGGGCCGGCACAAACTTAGGGGCAGCTCCTTTTACAGCAGGCTAGCGGGACCCGAAGGCGATCTATGCCCCGAGGGGTCGTTTCGGAGCGCGGGGCTGCATCCCCGGGCGCGCTGCCCGCGCAGGCTCCGCGCACAGCCATGGAGGCGCACGCTGCGAGCACCGCACCCCCCTCGGCTGCCAGAGCGGTGCCTCCCCGGCCCCCCCGGCTGCCGGCACAGCCCCAACCCCAACCCCAGCCCCAGCCCCAGCCCCGGCCCCGCCGCCCCCCCCTCGTTACCGCTCGCCCCGGCGGCGCTCCCCGGCCGCACTTAGCGCCCAACTCCGGGCTCCAGCCCCCGGCCGCCCGGGCACGGCAGCGGGGGCCGCGCCTTCTCTCCCCTTCTCCTCCCCCCTCCCCAGCCCCCCAGCCCGGGGGGCCGGCCCCGCTTCGCCCCCCCCCCCCCCCCCAGCCCTCCCCGCCGGGCCCCGGCCGCTCCCCACACCTCCGGCCGCCGCTTGGGGCTCCCGGGGCCGCCCCGGCCGCGGCCCCGCGGGGCTCCGGGCTCGCCCCCCGCTGATTGATGGCTGCGGGCGGCCAATGGCTCCGGCGCGGCCCCGTCCCGGCGTGTGCCGCAGCCCCCGCCCCGCGCCCCCAGCCCGGCTCTGCGGGGCTCTGCCCTGCCCCCGCCTCGCCATCCCCGCGGCTCCGCTGCGCGCCGGCTGCTGCGAGCAAAGTTTGCAGCGCTGTGTGCGTGTGTGTGCGTGTGTGTCCCCTCCATACAGCGGGGCTGCACCGCCTGGGGAGGGGGACGGGGACACCGGGGGGGGGCCGGCTGCCAGCTCGGCCCGGCCTGGCCTCCCCTCCGGGCGCGGAGGGCAGCGGGGGCACGGCCCGGGCAGGGCCGGTTCAGCGCCGCCGCGCACCCCCGGCTTGCCCCGACCCGACCCGGCTCGGGGGCGGTCACGCCGGGCTCGCCCCGGTCATTGTGTGCAGGAGGCTGGAGCCGCCCCCCCGCAGCCGCCGGTGGCACGGCCCCGCCGCTTTGTAACCCGGCGCTTTGTGCCTCCCAGCCCCAACCACCCCCCCCCGGTCCCCGCTCACCTTCTTCCCTGCGGGCGGCGGGGCCGCTCCATGGGGCGGCGGGGGCAGAGCCTGGGGCTGAGCCCTCGGCGCTGCCCGAGGCCGGGGCTGAGGGAGGAGGCCGGGAGCGGGGCCGGGCGCGGTGCAGTGAGCGGGGCTGCCACTGGGGTCAGGGAGCAGGCACCAGGAAACACGGCGGCCACGGAGCGCTGCTCGCACACACACACACACACACACACACACACACGGCTCCTCCCGCCGCCTTGCACTTCACCCCCCCGGGCAGGCAGGCAGGGAAGGAGGCAGGGAGAGAGGGAGGGAGGGAGGAATCGCTGCTGCATTTCCATTTCCCAAGTGCGGCACAGCCTCCCCCCGCCCAGCCCGGCCGCACAGGCCGCCCCGAGCAGCGGCCGGGCCCCGGGGCTCGACCCCAGCCCCAACCCTGGGGGGCGATGTAGGGTGAGGGGCAGCGGCCCCACAGCCCCCCGCGGGGCTCCGGGCGGGCAGCGCCTCCCTGCAGCCGGCTCCTGAGGTGGCTGAGCCAAGCTCGGCCGCCGGGAGGGAAAAAGCAGCGCCCGGCAGCGATACCCTTTGGGATGAGGGTAAGCAGGGGGGTTCTGCGTGTTCAGGGAGCCTGCTGGTGGTTTTTTTGTTTGTTTGTTTGTTTCCTTTTTTTTTTTTTCTCCTTTCAAAATCCACATTTTGTGGCAAGAGCCGCAACAGGGACAAAGTGAAGAAGTGGAGAGGAGCCGTGTTGGGGTTCCTGCTTCCCAGAAACAAATGGGAAGGGAGACTTCCCCACAGCCGCAGAGTGCAAGGAAAAAACAGCCAAAAGGAGCTGACGGAAAAAAAATGAAAGCTCCTAGCAGGCTCCTCAAAGCACGCTGTGCCCCACGTATGCTAAATAAATAATTTTGACTCTGACCAACCTTTGGATATGCATGGCAACTCGGCAGGTTTTCCTTTGTTGCTGAAAACAATGAGAAGGGTCCGGGGTATTGTCAGACAGAAACCCACGAGGATGGATGGTCCCCTCTAGAAGCACAGCAAACTACGAAAAATCAGCCTGGAAAAAAAAAAAAAAAATACATTGCATGGTTTGTTTTGGTTTGTTTTGTTTTTCTTTTTTTCCAATTTGACATCAGATTTTTCTGATCTTCTATTGCCATTTTCCCTTTTAATAGAAGTAAACGCTGTGAACCAGCAAAGGGAAATTCCTCCTCTCCTGTTTCTGACAAAACGGCCCACAGTTACTCGTCCTCCTCACCAAACTGAAGCAATGTTTTCAGGGAATCTTTGCCTGGCATGGAGGCTGCGGCCATAGTTTCACAAATATATTTAACTGCCTGCCCCTGATGCTGCTGGAAAATAAGCCATCCGGCACTCAGCCACCTTCTGTCCCTGCATGAGCCCTTGTGCAAGAACAAGGAACCCCACCTGGGACGGAGATCAGTGCCGGGGAAACGCAGCCCGTTTCCTCACCCATCCGTCTCCGCAACCCCTCCACCTCACGACTGCACACACGCTTGTGCTGCAACGAGGCAGGGGGCAGGATGAGCAACTGAGGACACAAAGGGGACAGGATAGCTTCCTTGGTGCCACTGCCTGCTTCAATATAAAAATATGGGGAGTGAGGGTGAGCGGGTTCCGTACAGAACCGGCTGTGCCCCTTCTCGGCAGCCGCAGCAGCAGGACTTTTCCTGTGTCTGCCTTCGTACTGCATCCAGAGCCCTCAGCACTACAAATGTGAGCTTCTGGCACAGAAGGAAGAATGAGGAGGAAGTATGGGTAAGGTGACCGAAAGCTCAAAGACCTCCTCTCTGATAGCTTGTACAGTCAGAGACAGATCAGACACATTACCCCAGCGTCTCGGTGTCCTCGCACTGAAATAAGCATTTACCTAATTTACTAGTCCTTACATAAAATAAAGTGTATGGCTTCAAAGTTAGCCTCGCTTGGCTTTTGCCACCATGAATCAAGCGTGGGTCCTGATTCTAAGGTCACACCTTTTTCACGATCCTGCACGTTCAGCCGTAACACAGGCACTGGGAGCACTGTTTCTAATAAGCGACTCCACAAACTCAAACATTTTCTGACAAGAGCACATAACGAAATTCTTCCTTTTAACAAACTGCTTGTTTTCGGTTTCCCCAAGAACACTGTGTGTTCCAAACTACCCACTTTTAGCAGTGCATTGTCTGTGGAGTTGCTACAAGAGGGAAAAATTGTTTCCTTAAATTGATTACAGGCTTTTCTGAGGAAAAGAGTTCTATTTTGCTGCCTTTCCTTTCTAGTTCAAAAGAGCAGCCTCAAAATGCAAGTATGTAAGTACAGAAAAAGAAAATGTCTTTATTGTGGCTGGAACATGGACTTACTAACAAATACACACTTGACAAGAGGATCTCAAAGAAATTTGGAAAATTAAAAAGTAAAGAAGCTGTTTATTGTGTCACAGGACTGATTTTTCTAGTTGGGTGAAACTCAAAATAGTGAACAAGCAGCTTTTGTTTACTTTAATACTTCCTATTCATAACGTTTCAAGTGTGTATTATACATGAAACTGCAGTCACGTTCAGTTTGTTCTGGATTTTTTTCTTTCTCTTTTACAAATCCAAGGCAAGCATCATCAAATGCACAGATGCAGCTGATGCACATTAAAAATTATGAAATGCTACAGTGTCGTGAAAAGCATACAGATTCTCCAAAACCTATCCTGCAATCTCTGATAGTACTTTCATAGGTATTATCATCTCCAGTTTCTGCCAAGCACAAGAAAAAAACTATAAACTTTTGAGATACACACACAGCAGTTCAGAGTGAACTAGGGAAGCCTGTCTCACTTTGATTTTCACTTTTGGACAAACCTTCCCTAAATATCTGTGGACACCTTTTAATCTTTTACATAGAAAAGAAAAAAAAAAAAAAACAAACAAACCACACACACAACTTTCCAACTGCACATTGTGACATCAGTCTATGATTGCAGTATTAGCCTGACCGAGATCCTACCCGGTTAGGATGTACTCTATCATGTGGTGCCTTACTGTGCTCCATGGTTTGCTGCATATCATGTGTTGAAGCTACTCACAGAGTAAGGTATCTCAAGAATATTCCAACATCTGACCCAAGGAAGCAAGAGCTGATTACAAGCCCATGTTTCACAGTATAAAATGATTGACAGTGCTACTTCGAGGTTGTTTCCACAACTCCTCCACTCCTTTACCATTTATTTTTTGCTCCCATTCTTTAAGGACACAAACCACATAAGAAAAAAAAAAAAAAAGTTTTCAAAAAAAGCCTCCTCTAAATAAGCTTTTAAAGCAGTTCAGTTTCCCCAGCCCAGTTCAAAACAGTCTCTTGAAAGCTTTCACTACCATAACACGGGGCACTCCAGTCAGCAGTGCAGGAGCAAGAGGGACGCACACTATGTTATGGTTTCAGAAAAAGGCCACTGATCCACGTTATCTCTGAGTCTGGACACAGTATCAGAGGTTTTTTTTTTGTTTTTTTTTTTTTGCAACCTTTTTGTTTGTTTGGTCTTGCCTTTTTTTTTTTTTTTTTTTTCTTTTCTTTCCTTTTTTGTTTGGTTTGGTTTCAGTACATGCATTACCTGGATTTTGGGCCAGTTTAAGACAACAGCAATGAGGGTTCTCATTTGTATTGCGGAGAGAACTCAGTTTCAGCTTTCAGAGACTGGGGCATGGTGGTGCACTAGTAAATTACCTACAGCGCTAGACAATACATATTTTAAGAAAGCAGAAATTGATCCAGTGGGCATCCACTGGTGGCAGCCTACACTGAAGTCACCAGACTGAGCGTATTTCACCACATGCCGCAGCGATTCTGCCAAAAACTGGATTTTTAACAGGCTCGTTCCCCTCATTGAAGCAACAATTCTCCAGTAAGTACAGAACAGAAGACAACTGGAGAACACCATGTTAGCTTAGCCTTTATGCCCCACCGAGCAAATACTACATCTCAAATTTGCACAATGTAGCTGGATAGATGAACAGTTCTCTATTGCTCTCCTCCTCCATTTGTAGCCTGAAAGTCATCAAGTATTTGGTGTGCCTGCTGCCCAACACCAGGCATCCAACAGAAGAACACAGTACCCGATATAAAACCAAACCAAGCAAACAAAACCAGGATTCGAGCTTTGAAGGTACACATTGTTCTTGTATCACTTGGAGTTGCTTTCACGTAGAAAATCAAAGAATAGAACTAACAAAAAATTAAACCCTAAAAAAAATATATAAAAAAAAATACAATACTCCTTGGCTTTAGATTTTTGTAGGCTCTGCTGTTACCATTTTTTTATCTGACTTTTTCTCTCACTATATGGGCCCGTACACTAACCAGTTCAGCACTCCAGCAAACACTACATCCTGAGGAAGAAACCATGGCCCCTCCACAGAAGCACCCCAGCTTTTTCAGCAAAAGGACAGTTCTCTTAAGGAAGTACAACTGAAGCCTTCTGTCAGAAATCTGCAGACAGAGAGGAACACATCATTATAATGCTGATAGAGCATCAAGTAAGACTACTGAAGGAAATATCATCAGTTGTCCCCTGGGCATTCTTTTTATATTCGATGGACCAGAACATTGTCACAGGATAATGGTTGTCTGCCGCCTTGCCCCTATTAAATTAAATTAAATATTTGATTGGAACTTTCCTACTTGCTCTCTGTAGAAATAAAAACTGATGCAAAAAAGCTGTAGGTGAATCATTTGCCCTTCTAAAATCTCCCAGTCTAACTGCTAGTCAAAGTAGCTAGAGAAGAACCCATTCCTATTAAGTTTTGGGGGGATCTGAAATTTTTCAAAATTGAGAAGGATGTCTGGGTGATTTATTCCTTCATAACAGAGCAGGCAGCGACTTCAGCTTTGTATGTACATAAAGATGCAAGTACTGTTTGATGCATGGCAGTTATTACAAAGATATTACTGCGGGAACAGTTAGGTTTGCTCCCAGATAGTGAAGGCTCAGGACACGCTACAAGGAAAAGATTTTGGTGTTCACCTTCTGGTCAACAAGCTGTGGCAGTGAATAAGGAAAGTAATGTGAGGTGGTCAAACATCCTATTTGTTGGGTATTGATTTACCTGTTTGGGAGAAGGTAGATGACTTTTTCTCAAGTGATCTTTTTATCAGCTAATTGGTCTACAATGTATTCAGCCCAGGCCAATGCATCAGAAAGTCTTCAGTTTATTCCTACTGCAGTTCAGCCACCCAAATCCCATTGTACCAAATTCCCAAACCTCAGGTTCTGGCAGGAAACAGGCATCAGCTACTACAGCAGAGAGAATGATGAACCTCTCTTCTGCTTGAACTTTCGCTTACTCAACAACCGCTGTCCCTTTTCATCACACACATTGCTTCATCCTGTGGCAGACTGTCCACAGTGCATTTCTGGTCAGAGATGTAAGATGAACTTCATACCCAGGAGTTCTGAGTAGTCAAGGCAATATCAGGAAGCTTCCTGACTACACCCTCCCTCTACTCATGTCCTTCTGATTTCAGAGACAATGTGTAGTGAAGTGGGTTTCTATCACATGAAGTGCACACTGCAAATTACAGATCTACAGATCATTCTACAGATGAGTAGAAACTCTGTCGATGGAGAAAAATATTTCTGTTCCTGAGAGAAGGTCCCCATTGTACTGAAAGCTACCTATGAAATTCTCAACATCAGTCAAAATTCCACATGGAAAGCAAATTGCAAAACTGAAACAGACCTCAGCTCACAGCACAAATTAAGAAGTCTACATGGCAATGCTGAAAAGAGAGTATCACTCCTAGGCTATCTTGAATTTTTCTTTTTAAAACTACAGATCCAACTGCTAATTCAGCTGTTGCTGATGACTTTTGTCAAGTTACTCACAGTTAACCTCTTTACATCCAAACAAACAAACACCACAGCTTCACTTCATGCCTTGCATAATTAACTTACATTTTTGACAGAAGTTACAACCATAATCTCCAGCACACTTAATTCTAGTTCCAGTTTATGGACTCCAAATTACTTTTGGGCCAGGAGTGTGTTCCCTTTATAGAAAATTGTAGGGAACTGTAGGATAATTATAGTGAAAAGCCTTAGAAGGGGACAGGCATTCCAATATGAAGATCTTTTTCGTTTTGAGCATGCAGCTAAGAACAAGACTTCCTAAAGGAAGGAAAACATTTTCATGTTTTCAGGAGTCTCATCACTTTGAATGTCCACAACAACACTGTTGATCTGAAAGCACATGGAAACCTAGAGCCTGAAGCCAAGGTCTTCATTATGTGTTAACTACCCTAATAATCAAATTCTGTGATACTCACACAGGATGCTTATGAAGCCCAAATTCTATGGTGAAAGAGCGAAGCTTGAATTCACACACAGGTCTGTTTAGTGTAAGATAGGTTTCTGGAAAGAAACAGATAAGATCTTAAGGCATAATCTCTGATGAATGACCATTTTTGTCACTTGATTTGATGTTTTAAAATCAATATTGCATAGCAGCTATTGTCTAGATTTTGAATGCGTACAAGCTGAAACTGCTTGTTCACTGCTGAAAGATCCTGTGCTGTTGGATTCTACACTCAGACGCCCCAGGAAAAAAATCCTCTATTCCAGTTATTGTCTAGCATTTGAGTTCAGCCTTGGCAAACTGGCCCCTGCATGTCTTTGAGGCATATGGAAATTGATGATGAAGGTGTCTAGTATAACTAGAAGTATAATTTGATGAAAACTGAGGCAGTGAACTGTGAGAAACTGCTAAATCGGTGTCATCAAACTCTGCTTGAAAAATAATGAAACAGAAATATTACTAGGACACAAGAAATGCAGAGCAAGGGCTGTGAAACCAGAGACTAAATGCAGAAATTAGGGAAACATACAAGATGTTATTTTCATTGTTATTTTTGAAACACATACCCAAAATACAATGTGCTGTTCCTGTCCAAATTCACTTTATGGAGACAGTGACATCATGTCTCCTCCAAATTGTTCAAGCCTGAATCTTGGCACGAGCTCTTCCAATAGAATACCATGTTTGGCCCTGGCACTCCCGCCTGTCTACCCGTAACCATGTGCAGAGTAAGAACAGCACCATGGCCAATGCAAATCCTAGTAATAGCTCAAGTCCCTCGGGGCAACAGAAAAAGACCAAAATAGAAAACATATTACAGTTTTCAAGCAATAATATTGCTAAGAAAAATAAAACAAATGTAACCTCAGAAGTAAGATGACATTTATTGCCCAAAAGTTAACAATTCCTGAAGCTGTGAAAGCACTCTATAAATAAAGACCTGAAGATGCCAGTGGAAAGATCCTGATACCGCTTTATTCATACATTTTGAATGAAAACAAACCAGACAAACATAGAAATCTGGGAACAAGAGGACACAGGAGGAAGATACACGTTTTAAGGACTTGCTTAGATCACTAAACACACTTGAAGTACTGGAAATAAATAAATGAAGATTCTGTTCAGTTGTACCCATGTTTTGAGACACGTGTACTCTCAAGAAAGGGACATAAGCTTGCATATTCAAAGATTTGCCAGAAGATTTGTACAAAAAGATCACAGGGAGACAGAGACAGCTGGAAAAATTGGAGCAAGGGCTCTGATTTTCATGCCAGTGTTACACCTAATGCAAAGAGAATGCAGATGATGGTCTGCAAGCTATATGTTATTCCTCCTGCCACTGAGCAGTGTGCTTGGACAAGAATCGGAAAGTAACTAGGAAAAAAAAAAAAAGACACAGAAATGATAAAAATTGTGCCATTGTAAACAAAAATATTTGTGTCAAAATATTTCTTACAGTCATAACATCTTTATGTACAAATGGCAAACGTCAGCATCAATGCAGCCATATATGTCAAGCACTAATTTCTTTAAAGCACAGACTGACTTGAAAATTTAACAAAGCTATACCCACAATCTCACCATAGCATGCACCGAGCAGAAAACATGAAATGGAAAAAGATCTATAAACAAACACCCTATATCATGCTTTAAAGGAATGATAATGAGATGTTTTTGCACATGGATTTATGCAGATTAATTATCAATAAACCTAATTAGAAAGTTGTGCCAGTAAATGTCTAGAAGATTTCTTTCTACTGGGGCATATACAGATAGGAAGCTTAGTAGAAAAAGGGTAAATGGAATCTAGAGAGGACTTACTGGGAATACATGCAAGTTTCAAAAGTAATCTATGCATGATTGCCATGGGTTTTAGTATCATCTTTTCCCATAAGGTGATCTTAAAATCTGTGCGTTAAAAAGTCATTTTTTCTGTCAGTTACTGTTAATCCAAACTCTGCACTTGAGAAGCCTTCTTCTGTCAGGGTAGTATAAATTTACCATTTACATATATATTTTTCCCTATCAGAAATATTGGCTGCAGTTCTATCTTTCGTGATGTCATTACTGCAGATTCAAAACTGTGATCTTGTTTGAAAGATATGTTTTAAAAGAAAAACAGTTTCTAAAATCAGTTTATGAAACTCACTTTGAATTTAACCAGGGTGCCTTTTGTCCATATTGGATTCCCATTGATCCCTGTTGCACTTTCAGATCTGCACACAGCTTTTGACAGTGGCTGAGAGAAGCAGAGTCACAGTGTCTCTTTGGAGCACCTTCGCTGTCACAATGACGTGTTCATGGAGATGTCTCACTTCTGGAAAGGAGAAATGAGGAGAAAAAATTAAAAACATAAAAAAGGCAGAGGAAAAGACAAAGGAAAAAGAAGGGATTCAGATCCCAGCTCTCCACCAGGCCAGTGGCATGTTCAGCATGGGGCTAAGCCTACAAAACTCTACAGTATCTAAAACAAATCTGGATGGAAAACACTCTGAGAGTAGCTGATGTGTCTGCCGAGATGCCAGATAAACCAACAGCCTGACAGTTATGCTTTCCTATTTAGAACAAGCAGTTAGCCAGCCATTTCTATGCAACAAAGCCTATTAAACCGTACTACCTCATCCCTCCTTGTTGGTTTCAGGAACACTTTCCATTCTTTCCAATGTAAGTTACCTGTGGTGTACTATCAACTTAAAAAGAAAATTAACATATTCGCAAGTTCTTCCGTGGGTAAATTATTCTTCCTATCTGGAGTTCTCCATTTTAATTAACATTGTGAGCCAAAAACAGTAAAGGAAGAGATCATAATTGTCAGTTCATCCTTTAGTATTTTCAGTTCAGAAGCTGAGTAACTGCACAGGTCATTTTCCAACATTCACTCATCTGATGGATTTTCGTCGGGGTGCTCTTTCCCAAATACTTGTTGGATCAGAACGCTAATTACTATGTCCAATACTGCCAAATTAACGAAGCAAAAATCAATGATTAAAGCTCACAAACAACAAGATTGCCACAGTCTGCAAGCTGCTTAACCTCTTTTTTTTTTTTTTTTTTTTTCATTTTTCTTGCATTTTGTTGTTGCTACACTCTTGTAAGAGTGCTTATGCCCTTACATTATATTCACATCAGAACGTGTGTGCGTGTTTACAGGAAAGCTCAGCGGCACTGCCGCTGAAGGAGCTCTGATCTCCCGCACAAGAGTGACCAGAGCATGGCACCATGGGGAGCTCTGCTGCTCCCTTCTGATAGCAGGTGTTAGAGCCTCTGGCAGGAGAGATCTCCAAGGTTTTGGACTCTGGATTCTCCACATGTTGGAATCAAAAACCTACTTCTTTGTGTGACTCGCAGAAAAAGGAGCCAGGCTCTCAGGATTTTAAAAAATCTGGATTTCAAAATGGAAACCACATAAAAACATGCTCGTAAACTGCCCAAGAAGTGATCCAAGAGGTGGTGTCTTAAAACACCCCAGGCCGTACCTATACTGGTTTATTACTGTTGTTTTGTTCTTCCCTGAGAGGGAACAAGGATGGGAAGAGTCACACGAGATACTTTATCTGACTTACCGAATTACAATGCTTTGTAACGACACACTTGTAGCTAGGGAGTAAGAGGAGTTGAAAGGGCTCAAAAGATACTATAAAATAGGAACACACTCCACAGACTACATTTTCCTTTTAAACACAGGTTTCTCTCACAGCCAAGGCTCCGTTCAGACCTAGCAAAAGCGCTCTTTAAGGCAACAGGACTGGTACATGGCTTTGAGAAAGCTGAATCTGATCCATGCTTAGTGCCTTAAAAGTGTCCCTTCCAGTGTCATCATTATCCCACCATAAACCAGCGCTAAATCTTAGACTTCTTTCCTCTTGCCAAACCCCACTGTTTTCAGAGACAATCTGGGATTTGCAAGGAATACAAGATCAGCTTCCTTTCAGATGCTAACTAAATATTTAAATCTTGCTCCTACTGAAAGAGGCAGAGGTTTTACCATTAGTTTAAACAAAAGTGAGATCAAGTTGCAAACTTACAAACCTGCACCCATTAAACTTTTGCTCTAGCTTGGAATTCTCCGTACAAAAAAGGTCACTTCAAAAGCAAACCCAAAAGTAACGTCCTTACAATTTAAGACTCCCTAATGCTGACAGAGCAAAGGTGTTGCACTGTAACAGAGATGTTGATAATGGTGTCACCCAGTTTACACAACGCTACAGATTCTCTTTTAAACAGTTTCTGGTGCTAAATTATTAGTTCTTATTTGTGAGTTAAGGCTAGACCCCACCAGCACGCAATGGTTTATGCTGCCTGCTCCAGAAGCCATGCAGGTTCAGGATTTTTTTTTTTCCCTTTGTTAAGCTCCTCTTCACACACCAGTTTGAATGTTTCATCCTACAGACATCAGGGGAATCACAGCCAGCAGCTCAGTGGTACACAGCTTCCTCTACTGAAGCCAGGATTTGCACGTTCTGTTTTGAGAACAAGACAATTCTGTAGTAATGGACTCAGACGTCTTTTATTAACAGAAGTCTCCATTTCCGATCGCCTACTCGTCACTATTCTTAATTTTGTCTCTTCTTTATTTGGCACAGAAGAAGGATACATGACACTTTTTAAATACCTATACTAAAAATGAATATTAGAAAATCCTATATTGTGTTTTACCTGTCAGAGGTCATCAGCAGCTGTATTTCAAGAAAACTGAAGGCATTAGATGTAGTTTGCCCAGTAGATTAATACTGAGCTGTGAACTTTCATCCTCTACAGCAAGATTTCCATCCAACTGACACAGAACTGACACGCAGTAACACTTACAACCAGGGGGATCCAATTTAGACGGAGTTCAAATGGTTTCAAGCTACTCATAGGTCACAGAGGTAAAGTATGCATAAGAGAGCTGGCTTTAATCAGAAGGTTTTCAGTAATGTCACACCAGAAGTGATAGGCCACGTTGAAAACGAACTGGATGTTAGGCTGGAGAATTAGATTACAAATACATTTAAATATTTTGAATGTATTCTTTACGGCATTTTCACAAGCCCAAAATGTTGGGATTTTTTTTTTTTTTTTTTTTTTTTTTTTTAGGATAATAGAAAAAAGAGTTTTGCATGAGCATGAAAAAAAAAAAAAGACATTTTTCCCACATGGTATCATATCTGTGATACCTATTCACGTGCTTTTGAGGAAGAAACAGTCCAAACAAAAATAAAACAGCTTCATTGTGGGTGACAGTTTGGAAATAATCTCAAAAGACTCAGCATTTTCTCCACAGTGGAGCATTAGAACATAGGAAAATTGCGAGGGACGGCAAAGATTGTGGTGAGAGAGGATTTAGGAAAGGCCAATTTTAATGCAGTTATCAAATGCTGACCTCCTTGTGAAACAGGCAGGTGGATTGTCCTTTTAGCATTTCATACTACAGAACAATGTGCAAATGAGAGGATTCATTAAAAGACATGTCCCTGAAATACAAAATATGACTCTCTTGAGGGGATTTCAAGGGCTGTATCCCACCCAGGAAACCCTGAATCTGTCAGGCGCTCTTACTTCAAGTTTCTCTGATTACTTTGGTTGGATCCAGACCAGTCCCGTGCTCTCCTTCTCACGCAAATGGGCTGAGCTGTATCTCCATGCCACTAGCCAGGAGATAAACTGGGCAACAGCTCAGTAAAACAATGGAAAGCATCAGACACCTTTTGCACACTGGTTTGCACTACATTTAAGAACTGCTTCACAGCAGAAATAAAAAACAACTACTGCAGAAAGCCTAGCAGACAAGCCACGTCAACTTTCTGCAGACTTACATTGAGTTTTGTTAGGAAAGGGATTAAAATCCTGACTGCTGTGCCTGTCTACAGCATCCTCTCTGCAAAACGCCCAGCCCATGCCACAAAGAGAAGGGGGAACTCCATCTGCGAGCAGATGAACAAGTCTGCTGCTAGAAACACAGTGCTGCATCTCATGTCATATTACAGCAAGCAGCTCAGCTCAGATCAGCAAAGCAGAAACAAGGAACCTGACAGGGTGGGATGCAGTGCTTTGTTACTGAATAGTCACCCAGTGGCATCGTATTCAACACGCTGGATGTGCAGCGTCATGTCCAACAAAATTGCACCCTTATAATCTGCTAATTTCCCTGCGTCCTGCACTGATAATTTAACATGCACAGACAGAAAAGGAAAACAAACAATTCAAAACAGAATTTTCTTAAACAGGATGAAGTTGGGCTTGTCGAGTTCCTTACTACGACTGTTTCCACCACCCGGCTTACTCTTTTACAGCCATTTCAGGTAGCTCTTTACAGAACTCTAAGATGTGTAATGCAGGCATAAATTTAAACACTGGACTGGCTAGAGCATCTCCGTCTAGGTTAGTAAAATAAATATTTATTTTTTCCCAAAACTGGGAGGCTTTTAAAGACCCATCCATCACAGCTCCCTAAGTCTGTATCCATTTTTCTGCCTCGCACTGAAAGCACAAGTGGTTTATCACATCCAGGAAACCATTCATTTCACAAAGTTGTGTCTTTCATGTGTTGCTCTCACTCACTGATCAGACTAGCACCGCTAAATTAGATGCAGTATTCCTCAATTTTAATTGCACTGCACAGCTCAGTTTTCTATATGTGCTCAGCTTTATAGGAAAAATAGCTATACTGTCCAAACATGACGAGATTTTCTTTCTTTTCTTCCAGCCTACCAGCTCACATAACTCTTGAATTACGAAAAAGTCATTTTTCTTACTTGTCCTTGGCACCTTGTCTTAACAAAATAAGATTCTAAAATCACCAGAACTAGCATAGGCCCAGTTGTTCCAAATCCTCCACATTTGCCTTTCCAACCTTCCTACACTCCCCCCGTGTAACTCTGAAGCTTTTGATTAGCTGTGTTTCCATTTCCGTGTGTACCTGCACGATCCTAAACTGGTGGATTTAAGAGCACAGGGACTGCACCTCAGCAGAAGTGCAGCATACTCCTATAATTAAAAACAGTTTACGATTAACTGCGACAGTTTTCCTCCTCTTTTTTCTTTTTTTTTTTTTTTTTCTAGAAAACCAAACCATTCTGGTTTTTGCCTTTTGAAACATCCTAATGACTCATGGCATTTAAAATGGAGTTAAGTATTTTTCTCAACACAGCTGTATATGTTTTATTTCATACTTTTGCCAACATTCCTCATGCACTCTTACAACTCTTACAGTCTTCCTTTCATGTTTTTAATTTTTAGTTTCCATAGTTCCATAAAATAGAAGTTGCTGAATGATCCCTAAGCTCTTTATTCCATAGCTTCATTAGAACCTTGGACAGATTTTAACATCCATCTTCTAGACTTCTCTTCAGAAGGCAGCCATGGACTAGCAATGGACTCCAGCCCCTAGTCTCTTCCTTGCTTCCCTGAAGCAACTTCATCTTTAAAATACTGTCCAAGATTCTCCTACCTTCCACTGATTATGAGTTTTCTTAGCTCTCTCCTCACAAAAGCAAAAATCCCACAGCAACTGGAGAACTCAGCAGATTCTCATGTCTTCCTACCAGACGACAGGTGATCCATCCAAGCTTTTCATCCTCATTGGAGGATGGTATTTATTTTTACATGGCAAAATAGGGTAAAATATTGTTAGGATGCATCTCAGATCAAATGAGTGGGAAATGAGAAACATATTTAGCTGTACTCTTGAAATCCTTGCTAGTGCAATGCCCTTACATGGCAGCAAATGAGGCTTCCTTCAATCTTCTGCTAAGTGACTCCATCCTATTGGGCTTGTTAATGATCTGGCTTCAGTTATTCATCTCTCTTACCAGTGCAAGACATCTGGCACGAAGGCTTTCGTGCTAAAGAAAATCCAATTAGTGCAGAACGCTTCAGTGCATCCCTTCAACAATGCACACTATCGTCATCTCACCATCATGTCCTCTACCCTCTACACTGGAAAGCCCGTGAATCCTAAAGCTTTGCAATGAACAACTTTCCTCCTCCTGCAAAATGGATCCTTGGAGAACATGGCAGGGCTCAAGCACTGCCATGAAGGCTGACCTAAACCTGTGGAATGAAACGCTTTAGATAAAAAGGGATCATCTCAGATCTTCACCCCCACCTGCTGCAATTTCAAGTCATGTTTTAGGATCTTGTTTATATTTAACATTAAAAAGGAATCCGCACCCAAGAGATGTGTCCAAGCCCTACCAAAACAAATGCCCTGCAGAACAGATTACTGCACTGGTGGTTTTGAAAACCAGACCAACCCTCCACCTGTGCCCCAATGCTACTGAAGAGATGCTAAAACATGGACATAAGATAAAGAGTTACTAGCCCTCCCTTTTGGCCCTGATTTGAATGCCACTTAAGAAATAAAGCACAACACAGCACAGAGCACTAACTTTGTTGTAGAAATAAAGGTGACAGCTTGGAAACAACTATGCCCCAGCATCAACATTTTCTAAACACCAAACATTCCTTAATGATTTCTCGTTACGCTGCTTTTCATTCATCATCTTCCCAGGTTCTGCTCAGAGATTACAATTCTCTCAAATGAGCTGCCTAACTCGTTTTACGTCAGCTGAAAAAACCCTCATGCCGATTAGGAGTATTTTCCCCTCACTGATTTTTAAAAAATAGGTATTTTCATTTAACTGACACCTGATAGTGATGCTACATAGGACTCAAGATATTTAACGTTTTTTAGTCTATAAGCACCAACATCTTTCTCTAAAGTTGTAAAAATTATAACAGTTGAGCAACGTCCTCTCCGTGGCTGCACAACACCTTTCAAAAACCAGAGGATGTTTATTTTAGTTGCTAAATATGATTTACCC
Organism: Aythya ferina; assembly: GCF_964211825.1. Taxonomy (NCBI): domain Eukaryota; kingdom Metazoa; phylum Chordata; class Aves; order Anseriformes; family Anatidae; genus Aythya; species Aythya ferina. The sequence goes on along the minus strand of NC_140301.1, from coordinate 8,164,641 downwards.
TTTGATTCTTCAGCATCCCTATTTCATCAGCCCCCAAACCGTTAAGCCATCCCATGAGATGCGTATCCAGTAACATCCTTAACTATCTCCATTTCCACAATAACAGCACATGGAGATACGAGTATTCTGCTCAGCTGGGTCTGAGTGATCAGCATCGATCACCTGGGAAATGCCAGGAACCATAAGGGTTAACGCGTGGACTACCTCAAAACACATTCGTGTTCTTTTGCAATAACGCACCAAACTTAATGACCATCATATAATGGTTGCACAATCTGAGATTTGGAAAACCTAGCCGCATTCAATTGCTTTCTCTGATTAGGTCTGTACTTATTTGGCATTACCAGAGATATCTCAATCCCTAAATAATTAACCTACAACCAATACGTATGAAATTGCCTCACTAAGCTCACTATCCAGGACTGTTTGCTGTTAAATTAGTAGAATAAATAATTTACACCAAAAAAGTGTGCACAAGATAGTGCCAATGAACCTGAGGGAACTTGTTCATTATTTGCAAGAAAATTGGATGAAACACAATTCCCCAAGTACAAGCCATTCTGTAGAGTAAAAGGTGTAGTATTATTAGTATTATTGCAGCATGTAGGGAACAAATGAAGTTGCGTGACTGTTCACTTCGGAATATGCTCTCTTCATTAGCCTTTTCTCCAGAGCTATAAATACATCCAATACACTGTATATACACAGTATGTATGTATATATACACATAGGAGATTGTACATTTGCATATGAACTGCAATTCTTACGGAAAAAAATCACAAATAGTGTAGATTTATCTTCACTCATGACTGGATGAGCAAGGAGACAGAGGAATAACGTTTAACACTGAAATGGCAGCTGTGTATCATTTCAAAAATCTGTAGATTGTGTTTTCTAGTGGCAAAGGTTACTATTGCTAAGTCTAATTGCTCAAGAAATTGGTTTGCGAATTTGTAATTCACAGGATTGTTATCATTTTAAGATCATTCTAAAATGATAAAACTTCTCTCTTTCAATGTTCTGCATGGTTACTCCTATACCACTTGCTCCAGCACACAGTGAATCAGTGCGTATCTGCACTAATATCCCTAGGAACTGGAAGAGGCAAAGAAAAACAACACTGATTCTTGATAAAACTTCAGAAATATATATATATATATATATATATATTTTTTTTTTTTTTTTTTTTTTTCCTAAAGGCACATTCTGAATTTATAACCAAAACCTCACACTTAGAAATAAATAAACAAGACCAATTCACTGAGAACTATTCAGCACAGAAACTAGCGCTGAGGCCAAAGCAGAGTTTATGGCTTTGGCTGGGGCCCATCTCTAACAAGGCTCCTGAAAACTGCATGCTCCGGCGCTCAAACTGCTTGTAGTGTTCCAAGGCATAGCCTTCCCTTCACAGCAAGCTCTGAGACTGTCTATCGTGTCTTTCTCTGTCTATCGTAACTTAAGTTTTTGGCACAGAATACTGCTTTATGTTCCTCTGTAGATACTCCAACGCCCTGGGGATATGCTCAGCCAGGGAATGCCCTAAGCTAAAAAAGCAGCACCTCAGAAGGAAGCACCATCACACCACCTCCTCTTCAAGCTAGGTCTTCCCCACAAAGAGAGAAGGTCGCTATCCTGTGTTCCTGTCTCAGCCCAGCAAGAGCCACAGACAGATTCACCACATCCAAGGAAGGTGCGGTAGAACTCGCAGAATTTCGGGCTGCATCCAACCCCTTGTTTGAGTTTGAATTCAGTGCTAGCTCTCGGCCTGATTTGTGGTGGGTCGTTGATTTTTATTCGGTCACAAGTATCCTGGGACACGTTTTCTGACCTTGCTGTGTATTCACACTGAAAATACAATTGATGCTGTTCCTAGGTTATGAATCATGTAGTTGCATGATGTGGGTCGCAACGCTTCCTGCAATCTATCTTATTTAATACTGAAAGAAATAGATATGAATACCAGTTTACCTGTTCTCCTAGGAAACAATGCTGGGGAGACCAATTTCCCTCATCTTTATCCCCAAAGAACAACAAAGACAGCAAAAAAGGGTTAGCCCTGTGGAGTAAAAGGTGTCCCAATGTCATTGTTGCATGCAAAGATCAGATAAGCACCTGGTTTGTTCTGTCTGTGAAGACAGCTTTATCCAAATAAAGCATAGTGCATTTTATCATTCTGTAATGGAAAAGACCTGTCACTCTTTGAATATCATCATATGGTCGGTGGCCGGCAGATAATGGACTGTTAAGTGTCAAGGTGACTGGCTTTGAATGTGCACAAAACTAAAAATTATAGACCTGTCATTCCATAGGCAGGCCACAATTAGCTGTCTATGCAACTTGAAATTTCCATTTTGCCAGCTGAATAATCAATTGGCTACACTTTCTCAATATAGATGCATTTTTAGTTTTTTTTGCACTCAGGATTTTATCTTTTTTATAAGGTTTTTCAAACAACTGTGCAGTGCACTTAAGCAGATGGGGTTACAAGTAAGCCACACAGTTGTCGTCTCCCCAAACACATACACAAAGACAGTCACCAGTATTTTATAATCAACACTTTTTCCATTAATTTCCTCTAGCCATACTCTTGCCTATAATGTTTTTGTCAAGGATATGGTGCTATGGAACACAAGCTACAGAAAATTCACAGCTTCAGAGTTCACAGCTGTTTGTTTTGATTACCAAGGTAATAATTTTTCCACATTTTGCCATCAGTCTACCCTCACATAGTTAATATATGAGATGTGAGCTAATGGTACAATATGAGTTAGAAATAAAATGTTTCCAATTGTCACCTTCTAAAAGGAAATGCACTTTTTTCTTGGAGACATTTTTCTCTATATAGCTTACTAAAAACATTTTAAGGTGGTTTGGGCAGGGGCCTTATTTTACGCTGCTAAAGCTGCATAAGCTACCACAGTGATACATCAGTGATGACTCTTACACAAGCTTATTTGAAAAGAAACAAACCACACAATCAAAAAAGTTCAGAGTCCTGTGATGTATATCAATGTACGTACAATAACTCTTTCCATCCTGGACAACTAGCAGTAATTTGCTTTCTTTCAGGCTGCCTGCATTTGCGGAAGAAACTGCGTAACATGGCGCCTGACCGTGAGAACGGGATTACAAAATGGCGGCCTTGGGAAGTTTGTGGCCTATAAACAGCACAGTATCAAGCAAATGCTGCCTCAGTGTAGTTCTAATATTAAAAAAGTGCCTTAAAGCTATACCTGCAGCTTCACATAGTGTTACTGCAACTCTCCATTCCCCCCCCCCTTTTTTTTTTTTTTTTTTTTTTTAAATAAACTCAGCCTGATTTGTACCACATGATGGGCAGAATTCCTACCACCTGATGTGGAAATGCTACACACAGGTTCTGTCCAAAGCCATTTGCAATAAAGGAAAGACATCTGGGATCTTCACCGGATTTTGAATCAGGCTGCAATATGTAGTCTTGTATCTTTACAGTACTTCATACATTGACAGAGCCCTCGTATGCGGTCCTGGAAGGTACACGGGGATACTTTGGTAATCTAAGGAGGGCTGTTGAGCATCAAAGTCTACAACCGGGTCTTAGTTACATGACATATGGGCTTTTAGTGATGACTGGCTCGAGGGATAATGGCTCAAGGAGCTCCTTGTCTTCCCAGCCTCCTCTCCTAGGCCCATGTTCATTTCCTCTCCCACCGCATAATTTGCTTTTCCCTCATTTGTTCTACTTAGGTGCTCCCCCCATCCTTTTAGGATGAAGACTGCTAAGAGCAGTTATTTGAACAGTCTAATTTACAGGAAGTCACAGAAGGGTCTGTATGCACAAAGCTGAGGATGGGGCAAATTACAGCAAGAGAACAAGAGGCTGGAGGGAGTGGAGGGGAATGTTCTTAAATTCACATTGCAGAACTACATTGTTAGCCTGGATTTCTTCCCTGCTTTTCCTCCTCTTTCCCTCTAGAAATAGAAGGTTAGGCCATTATAGAATTCAATTGGTTCCAGATGGACCCTTAACCCAGCTCCTCTAACAAAAACATTTTCCTGTTAAACAACCTGTGTCACATGGAATAGATGAAATTCATCTTTAGTATACCGCCACTGAAGCCTGGAAAGACAAACCTGAAGTATGAGTATCCCTATCACAAATGTAAAAGGGTAATGCAGCAATGATTTATCTCACAATTAGGCAGCAGTAATTATAAAAGTAATGCTGTACTAGACATACTATAAGCTTCTAAGAAAATTTATAAATAATTATACCTATCTTTTTTAAAGGCTTCTACCTTCTTTATAAAAATCAAAATATAACATTTGACAGTATGACTCCTAAATCATCTCTTTCATAGGCCATCACCATGTTTTACTTCTATTTTTTAATACATGAGTGAGAGGGCCAGTTTTACTTGTGTGCAAATCAGTGACCAAAATCTTCAATTTTTCTCCCGAGCCCGCATTCAATCCTTTTTGTACATTAGAACAAAACCCTTCTGTGTCTCAATTAACATTTAAGGTACATAAGAATAAGGCTGGACTGAGATCTCCCACTCAGCAGGCGGCAGGCTGCTCACCTGGCTCCCACCCTCCTTCCCAGCAACCTCCTCCTGCTGCACATGCCACCCAGTCTTCTGGCTGGCACAGGCATTTGTGTTGCCACGTAGCCACCATATATTTTATCCTTTACCAGCTGGATCTACTCCTCGATCAAGTTCACTGTGCAAACAGCTGTGGCAACCCAAATGTAGGAGCCAGGCACAACCCACCAGCAGCCAGGAGAGATGTGCAGGCTGCTTAAGCTATGACTTATAGTCAATAAACACTCACAGTCCCGCAGCCCATGCAGCCTGTCTGCCTCCCCAGTTCCTGTTCAAGAATGCTTATTCACACATCACCTTTGCAAGAAGTGCTGTGATCCCCAGCTTGCAGCCACGGAACTGTCCTGCAGCTATATTTTCAAAAACACCTTTCAAAGAGGCTTAAATTCTGAGTGCCTACAATGCTTTCAAAATGAGCTCTTAATTGACTTAGATGCTTTTGAAATTATTTGCCTAAATGCAATCAAGAAATGGGTTATAACGGGTTCTAGACTGGCATTGTAATCGGCAAGCTGTCCTAGCACTGTTGCTTTGTGTGTTTCCTTCCATTTTGCTGTGACATAATTTATCATGATCATGAACCCAATTATGCATTCTGAAGTTGGCAGACTTGCCATAAAATAACAGCACCTCAATGAAAACCATTCATGGTGGAATCTGTCTGGGCAAATGAAAGAAAAAATGCTGTTCGCCTCAGAGTCCATCTGCCCTCCGCCAGCACAGTTTGATTCTACCGTTATTTGGAACATGCAAAAATGCAGTGTTTTTGTCCATTGTAGAAGCTCAAACTTTTAAAGAGGCTGGTTTAGTGTATTTTTTCCCTCCATGTTTCCAGAGGGAGGTGCGCTGGGGTCCATCGTGTATTTGATCTTTAGGTTCTTTGCTTTGAGAAAAGGGCAGAGCCTTCGTACTGCAGCACAGGGCATGCATGAGGTGCCTCAGTGTGTACAAGCAGAATTCAAAAGAAACTTAAAAAGCCACCGGTAGTCTATACAGAATTGTACCTTATTATTGGGAGAACAAGTTGTCCTACAGAAGCTCGTTGGCACTATCATTATGGCACACTCCGGGATTTTCTATAAAGGCACATCCAAAACAAAAGACTGAGATAGCTCCCTTTGCTACAGCTGTCAAAGCTGACTTTAGGATTCTATACATTTCTTTTGAATTTGATATGATCATCATTATGCAAATGCTTGGCTATTAGAAGAGAAGCACAATGCCTTAAATTCATATCGGTATTTTAAAATGTGTTCATTCATCCTTTGACTCTTCATATATATATATACACACACGTATACATACACATGAGAAAGAGAATATATTTCTGTATCTGCCTTTATACCTGAGCATTACCTACTTTAACCTTTTTGAGCAGTAATTAGAAGAAATACCATTAGTCATTCTTACACTAAAACATTTGATTTTTGATTCCCATGCACGGCACCTAAGTAGTTATTTGTATAAAACTGAATCTTAATCATCTAAGAAAACCCAATACTCTGTTTCTGATGCAAAAAGTATTTTGTTTCATGGCTACTCTGAAACATTCGTTTAAAATCTACCATTTCATTTACAAGGAAATTCGAGCAAGCACGGTAATAAAGCTGCAAAAAAGCAGAAACATGGAATATTAAGTTGATTACAGATAAATACTTCACCTGTCTGGCAGTATTTGTTTATGTTTCCTCAATAGTAACACTCTTTATAAAACATAAAATGAGAAAGGTCAGTAAAATAGCTGATTCTACCAACCATGAAGAGCTAGATTCTTTTAGACAATCCACAGTCATCACATTACATACGTAAATTTCAAGGAGCCAATATCCAATTTTCTGTGGTTTCTTTCTTCCCACACATGTCACACTTCAAATTCGTTTTGACAACTAAACAATGTTTCCCTTATTTCATTATAATTCCCTTATCTAGAGTCAAAGCTTCATGACAATTTCGTAGAAAGAAACATGAAAAGACTTTCTGGTAGATAGGTTCCTTATTTTAAAGATTTCTTACAAAGATATGTTGGTAAACAATCCAACTGCATGGGTTTTTAAAGGCAGTATCTAACTCTTGCCCTACGTCACTCACAAATTCCATTATAGATCCAATTCTCATTATTAATATTCTATCTCCATTTATATATATATATAAAAAAAGACATTCTTCTTCATTACCTTGTTTCTGTTTTATTCTTCTTGAGCTGTAGCATCTGTGTAAATATTCTACCGACACCATATATATTTTTAATTTACTAAACGCAATAAAAAAAATTAGTTGTCATTTGTGTAAGATACTTTCACTCGTGCTTTTTTTCAGTTTGTGTATAAATGTAATTTAATTCACTGTTAAAACAGATATACTTCAGAACAGGGATGCAGGCACTGATTACTAATGCACAACAACAATGTGAATTAATTCTTAGCTGGCTTCCTATCCCCTGGTGATCACAGAAAACCAGAAAGCTCACTAGAAGAAAACTGCAAAAAGGAATCGGCAACAGCTATTGATTCTGGGACTGGTTTTCATGCTGGACTGAGACCCAGCATGGCTCAGCAGGTCTTACTGAATTGCCACGCTGTGGTTGCCAGAATGGACGCCCCACCTTGCATGGGCTGGTGAAGCCCGAGAGCACTTCAGCCATTGCCCTCTGACTCCCTGCGTCCACTCCTGTGGAGGCAGACACTTTAGGAGGGCTCTAGGAGGCAACTCCACAACTGAACAGATAGAGGAATTCAGACCTACCTGCAGTGGAGGAGCTCTGGATTCTTCCTTGTCCTTCAGCGCTCTATAGAGAAGGCTAGAACTGGCCAAATATTCTGTTGGTACAGCAAAAGTGCCACGAGATAGATGGTAGGTAGACAAACAGCAAACTGCCAAGGTGGCAAGCAGTCAGACAGAAGGCAAGAGAACAGCCTCAGTGACTTTAACAATCTTAACAGGTATACCCCTGATTTTACGACATGGGTGAAAATGACATTGTTGGTGCTTCCTCGCTGCCATGCCATCCTGTGCACCATGCACTCTGAGACAGGTGGGAAGACTGCTTAATGAATCCCAAACACGGGGCAGGAAGGAGCCTTCTAAATCAAAACTAATTGCCTGCTATCACAAGCTGCTTCATCACAGAATCCGGTTTATAAATTAATCATATTTTATCTTAGAAGAACCTTGGCATTTTTCTCCCATTGCTACTATAAAACAGCACTTCTGGCATCTCCCTCCTTCGGTCCTTAAGAGATCTTCTCATTTCCAGCCCAAATGTATGCCTATTAAGACCAGGTGATAACACAATTTGTTCTTGTGCCAATATTTTCCTTTCTCTTAAGCAGCTGTTTTGTCTGCCGTTCACTCCTTTAACACACTTGTAAAGAGCAAGCAAGCTACTTTTCTGCTTCACTTTGCTAGGCTAAACAAATGAAACTATTTCAATCTGCTCTGTGCAGAGAGGTTCATCCCATCATTAATCCTTGCAGCCTTTTCCTACACCTCTTCCTATTGGAACTGTATTACTGACACAGGGGCAAGAACAGCACGCAATAATTTAAATGACATGTAGCACTGTCATATGTGACCTTAGCAATTTGCTGTCCCTTTTGGGAATACTTCTTCAGGTGCATGTAACTATTGCTTTATTTCAACCCACGTCACAGCGGTAGCTCACCCTCATTCTGTAACGTGCAAATATTTTCAGGTTCTTCTCTTTGTAGTCATTCCCAATTGATTAGCTCAGCTCTTGCAAAAGACATTCTTAGGACTAGTTTTTAAAAGAATAGCATCATCCCTTGTAGTATTAAATGCCTTCCCCCTTCAGTCACTCCTCAATCACCAAATTTCTCCTTTATGAAGCTCATTTTTTTTTACAATGATTTCATAATTTGGGGTGTTGCAATAATTTAATTCTATTGTACCTGCTTTTTATTCCTATGTTATTACATAACAATGTTTCCAAAGCTGACCTTTAAAATAACTCCAATCTACTTCCAGTCAAAATTTTCTACTTTTGGAATACATTTTTGTAGAATTCTTCAGCCACTTTACATAGTTTCCCTCTTACTTCCCTCTGCCCCCAGCCTTTATGATTTTTCGTACATTACCCATAAGAAGTGATTTACTGAGGTCAGGTTTCAACAACAAATCCTTTACATGGAGAATTTGATATATGAAAGAGAGATTTTGATATATGAAAGAGAGATGTGGCAAAATTTATCTTTGGTGTGTTATCCTATTATGCATCAATCCCCAGAGCTTTCTGTTTCCTTGTTTTTAATACTTTCTATTAACCTTTGGTTTAAAGCTCTGAGCTCTGTATACTATTAAAGCTGAAGCAACAGAAAGTTATCTAGGACCATCCTTATCACCATGCATATGCTTCCTAAGTAATGCTTTTATTTACCACCATATTTACCATTTTAATGATCTATTAAAAATAAAAAGAAACTCGAGCAAACAGTTTCATGTACCAGGTGCTTGGTTTTTTTTTGGTAGGAGTTGTCCAGTTGTTTTTCTCTGCTACTTCTCCCCTACCAGGTTGAAGTATAATATGCTTATTTTTCATTTCAGCTTTACTAAGATTGTATTCTTATACTTTTCGGTCTCTTTAAGAACTGCATTACTTCACTGACACCCTCCCTCTTCATCCCCTCCAGCTGTTTTGGCCCAAACTAGATTATCCTCAGTCTAAACCTTATTTGTATTAAAGGCATGTCCCACTTTCTCTCACCAGCTTTTCTTTAAAAACATCAGTAAGAAACTATTTACCATGGGTTTACTTTCCATTTCTTTCCCATATTAAGCCATCTTGACTTCGGCACTTTTCCTAGGCAATTTTCCTACCCATGACAGATCTCGTCCTCTGTTCATCAGCTTCTTGCCTAATTTCTAGTGAGATTTTTACTCTTAATATTCTTTTAGGTGGTTAACCCAGGTTAACATAACAAAATCGGCCCTCAAACCCTTACAAGTTCATTCCCTCTTGCTCGAATGTAAATTTCAAACATTTTTTTTTAAACCAAAAGTAGACAGCTAATCCAGAACCTGACTTCTGCAGTACAATGACTCTACTGAATAGCTCTCTACTTCGATTAATTTCTTTCAAGAATAGATTGTAATACTTCATTTTGATTTGAAATTAGTAAAAGAATCAACCAAGGCTTTGCTCTTTGAACAGCTTTCATTATTACCTGGTGTCCAGTCCATGCCGTTCCCTGGATTGACGAGGTCCCCGGCATTCCTTAGTCCATAAACATTTCGGATGTTCCTCAAATAGTCTACCAGTTTGCTAATCAGATAACTACTCAGCTACCTTGCTGCACACCTGACCATCGTTATCACTGCCATTATGCCTTTACTGATCAATGTTAGTTGATGCAAGTTGACAGCAAGTTGAATATGAGCCAGCAGTGTGCCCTGGCAGCCAGGAGGGCCAACCGTGTCCTGGGGTGCATCAAGCACGGCATCGCTAGTAGGTCAAGGGAGGTGATTGTCCCGCTCTACTCTGCGCTGGTGCGGCCTCACCTCGAGTACTGTGTGCAGTTCTGGGCACCACAGTATAAAAAGGACATGAAACTGTTGGAAAGTGTCCAGAGGAGGGCTATGAAGATGGTGAAAGGCCTTGAGGGGAAGACGTACGAGGAACGGCTGAGGTCACTGGGCCTGTTCAGCCTGGAGAAGAGGAGGCTGAGGGGAGACCTCATCACAGTCTACAACTTCCTCGTAAGGGGGTGTCAAGAGGCAGGAGACCTTTTCTCCATTAACACTAGTGACAGGACCCGCGGGAACGGGGTTAAGCTGAGGCAGGGGAAATTGAGGCTGGACGTCAGGAGGGGGTTCTTCACAGAGAGGGTGGTTGCACACTGGAACAGGCTCCCCAGGGAAGTGGTCACTGCACCGCGCCTGTCTGAATTTAAGAAGAGATTGGACTGTGAACTTAGGCACATGGTCTGAACTTTTGGGTAGACCTGTGCGGTGTCAAGAGTTGGACTTGATGATCCTTAAGGGTCCCTTCCAACTCAGGATATTCTATGATTCTATGTTTTTAACAAGGCTACACACAGAGCTAGGGGCACTGCCAAAAGTCCTCCTTACTTTTATCCTTTAAATGGAAACTATTTTAAACTATTATCAGTAGTTCTTTATATTAACAAACTCAGGTCAACTGCCATAGTTGTCACAGAGATTTTCTTGGTATCATTTCCCTTTGCTAATAGTCATTATCACACTTGGAAAGCAAGCTGATAACGATGATGAGCTGAGATCCTGAGCACTGACAGTAACGCTGCCAGTCCCTACTGATGGCAATGGCATCAAGATTTCATTGCTGCTGGTGGTACAGTTGAGCATTAGACCTACCACAAGGTTCAGTGTTTGAGATCCAAGTATTGCTGCTTTAGCTGGTATCTGGTGGGTCCCAATAACAGTGCTATTAAGTCCACCTTTGCAAATTCTCTTGGTATTTTAAGTATTGCTTAAACAGAAGCTCCTAGTAGTACCTCATAAAATTGATTTGGGAAGAAGAGATTGGACCAAAGAATGGGGTACAAACAAAACAAAACACTTTCATTATGGAACTTATTCTGATTATCGTTCCCAGTGGAGACTTGAAAAAGAGCAGAACTGATGAGCAATTTTATATCCGCTCTCCATCTGACACTAGTTTATTACTATGTGATAGAAGTATTTCGTTTTGAAGCATGGTGTTTCTTCTTGGGAAGTAAAAGCAGCATAGTTACAGCAAAGGCTAAGGGCTGGGGTTTTTGAACAAGTCTCCTTTTTCTGTGATGTTTCGTGACCCTTTTACCTTGAAGGACCCCATCAAATGACTCAAGCTGTCAAGGGTATGCTGTAAAGTTTGATTCTTACACACACACGAAAAAAAAGTAAAGAAAGGAAGTTAATTGCAGGCTGCATGTCTTTCAGGAAGATGATATATCTCTGGGTTAAAAATAAAAAGCACTACTTTTTGGAGGACGTTTTCTGGAGATGAGCAAAGGTGTTAAAGGGAAGTCTCGTTAGAAAGACATAGTCCTCCCATCATTGAATGTCTCAAGCAAAATAATGTTTAAAACCATCCAGGTTTAACAGAGAAAATTCTGCAATATTTGCTGCTCTACCCTGTGACAGGTGTTCATCCTCATGCATGAAACCACACAAAAGAAAGGGACGGGAAAAGACACAGCCAGCTTCCTGCTTTGTTCTGCTCTGACATCTCTGTGTTTCTGCCTGACCCGAATTCATACGAAAAAGGCTATCTGACAAAAATTAAGGGAACATTTGAAAAGTAATTAAATAAGAGAATTAAATTAAGAGTAATTAAAAATTCTGCAGTATTTCAAAAGTTGATTTTAAATACTAACTTCTGTTTTTATAAAGAGACTTCTGTCTCCATTGATTACTGTGTAGTCTCAAAAGCATTCAGCATACAGATATCATTTCAACCACTGCTTGTATTTACTGCAGCTTAGGAGCAGATGTGTTTTACAAACAACTCTTTGAAACTGCAGAGAGAATTAAAAATGAACGTAGGTGCCCCAAAATGAAGTAAAAGAAAAAGAACATAGCTCTGGACTTAAAGCTCTCGTCAATTTTAAGTCTTACTCATGAGGCAGTGCCCTGAGTATAAAATCATTCCTTTGGCACTACAGTGAAAAATATGCTCAGTCCTATCAACAGAGGCTGCCTGGTAGGTCATACAGGAACACAGTACATATAAATGCAATTAGGGAACAGAAACCACCTGGCAAACAGGAAGAATAAATAAATAAAAAATACCAAAGGGACCAAAATGCTAGCCAAAGCCCTGGTAATAATACGTTGGTGTGATTATACATTCAAATGTGTCCCATCTGCAAGTAGTTTGGTCTTCCTACTCATTTTGCATTTCATGTCAAGTCTCATATTAACTGGATAGCACCAAGATGCCACGGAGTAAAATTGCCACTGAAAGTGTGTTGCAAATAAGGAAGAAACCAGGTGGCTGCCTCCCCAGAATATCCTCAGCTAAAAAAGCTTTGCTACCACCCCTTCCCAGGCAACATAAGGGATTATTTTTCCATCAGGTAGTCATGTTCTGTAATGCATTCCTCAAATTGATTGTATTACACCAGAAGATTGCTTACACCACCACACTTAGTACTTAATACTATTGCTAGTAGTATTGTATCTCAGAAAAGTTTTGCTTTAGTCTGATTGCCAGTGATTACCATTGGCATTTTCAGGCTACTGACTGGTTTTCTGACCATGTTATTCCACAGATGCTGCATCCAACTGCAAAATGTCTTGCTTATCGGTCACAGATGTAAAGGAATTGGGTGTTTCAGTCTTTCTGTATGAGTCCCCTTTGAGAATCCCAAACCTCTGAGAACAAACTGCATCCCAGAGAAATGATATCACATTTGTCTCTTTTTTAAATGATTTTAAACCCTTTTACTTCAGCATATATACTTTTTCACCCCTCAACAAAATAGCTACAAAGTGTTGAGAAAACATAGTGTATGTATAAAATATACAAAAAACTACTGCTTAAAGCTTTTTCAAATTATATAAATCCAGAAACATTAATTTATTTATTTCAACTATAATGGGCCTCCTCTCTAATAACCATATCTGCAAACATAAAAACTGAGCACAAAGAAACCCAAACAGACTGAGGACAGTCAACTTTTTTACTGCTCATCCACTGGTGCTGGCTTATTTTGTATTATTTTTCATCTGAGAATTGTTTGAAAATGAGAGAAGCTTGACTCTCTTAGAGTCACTGAAATTTATACAAGGATGATATTGGCACTGTTTTTAGTAACAAATGTTAAGGAAGGACAAATAAATTCATATTTGTCTATTGACACTCATTTTCCTCAAGCTAACATCTTGTCAGAATGAAAGAGAAGCACCGAGGAGAGGAGAAGGGTCTTGCAACAACCTGCACTTGGACTTTTCATCGAGAAAATCCATGGCCTGTGCAAACAAACCCAACAGAAACAACCTGAAACTGGGGGCAAAGAAAAAAGGAAGTTTTCTTTGAAACACACCTGGAAGTTCCCAGTGTTTCCTCCAAAGGAAATACTGCTTTACCTGCACAATATGATATCATGCATCATTAGTTACGCTACTTCCCACAAATAACCAAAATATAGAGGAATTTGAGATGAATATCTAAATCCCGATCACATTGCAGACTGAAGTAGTCACATATTCATACAATCCAGAGTAGTACTGCCATCCACTTGCATTTGACCAAATCTTTAGAAGAGATGAAATAAGTATTTAACCAAAAGAATTGCACATAGCTCATGTGATTTTAGCTGCTTGCTCTGGAAGTACAGTTTTGTTCCTAATGTTACCCTGAAAAAACATGAAAGGAAATAATGCCAAAATGTCTTTGCTCTAGATTTTGCAACGGTAAGTGAACCTCCTGAGTTTTTCTTGTTCAGACCATGCAGGGGTCAAAAACTTCCTTTCACATACAAAGAGGCAATGCCAGCCTCTGTGTCCCCAGTCAAATGCAGTTATACATGCACCGCAAACAAAAACACTAATCAGCAAGTTGCCTTAGTGCTGCTGCAGCAAGTTGTTGAAACATGACATAAACTAGACCAAAGTTTCTTTTATATGGTGTTTTTCATACCCAGAGTGTTACAAAGCCATTAAATACTTGCAATAGCAGGAGTACCCACATGGATGATAGCTCACACGCAGCTTAGGCAATTAGAAGCTGTTTTATTTGGAAAGAATACGTTAATATTGGCCAGGACAGCATAAGGATAAGACATCTTGTTACTTGGTGTGAGACTGACCCTGATAAGGAGATTATATGAGCTTGGCAATATGATAAGCCTCTGTGTACTGAATAATTTCAGGAGCTTGGGAAGACTGAAAGCGTTTCTACTGTACTGAGCAGCAAAGAACGCAAAGATCCCTGAGCCAGGGCTGGATATGCTACCTGCAGATCTAGGAGCAGAATAATCACATCAGTGCAATGCTGTACCACGGTTAATTACCCTTTTTGAAATTCACTGTAATCATTCAGAAGAAGGAAAAACAACAAATACAATCAATAAGCAATAGAAAATAAATTTAAACAAACAAACAAACACAACCATGAACCAAATGTACTGACAAAAAGCAGAACACCCACCCTGATCATTCAGCAATAATTTATCTGAAAATTCATCCTGCACACTTGTAACTTTACTTGTTTTATTCAATTTTGTGAGCAGAATAAAGGACCAGTAAGGCAGACACATCAGGATATTATTTTAGAAAGCCACGTACAAATGGCAGAATCAGCATCAGTGATTTGTGACTACTATTGAAGAAATTAGAAATAATTGCAACCTTTCATTACAAAACCTGTCATTTGGTATCTGCAAGCAATTTGGTGTAAAACTAATCTTGACGACTGAGTCATTGCCAAACCTAATAATTTGCTGCATAAACTTTAAACCATATAATTGCTCAAGGTGAACGCAAGAATCTCTAACATTAACTGTTACTATATCAAGCCCCAATCATACAGTTCTTGATTCAAAGAAATCGAGACTATAGGATCAGGAATTTGTTTTAGTTTTTCTCTTTGAACATGATGTGGGTTAATATAAACTTAAATTTCATGAAAAAAAAATCATCGGTGAATGAGACAATAGCACTGCCATTCAGCGGGAATATTTTGGATAACTCACATGAACCACTGAATTCACAAAAATTCACTGAATTGTGAAAACATAAACTGCATTCACTAAAACAATGAGAAAAAAAAAAAACACACAACTGCACAAAGTAAAAAATCCATTACTGTTTAGTTTATCACCAATCAAATTAAAAGCAAGAGTTGTTTTTTTTTTTTTTTTTTTTTTCAATTACCACGTGCATGTATTTGTATCATACCCACATGTAGGAACACTTTTTTCTTTAACTTTGATTCAAGGATTTGGAGAGCAGGATAGACTGGCAAGGAATGTAAGGTGTTCCCACAACATGTGAAAATAAAGTTCAAGTCACAGCACAGTGCAAAGCATTATTGGAAGAGAAGAAGAAAGAATTCTGCCCTACAATGTGTTGAAAGCTTCCCAAATGGTGAGAGGTATTTCAGAACATTTATTTTAGGTAAAAGAAAGCTTTTCAAGAACATGCTAACATAGGGATAGACATTACAAAAGTTGCTTTCCAAAGCAAAGTGGAATTATTTTCCTGCTACTCATCTTTTCAATGTATGCTGCTTCTGCAGGAAAAAGCTACTAGGGCATGTCACCTAATGGACAGCACATACATATGCATGTATGTCAATTTGATTTTCTAGGAAAAGGCAAAGTTAGAAATATGTTCCTTAAAAATATAGAATCACTAAGTGAAATTAAAAAAGACAAAAACCCCTCTCCTTAATGTTAAGTACTGAGTAAAAATACAGTAAGTCTGCATACAAGAAGTATAAAGATTCCTTACAAGCCTTTTTTTTCTCCACATTTCAAGAAGCCTTAAAAGATGAAATATTAAAATTCACTCCATCACTTCTATCCTACATTAAGTAGCTGTATCCTGAGGACTAAATGTGTCCTGTGAACTTAAGCTTTAGGATCTCAGAGGCTACCCAGAGCTGTTCCTCTCCTCCTTTCCTCCAGCCCAGCTTGAGCACAGCTCCCCAGAGGCATGGCTGAAGCCTGTGGTGGGAGGAGAAGTTTCAGGTGGAGCCCTCCCTTTGCTGCTTCCCAGCACACTCCTCTTTAGCACCCCAGAGCTCTGTACGGTGTCTGCTTTCAGTCCCAAATGAGACACTGAGCTCTTCACCACGAGTTCAGTAACAGACCCGAGATCTGCAGGCCATACTGCACCCTCCCCATGGCTGTTTGCATCGTTCACTGGAGCTAGGGAGAACCAGGAAAGAGAAGAGAGAGGAGACTGCAAGAACCCTCTCTTTAGCTGACGCCGTTACAACTTGGAAGCTCACCAGCAGGTGAAGTCAGCTAACAAGGACACGAGATCTTTCACAATGAGCCTGCATCACGTTATTGGAGAAAACGTGTGCCTGCGTGGCAATGAAGCCACCTGTTAGGCCAAGGGATGGACTTCACAAAGCGTTTCTGAATCAGTAACTGGAAAATTAATTTGACTGTGATGCTGCGAAGCAAAACTTACAATACAAATAGAAGGTTTGATTTTTTTTTGCAGTGAGCTGAAAAATAAAATTAAATCTAGGATTTTCTTTTTTATTACTTCTATGAGCCTTACAGAGACTATAAATAACAGAGCTATAGTAGCTACAATTAAGTCCTAAGGCCCTGGAGGAAAAAGGAGCAATTTTTTGTGTACTGAAGCAGCCCCAAGATTCAACCAAACAGGTAAAAGATTGGATTTCTCTCAAGCTTTTTCAGAGCAAGTGACCTCTGTATGCAGCCAAGCACCAACCATAAGCTAGCCCTCCTAATGCAAACAAGTTGTTTATTTATCTACTCTACTGAATACTTGAGCTTGCACAGTAAAATAACAAGGGGGAAAAATGTCAAGTATGATTAAAAAGAAAAGATTTTTCATTTATTTTAGTGTTTGTTAGAGCTCATCAAAAGCAACTTCAATAAATTTCACATTAAAGTGAAAGACAATTTTTCCCTTTATCATGATGGCTTAAGTATTCCAATACGACGTTTTGGAACAACACAAATACCGGTATGGAACTCGGCTTTTATCTGATTAAAGCTATTCATAGAAATTATTTTACCCACTAAACACAGTGGTGTGAATGTAACAGGCTCAATGTGGAAGGTCTGCATCATGTGAGTAGCAATCAATAATTGCTTCTTTATAAGGCAGGAAAATATATAACAGTAAAACTACTCCACCAATTCATTTCATTGTATATGGCACGAAAACCTGAGATACCACATCAAATGTGTCTTCACTGTTACAAAGTAAGGAGGACACAAAACTTGGGAAGCATTCTGCATACGTATGAAGAAAGAGAAAGACTTGCCAAGAGGAAGGTGGTCTTCTGTACTCAAAACTGCTGCGGTTCCTTCTGTGAAGGAAGGAGCATTGCTGATGGACATGGCACTTCAGCTGCCAATGCCAGGATACACAGAAACGGGCTTCAAAGTTTTTATGGAACTTCAGAACCTCAAGAAAAAGAGGAAAAAAGGAAACAACACACATTTCTTGCATCTGGGCAAGATTACATTTGTGTAACTTAAGATTCTGTTGAAATAGTATACAGAAAGCAAAAGTCCAGATTAGTAAAAGGAGCCTCAAAATATCTATTATACAAATATTAAAGTTATTCAACCTAAACTCCTGGAAGTCCACTATAATTGCTTCTTTTATATCTGGCATTGCACTTCAACTGCTGAATTCCTTAGCCTCCGAGAGCAGACTTATAGAGATGCTGTACTGTTTGATTTGGCACTATTCACGAGCCTTGGCAGATGATCAAATAGAGGGCACAGAAGAGCAGGAAAAGCCTTAAGAAACTGTCTGGGCTGCTGCCGTTACTGCCTCCATGGAGAGCAAAGTTACTGGTAAGCACAAAGCAGCTGTATCTATTACTTGTTTAATTTTATACTGTTTTATTATGTATCTTGACAAAATAAGCATCAGCATTTCTTCAACAGGGACTAATTTGTGTCAGGCTTGAATTACAACTCTTAACTCCCCAACAGGTAGACAAATTATTTTTTCCTTTTTGCAATATTCTGGAATAAATGAGTCACTAATGTTGCATAGTAACTGAAATCTCAAGACAAAACTGTTACAAAAGGCAACAGGAAGGAAACAGGACAATTTAAAAGATACTTGAAAAAAGCCACAAAAATTATAAGATTAAAACTAGAAAATGTCAAACATTGCATCTATAAAGATCCAAGAGGCATAAAACTGCGTTTTTGCAGCAGGGTTTAGATGCAGAGCAGCATTTTGAAGTTCAAGAGGACCCAGTAACAACTTGGAGAGTCCTGAAAAGCTGCCAAGAAAATTCTGCTCATGTCGAGTACCTGGGGGACTGGGGGAGGATGTCCAAGTAACCCAGAGGCGGCAGAAAATAATCCTGAAATCTACCACATGACTGGAAATTCACGGAAAAGCATCACACGTAAACAGGAATCCCCCAATACTGACACCCTTACAAAGGCGTTTACATGCAGCTTTTAACTCCTGCTAAGCTCAGGTGGCAGGGCTGAGGGCAGGCAGCAGAGCCCCTTGCCAGCAGCCTGCTCCTCCTCTGCCTTCCAGCAGGCACTCCAGACAAGGGAGACAACCCGAAGCTGCATCTTCCCCCCCCTGCTGCCCCCAGGAAGCCCTGCAAACCTGCATGGCCCTAAGACGCCTGCGCTTCTGCTGAGCATTGCTCCAGCAGGAGCTGGGAGGAGAAAGAGAAGGCTGCAGATTGCAAGGGGAGTTAATGCTTCAAGCACTTTAACTCCTCTACTCCTATTCAGCTTTCTGCTTGGAGAGCTGCCAGGTTACCAGGGAAGCAAGTCATACAGAGCAGCTGTTGCCCAGTTATGATCTTCTCTCTCCCCAGGCTTCCTCCACGTACATGCTGCAGATCCTTGTCCATAAACCGGGGCTCCTTAGGAACCCCACAGCAGAAAGACAGAGAGTCGGAGCTCTTTGCTTGCCTATGGCTTTGGCTGTGTTTCCTCTCCCCTCTGCACTGCAAGTGGAAAAAAACGTGATGCTCTGGACTGTTTGGCAATGTTGGGTAGTGCCCCCAGGGGAACGGGCACTGGGGATGAAAATAAGCTTTGGAAAATATCAAAATAAGCTTTTCTAGTTTGTGCAAAATACGCACAGCTTCATCGAGCTTACCGGCTATATGTCAGATGATTCTCAGCCTATGGTTCAGCCTTCAGACACAGAGCCAGATACAGAGCTCTGTAAAGCCAGCATCACGCCCTGTCACAGGGCTCAACATGAGCCTTACACACGTGGAAGTGTACTTCTCACCAAGGATTACTTAAAAGCCATCCCACTGCCTTCCTCATTTTCCAAGATTTGGAGACTACTTGCCAGTTCTCCCCCACCCGACAACCTTCAGGTGCCCGCATGCAGACCTTCTACCTCAGCCAGCATGAACGCACAAAAGAGCATTTCAGTATCTTTACGCCATGCCTTCACCAGCATTTCTGGTTAACTATGAATGGATTTGACACATTACAGAACCTGAAGTGAAGCTTCCTCAGCTTACATGTTTTGTCTCATGTCCTATATAAATTAGGAAAGCAAGCCTGAAGGCACTACTGCTAAATGCTCTACTTGCGTATGTACTTGTTTAATACAGGTGTACTGAACTGACAATCTCTTTCTATCAAGTATGCATTTTATATACTTTTTTTAAATGCATGAATGCTTTACTATATTGCTTTAGCAAGAATTCTTGTGACAGTTCAAAAAAAAAAAAAAAGAACATATTCACTAGAGACAAATATTTTCTATATTTTTCACTTATTTCCTTCAAACTTCCTTTCAGAGCGCACTTTATGATTGCTGGTTTACTGGTCTAAAGTAGAACTATCCAAGTGAGCAGCATCCAAGAGTGATGCATGTCTGTACACTTGCTGTAGACAAAAAAAAAATAATAAAAAAATTAAATCACTTAGTGGCCAAATTCCAGTTACAGTTACAGTCCCTTAATAAAATTATATCTTAATGAAATTGACCTACTTATACATTAATACTACTGTACCTAAAATATAACATAGATGGAAACATATTCTTTGTCATTTTATCTGCAATTTGCAATATTGATTTTAACCCCGGATCAGACCTCGATCTAACTAAGTGCACTGTGAATCCAAAAATGTTGACCTCCAGACCAAATGTGTTCTTTATTGCAGGCGCAAGCAGACCGCCTCGCATTTGGGTGACGGATGTGAGCCCAGTCTCAGTTCGCACTGGGTCAAGGAGCAATTCTGCCACACGCAACTTTATTGCCCTGAAAGCTATAGAAGAGTGCTCACCGAGAAAAAGTGATGCCTCCTCATTCTCAGTGGTGCCAAGAACCACCGGGGTATTGGCCCTGCGGAGTAAGAATGAAAAAACAAAACCAACCAACCAAACCCTACCACAGAAGTCAGGGTACTAGTTTACAAACAAATAAACAAACAAAAAAGTATTCTTCATACCAATGAAAGTTGGGGGCCAAGAGAGTCTTAATGCTCTTTTAAAACACGCTGAAGCACTCCACCTCCCATCACAATATTCTCTTACCCTGATTTAGACATTCTTGAAAGGTTCATTCATTGCAAGCAGAAGCATAAGGTAATTCTACAGATTTATAATGCTGATCTTCCCTATAGTGAATGAAAACTGCATCTCCAACAGCTGCTTAGATGCCTGTTTCCCTCTGGTTTTACTGGGCACATAAATGCCTTTGAACCAATTCAATGCTTCACCACCCCTCTTTCTCCCAGTAACTGGAAGTAGCCAAAGGTAACACTGTCTCCCAGTTTCAAAGAAGGAAGCACTCAAAAACACCGAGTCATTTCAAATTGCACGCAGCTACCTAAATAATTCTGAGGTCTTGGGCTTCTGGGACAATCTTAGGAACATGGATGTGGGTAAGCCCCATACAGCATTATAGGCTTGCTACCTGTAGCAAAAGAGATTTTAAAAAGAAACTTCATCACAAAAACAGGAATTTATTAAAAGGAAACCGTGGTTCCAATTCTCCTACGAGGAGAGGAGACGGGTTCACTAATTCTCCTTTACATCTTTCAAAAAAATCTCTCTTAGGAATGACCAGACTTTTTATGACTGAATTACTCCGTCCTTAAGGAGAGGAGTCCACATCTAAACCTTGGAGCAAATCAGATCTAGTGGACCTTTTTAATCCAAGATAGTCTCTCTACATGACTGGAAAGACAGACTCTCTTTAGGCTGATCTTCTACTTACTCTCACAAGCACTTCTGAATGCTCATCCGTCTTCCTTCTTGAAGAAAGGAGCAGTACTATCTCAGTACTCTCAGTGTAGTCTCACGCACTGTATGTTATTTTACATGAAATGGTTAAAATGAAATAGCAGATAGAAAAGAAAATAGGAAGCAGAGTCGGGTGTTCTGTGGTTCTATTAACTCCATCCTTAAAAAAGGAAATTCATAGGAAAAGTCTAAAATGTAGTCAAATTCACACTTACTAGTGGCTCAACTGATTTGCTGGAAAGGAAACAGCATGGCATATGAGGAACCAGGTTAAGGCTGTTTGCTGAACTGCCCACAATTCCAAATTGTAAAGAAAAATACAAAACATTATGACTGCAGCAAACTTCAGAGCATTACCCAGCTCATTGACAACTGCAGAGGGTGCATTTACGCAGAAGACATGAAATTAATTCACTGGATGTCCCTAGACTCTACTGCATGGCAGAACACTTTGCAGAAACTTCCCAAATACCAGACGTGAAAGAGCACAATCAGTTTTGACTTAGCATATGACCTTTGATCATTTTCCCCTTGGCCCATTATTTCTGCGTTCTGTTTACCTGCACATTACAGCCTGGCATAGAACTACCATGGGTTAAGTGAGTTCAGGTGCTGGAAGTAGCTCAGTGCTCATTACGGATGTGAGGGCTTTGCTTTGGGTGTCTGATCTCAGGAGATGGTGCTAGAAAAGGAAACCGCTTTATATTTCCCCCTACAAAAGACAGTGAGAATACAGAATCCTAAACACTTCAGCTATCCTTGTATGCCCCAGTAAGTCTTCCGGATAAGATTCTGGAATAAAGACTTCAAGTTTCCATTCAGGAAATGATTTTGAAAAATGGAAGAAAGATGGAGAATACTACATAAGAATAAAAAGGTAAAAAAGGAAAAGATGAAAATACCATAGCAAAAAGTTATGACCATCACAGCAATTTCCCCTGTTTGGTAATTGTTCATTTCGTGCCAAAGTATTGCCTTTGTTTTTAAACAGTATGACACAGTGGTTCTTGGGAATGTATCCTTCAAGACTACGATACAAATTTTTAATTATTTTAAAATATTAGTGAATTCTTATCTTTAATCACAAAATACACTCATCCCCGAAATAAGCGAAAAAATGCCACAAAAGGCCAAAGGAGATGGTCTAACTAGCAAAACACAACATTCTGACAAGGTGACAATCAAGAGCATTTGAGGAGATCTGCACTAACTATATGAGCAGTCCTAAACAACCCACCGCATATTTTTTTCCAAAAAGCAGCCAATAAAAGAAAAATTGCATTCCTACCAGTGCACAGAAGCAAGAAAGCCTTCTCTCCTGTTTTAATAGAAGTATTTACAGATGAGAAAGCTCCAACCAGAAAGGCTACATTTTGATAGAAACCAAGGAAAGGTCTCCTGTAAATAGCTCCAAAACACATGTGCTTTATCACCTTGCCCCAGCAGCTTCTCTGAAAAACCCCAGATCTACAGGGAAAGATCTTTAAAATATTAAACACAGTCTGTGAGAGAAGGCAGCAAAAAAATACACTGCAGTGTACTTCAGCTATTTCAGGAACATATATTGTACGTGCCTTTCAGATCAGCATAATGGTAGCCTTACATACAACATGCCAATCTTGCATGAGATATTGAAGTCCTCCTTTTCCTCAACACCATACAGAAGAAAAGAGTTGTTGCACGCAGTAAAGTAGAAGTATGTGTACCTCAATATCATTTTGTATTCGCAGCAAGTATCGCTTTAAATTATTTTTCTAACATGATAGATTGTTTCTTTTTACATCTGTTTATCTGTCCTTAGCCTGAGAGTCTTGTAAGGCACAGACAGGAGCTTTTTGGAAAGCGTCCAACCGTCCCCATTGAAATAATGACTTTTGCTTAATGAGAATTAATTCAATTACAACAAAGCACAGCAAACAACAGAGATGCTCTGGCTTGATTTTACAGAGATGAGTTGTAGCGAAACTCTGAGGTAAATGATAACGCCAAAGGAAAAATTCTTCACTGTTGTCAAACTGTTCGGAAAGCGTTAACATGGTTCATTCATTTTCTGCAATACCATGTTGAAAACATAGTTTTGCTGGTCTGCAGTTGATTGATGTACATTACTCATATCAAGCTAATGGCACTTTATTTTCCAACAGTAGCAGGTAATGAGTGACCTTGAGTGCATATTGTTTTGCTGAAAGGTTTTGTTGCTCCGTGTACTCTATGAGCACCCCCAAGGAAATGAGGGCCCTGTATTGGTGTTTTTCAGCAAACCTCATTTCTTTCATGGCTTTCTGTAAAAGAATTTGATACAGGGATAGAAGCTAACCTCAGTGAGTAAATGAAATATTGATCCACGCTACTCTGGCCTTGCCTTCACCTTGTCCCAGGGCTGTGAGTTACTGACTTTTCCGTTTTGGCTGTAATAGGAATTATTACAACAGGCCTGTGCGAGTAATTACTTGGCATGGCAAAAAGGAGGGTCCATCATATATTTCTGTAGAGACGTTAGTTTCCATCAGCCCAGCAGTCTGCTTTTTTGGCCCTGTCTTTCCTACTCTTGATTCAATTCTTTTAACCATCATTAATCAAGTTCCTTGTCAGTAGAAGTTTATCAAAAGTATTAAGTGAGCAAGGTTGCATGGCCTCCTAAAAAAAAAAAAAAAAAAAAAGGAAAGAAAAAAAAAAAGCTAAGAAAAAGAAGCACCAATGCAGGGCAGTAAATTTCAAAATATGGAAGGCTGGCTCCGTGATATATACGAGTGTCTCTTCAGCTGGAATGAGCAGTTTGTTTTTGTGATAGATATTGTAGTTTGAGCCGTGATAGAATCCTTCTCAAGTTTATATGTCATAGACTATCGTTTATGAGAGACCATGTGTTTCTAAATGGTGAAGGTCATGGCTGATGGCAAAAGTAAAAGCAGCGGTGATTCATTAAAAATAGTTAATAGGGCCTGCTGTTGACAGGGATAAATAGCAACACGCTGATTTTTCAACCCACAAGCAACTAGTTCAGGCAATGTTTCTTCTGTGTTTTCCACCACTCCTGATTGCCAGACAGCTGTGAACATACATAGAGACATAAGCAAGATTGCTTCCTCTCTGTTAATAATAGATGCAGGATGGGTTTCCAGTGTGAATGACATTCCTAGATACAGATTTTCCAATCGGCAGCTTGGGCAGACTGACTAAACATTCACTTCGCAGTGATTTGTTAGCTAATAATCAAGTTCAGGCTGTACGGTGAGCTCTTAGGGACGAAACACATTAGCTAACTGTACTGCTGGGATCCCAGCCTCCGGTTTCAACAGCAACCAAAGCCCTGGTAGAGCCTAACATCCTTGGAAGCATTGGAGGCATAAAGGATGCTGAGATGGGACCTCACAGCACTGGCACGGCTCAAATATTAATCATCTTTATTGTATGCTTGATCAGAAAACTCTAGCTTCCTTAAACTATTTTTGTTTTCTTCAGAAAAGGTCTTAAAATGCAGTTACAAATAAAAGAGGGGTTGTGGTGGTGCTGTTCTTTTTTTAAAAAAAATAAAAATAAAATCATTTTTTAAAACAGAGACATCATTAAAATGAAGTTTTAGTCAACTTATCAAAATTTACAAATATAGTTTGCCAAACTGATTTGGGACTGCGTTTGAAAAAAGTTTGGTAAATGTTCACATATGGGTGGTTTTATTTTTGTTTGTTTTTTAATGCAGAAGGCTTTACTACTACTATATAGGCATTATTAATATTGGGGGGAAACCAAAACCAAAACAAGGCAGAGCAATGCTTCATAGCTTCCAAAGAAAACACCAACACCTTGAGTCTTCTGGGATTCTTTCTTGAGTCTTTCTGGTGGAGAAACCTGACAAAACTCCACCTTTCGCTTTACCAGATATAGGATCAGATTATCGTTAGTCTAAACTGGTGCAATCGCCCTGAAGCCAATGAACTGGTTGCTAAAATGAAATGACAGTTTCCTGGCCCTTTAGCTTCTGTCAAACACACAAGCTTCAGCCCTGACATATTCTCAGCCTGAACAGTGCAGAGGCAGACCCCATCTCTCTCATCAGCTCCACTGCAGCAATTTTATACTGCACTAAGGTTTGGTGTATTCATTTTCAGTGACTGATCAGACAGAATGGAAAGCTGGAGAAAGAGATCATTTTATTTCTGATTCTTTTGTTAACTGAACGTTTTGCTCTGTGTCTCGTGACATTGCTCTTGCTCTACCCTTTCTACCTAGCTGACGTCCCAGCTAACGTGAGCACAGAGGCTAGGGAGGTTGGGGTGTGTGTGTCTCCTTCATTTTAAGAAAAAAAAAAACCAAACACGTTTATCATTCAGCTCAAGTAGTTTCCTCTATGATCTCTGTCTCAACTATTTAGAGAGATCCAATCCTTATTTGATTTTGAAGCACTATCAAAATGAGTATGATTAACGACTTCCCTAGGAGTTGATCGTGCTCTGCTTGACTGGTTGAATACTGGAACACTAACAGAAAGAAGAAAAAAAAGGAAAAAATTTACTGGATAATTAAAAATAGTAACAAAGAGAGCAAGAGAAAGAGTGAATCCATTAAGGCTTGGTTAATTCTGCCATCTCCAGTCCTTTGTTCTTCCTATGATACATATGCTTTGCAGCTGCCCAGATCAGAACTGAAATCCCATAATTACTGACACTCCCTCACTTTTTTCCCCTCGTTTTATTGTAGGGAAGAAAAAAAAATTTGATTTTTCCCTACTTGCT
Organism: Aythya ferina; assembly: GCF_964211825.1. NCBI lineage: Eukaryota > Metazoa > Chordata > Aves > Anseriformes > Anatidae > Aythya > Aythya ferina. Next base: position 8,138,426 of record NC_140301.1, on the reverse strand, counting down.
AGCTTAAGAGAAATGCTTTTTTTTAGGCACATTGGGAGAGAGGTTATCATCTTGACAGAACAGACCTTTCTTAAATGTAGTTTCATCTCAAATGATTTTACTTTTTTAGGCATTGATCAAATGCTGCTTCCCTTGGGCCTATCACCTCTGGAAACAACACCAGCCTCTAAGTGAAACAGGCAGACAGTGAAAAATATTTAATTACTAAGCAGAAAGGTAAATGAGATAGCCGTGGTGATGATTTTAATGCTTATATTTTGATACTTCTATAAAAGGATCAGTTACCCTAATATAGCCATCTTGAGAAAGACAGGCTGCAGTGGTTACAAATTGACTTTTTATGGAGAAAATAAGACTGTTCCTAACCTATTGCACCGATATTATATTTTGTTAATATTTTATGAAATAAAAGTCCTCCCATTAAGAGTGGCAAATTGCTTTATAATTATAGCACTTCGCACACTAGAATGACTACTTCGTTTTATGGAAAAAAGCTCAAAATACAATTTCATTATCATCCAGTGTCTTTCATCCTCCTAAAGGTTTCAGCAGAAAGCTGTTACATGCGCCTCAGATCTCTCCTTCTCCAAATATTAGCTCATTTAAAAAGAAAAAAGAAAATTGTGGCTTCCACTCCACGCTGCTCCATGCTAATGAACGAGTTGTGTACAGCGCACATAGATCGAGATGAATCAAGCGAGCAACCATAAAATATGGACCCTGTAACTTCTGCATCTACTGGCTGATTTATACAGAGGATGAGCACTGAGTTAACTCAGGTGGTTTAGAAACAGATTTAGTTAAACCTGTGCAACTTCCTGGTGCAGTCCCTCTTAAATCAGGTTAAGAAAACCTTAAATTGATTTAGTTTGATGTGGTTTATAGACCTGAATTGGTTTCTAAACCAATTTAGTTAAAATTGTTATTCAAGTTGTATTCAGACTGCCTCCAAGCTGACCACACCGATCCAAGTCTGAATCTGTCCACTTCTGCAGTTTCCAGATGAGACCCAAGTTGCAGCCCTGAAGATTTTTCATCTTTCTTCTTTGAACGTTTTGGTACAGCCATGAAATTTTTCTCCTGGAAATCATCAGTAGTCTGGCTCATGTATCGCCGTCTTCTCTTCTACCTGCACACAGCAGTGACAGTTTTGGTGCTTAGGATTGCAAGCTCAAAGGTTATTTGATTTCCAGTGAAAGGCTTTGTCTGTCTGCCAGCAGATCATCACTGCAACACTATCAATAGTGCACTACCCACGTTACAAATGAGATCTTAGCTGACTCTTGTTACTGAAAATGTTGTCGCTAAAATATTCCAATTTTAGAGGCACTCATTTAAACATAACCTAATTAGTCAAGGTGCAGAAAGAGCTATCAAACAAACAAACAACAAATAAAAAAATATCTTTCCCTCAACTGCAAGGACTTTGTGGAATGCTGTCTGGAGATGACACTAACCCCATCCTCACAAAACAACACTAAAACAGAAAATCACCAAAAACTCATCCCCAAAGTGAGGTACTTCCAGCTGGCCTCCTGAACAGCAAGGAAGTCTGAAATTTAGCCCTTGGGTGCTAAAATATGAATCAGTTTAAATATCAAAGTTGGAACGACAAACTGATTGTCCACACATAAGCACAAGTCCTAAGAACCAGAAAAGGATCAAACCCCAGTAATTCTTCAGTACAGTGAACTCCTTCCAAGCACTATATTATATTTATATCCTACTATATATTTAGCTTTTTGTCTGTAAGCATAGAGGAGAGCAATCTGGTTTTACCTTTTTACACTTCTCTCTCCCTCTTTGTTTCAATTACTGCCATGGCATCTCGTCCTACTGTTTGCTTTCCAGGTTAAGTGTCTCACCAAAGCAGCTCAGCGCCTGGCGAAGGTGCAGGATGCACCCGCTGCACCTGCAGGACGGCTGCTATTTCCTCAGTATGGGGAGCATTGTCCATTCACCATGTACGTTTGATGTAATCTGGTAGTTATGTGCCAAGAAGATGCAAAGACAAGTTGCCTGTAGCTCTTCTACTACAATCATGTGTTATGAATTTCAGCCCTTCAAAGCTAGCTCATCGCACAGAAATACTTGGTTTGTCTAAAAAGGCAAAACCTCCTTGTGGCACACCTTGTAAGGCCAGAGACTCTGAAGAAAACATGTCATTATTTCTGCTGTGAAAATTGGTCTACCTAATAATGGATTTTCATTAAAATATATTTCTGAGTTTAAAAAAAAAAAAAAAAAAAAAAAGGAAAGCAACAGAACTCAAAACTGGACTAAGTACATGAAAAACTAGGTACACCTTTCTACTCTCTCTGCTCCTCTCTACAGATAAAATGTAGCGGGGGCTTTCTTTCGAAATGAATAACCAATATATTGCTCACTTAGGATTTTACGAGGCTATTCTTCCATGATAGAGATTTTATTATTAAATATTCACCCAGAGGCACAAGTAAAAAATATTCTAGGGTGAAAGTATTCATGTCCTGATTTTTGTGTGACATAGTTTGGCATGATGCTGTCAGTCTCTGTTGTAAGGGACCCTTCGCAGACACATGAGGGGTGTTGACAGGGCAACCAAGACACAGCCAGCAGATAAAGCAAGGCCAGCATCATGCAGACATTTGAATGAAGCTTGCCCTTCCACGTGCTTGAAGTGAATTATGCAAGGTCTTATTTGTTTTAAAGTTTACTACCTTCACAGACAGGTTCCAGTGGAGTTTTTTTTTTTTTTTTTTTGGATATTTACTAGAGCTTCAGGATTCCTCCCTAGTGAGCACTGAAGACATATTAATGAAGGAAGATGTCCTTACCCTCTCAACTATTAGAATCTGACCTGGAGATTAATTACTATTTTGGTCTAAACAGCCCTCTGTGTGAGACATTTCCACGTGCTTCATTCTCTGTTGCTTTCAAAGACTGGACCACAAGTGCCTTGAGACTTCAGTAGGACTTTGCTACGCTGCGGAGGAGGAGAAGGGTTTGACACACTGTGGTAGCCGTTGAGAAGCAAAGGGGGCAGTGGTGGTTCCTAGGTCTTGTACCTCACCTCGGGGCTGACATCACTGAAACATGAGCCTGGACCTTTCCCTTGTTCCCAAGCGCTATTACACAGTGCAAGTTTTACACATAAGGACCCCTCAATTATTTCTGCACTGGCTCTGTACCAATAAAAGCACTGGCAAAAATTCAGAATGTTTCCCAAGGGAATTACTAATTGTGTAAGTGTTCTGAGATACACAACAATTATTCACTGATTGGTATTACCTTCTCAGGCTCTTACCGGCCAAGATAACATTGCAAAAGTCTTTGGAATATCTTGACCTATTTTAAACAAACAAACAAAAAAAAAAAAATCACACATACCCACAGCAGCCAACTGTCAGAAGCAGGTTAAGCAATCAGTCAGACATTTTGCTCTTTGCCTTTCTCTTTTGTGGCTTTGAACATCTATATATATATATATGTGGAAATGAAAGTACCTTTGCAGGCAGTTGCAAGGCCTCAGCTGTGACGTAGCGTAGCGCAGCACGGTGTGCAGTGCGGCGTGGATAACTCACATGGCTCGGGACCAGCACAGCTCATCTGGCATCCACCTAGGAGGGATCAGCTGATGTTGCCTTTTTTTATTTTTTCTTTTTTTAATTCCAATGACATAGCTTTTGCTGCTATAACCAAGAAGGTGATACAAATGTTGGGCTGCATCTCCATAGAGGTTTCCCGGTTCCTCGGAATGGCACGGGGCTGCAACACGCTCTACCCAAACAGCTCTACCCTGAGCCTCCAGTTTCCAGCAGCGCAAGGAACTGGAGCAGCTCGTGCCACTGAACTCACCAAAGGCTCGCTTCACTCTTACGTTCTGCTTTACTTACACCCCATTACAAGAAATTTCTTGTAAGGCACCTCTTTAAGGATTATTTTGTAGAAAGATGATGTACATACAACCACCACACTCCAAAGTAAGTATTTGCACTTTTTGGTAGCTAACAATGCATCAGACCCTGCAGGGTTTTTCTCCCCCTCCTGTTTCCTGCTCTCATTAAAATATTTTTTAATGAAAATGTCATTGACATGTCACATCATTTCACCCAGAGTCAACTCTCAGATGCTCATTACGCTTATTCTTGAGACAAATGTTGGACTAAGAACAAAAAATATTTTTCCCCTTAGGAAAACTAAAATAGTATCAAAAAATAAAATATGAACCTCCTCATCAGCAAAATTCATTCATTTCAAGACATTGTTTCAAGTGTTTCAATTAATTAAATATCCTAAAATTGCAAAATTCATTAATTGCGTTATTTTTTTCAGGATACATACGTATTAAGCAAAGGGTGGTTTGTTGTTTTTTTTTTTCAGATAAACAGAACAAGATCACAGAATTCTAAAAGCAAAGTGCTAGGAAAGAGAAAATTTGATTAATCAGATGCAGAAAGATGTAGATTCACAGAACAAGAATTCATGGCAGAAATCAAAGGCCTGTAAATCTAATGCTGATACCCACTGCTCCCAACCTGACTGGTTAATTAATATTTTTTAAATCATCATCACTCCTAAAACGAATCTCCACAGCAATTATTAAATTCTAGATGAAATTATTAGCACACATCCATACATATTCTTTCTGATCAAAAGAGTCATGCAACAGGGGATTGGGCAAAGCATGAAAGGGCAAATACCAGAAGCAGGTTGAATTCCTGGAACACAGGATCCAAATTGCATCAGCTAGAGAGAAGCCAACTGAGCCTTGAAATAAAAATGTAACTTGCTTTTTTTTTTACAAGCAAGTAAGGATGCTTTACAGCAAAAGTTATTTACAAAAATACCTAAAATGTTTCAGGGTGGCCCTGCCAGTTTAAGAAAACGTAATTGTGGCAGTAAGAGCTGCAGGCTGTGTGGGTGATCGGAATTATTGTTCAGTGACAACACCAGTACCATCAGTGGGCAAGTTTGTTAGGGCTTGGTACAGACCAACTTTTATGTTAATGTGTACACTCCATGGGTGTGCACATGTGGTTTTAACTCATGCAAAATTACTAATAAGCTGGAAGAAACTTGCACAATTTGAGACAATTTTCATCACCTTATTTTTAAATTACCTACATTTATAAATACCTTTGACTTAAAAAGCAAAGTATAATCAAATTTTTCTCTGGGTTCATTCTTCAGGATTGCAGTCCTGGATCCTGTCCTAACATGCAGACTTTCAGAGAAACACTGTTAATCTTTTTACTTATTTTGTCAGGAGCTCATTTCTGACATGTGCCTGGTGGGAAATAAGGAGCAAGGTAAAAACAAAACAAAACAAAACAAAACAAAAAAAAAAACTTTTTTCTGCCAGTGATACAGCAAGGAAAAAAAAAAATCAAACACTTCCATTTAATGGGAAGGTTATTTAAACTACTGCCTTATGTAAATTATTCTGTAGGAAAACAGTCAGATACAGTTTGGGGGTCATGCTGTGTCTCAAACCAAAATAAAGGCATAGGCGATTCTGAAACAGAAACTTCACTTCAGATTTCATTTTTTCCTGGTCCATGAAGCCTATTTTTTTTCCCTGGTGTTTTCATTTAAGCCAAGTAATTAGTGTTTTATGAGAGATCCTAACAGTAAAACTAAAGCTCCATCTGTGACTGTTTATACAAATTACATATCTCACCCTATATTACTACTGGTTCAAAAGAGAAAGCCATACCCTATGTACTGCCTATTCCTATGGTTTTTTTTTTGGTATGATACTTTTGCAAACCATATTTTGTTTACAGACTAAAAAAGAGAGGTTGCCAAAACAGCGATTCCAAAAGTAGTTGTAAATTACCACCAAAATTAGTATAATAGAGTAACCTTCATGACCAGTTTGTCCTAACACATTTATATACCAAGTTCTCAGGCTCTCCCTTGCAACCTTCTTAAAACAGGTAAATAATATTTTTATGCCATGAAAGAGGTGGCGTGCTTATAGAAAAAGACAAAAGGAAACCCTTTTCCCTCCGTAACAGTTTTCTGAAGCTCCATTTTGAACCACTGGGGAAAACAGGAAAGAAACTGCTAAGTGAAATATTGCTGCCTTGCAACAAAGCAAACAATTTTAGAAGCTTCCAATTCAATGGCAAAAATGCAAGTCAGCACAGAAGATCCGAATGAGGACGAAGTCTCCCAGCCCTCAGGCCCTGCTGGCAGGGCTGGCACAAGCAGCTTTCCTTCTCACCCCCCCCAAGCAGCACGCCTCATTGTCTTCCCACTTGTCTGCAAGGCTGATTTTAACCAGCGTGGGCTCCCATTGAAGGCCAGCGCCACAGCAAGCTGGGCGAGCATGAGGAGACAGAAAGGACTGGACAGGCTGGAAACTGCTGAAATCAGCCCAACCACCCAGAGCAATGAATTGAAAAATGGCATCCCTGAGGTTTTCAGATTGTTACGTGTATAATAAAGAGCTTGAGTGGCGCTATTGCACTTTTCAGATGACATGAGTGAGCTCACTTCTAAAAGTTGTGCTATACCTAGAGCCAAACCCAAGTTTAAACTGTTACGATGATGCAGAAATACAGCTAGAGCTCCTTAGAGCAGAGTTTAACTGATCATTTTAAAGCGCAGATAGAAAGCCAAAGTGTTGTCAATTCATAATGTTTTCCTGTTAACTATATCCTAACTAATGCCAGTGTGGCAGACAGCTCCATACCCAAGAATTTGCTTCACATCTGCTTGAGCATGTCTACTAGCATCTTACCACCAAGTCCGGTAGCTCCAGAAACAAAGCAACCCCTTCCCAAAGCCACCCTATATCACTATTGATGATTTCAATATTTATGCTTCCTCTGACACAGAGTACGTTTGCTTGGTAGCAAAGAAAGAGGCAGCTTTGTTTTAAATCAGGAGCACGTTTGTCACAGCTCAGTAAATAATGTGTGCTTTCTAAAATAAGCTATACCTAGCCATCCTCTCCAGAGAGCTTTAAGGGAGTAAACAGAATCTCAGTTTAAAAATGCAAACAGCCACTATATGCATTCCCCCATTGGTCCCATCCCGATTTTGGCTGTTATGGGGCCACCAGACTTCCCAGAACGCTCCCTGTCCAGAAGCAGGCTAAGAACATCACACAGCAATGGAGCCAAATGACAGAAGTTGCCCCATTTTTGGTGCAGAAGTTGCACCATTTTTGACTGGTATCATAACTGAATGCCAAACCACTTCTAACAGGTGAGCAAGAAGCCCCCCACTATTCCCAATTCGTGGCTTCTTCATCCGCAGGTGCACCCACAAGCAGCAGACCCCGACGCCAGCTCCTCCCCGCCACAGTTGGATGTCCCATACAGAGGAAGAATTCCCACCACCACCCACCAGGCAGGGAATCCACAGGACCAAGGCTTCTGTGCACGCTCCCCTGGCATGAGGTAAGTACAGGCAGCGCACCCTGGTCTCACACAGTCCCCACGAGGGCTCAGAGCAGGGCAGGAAGCACTCGGTGAAGCTGCGTGTCTTGCGGGAACTTCCCAGGGTAGGCAGGTGCCTGAGGGAGCTGCCCAGGTAGAGACGGCAGCTGCAGCTTTATGTGAAGCCCCTCCGTGCTGCAATACACTAAGATGTTGCTGTCTTTTTGATATGTCTTACCTTAAATATTGAATGAATCATGTGGCTGGTTATTCTTCACCATCATATTCTAGACTCTGATCTCAAAAGGCTGCTCATACATCATGCAGCATAAAAGCTAATACGATTTCAGGAGGTGTAGTACACGGCCAAGGTCAGGAACATTTTCTCTCTGCTGGCACTTTCTTAAGCACTTAACAAAAGCTTGTCTTAAACAAGAGGTTTTTTCCGATAACGACAAAAGAGGCTACACCCCTGACCACCAATTGTATCTGTTTTAACTCATGCAGGCAATGATATTTAAGAATTGAGAAATCTAAGTTAATGTACAATTAAGGGTTTAATTTGCACGGTTATTTGTCACTGCTACTCACACACATCAAGTGTTGCTTACAAACGGCCTGCTAAACATCCAGCCCTACAGACGGGGACAGGGCTTGTGCACACCAATATTGTGCCAGGTTTGACTGCACAGCCACAGTCTTGAAGTGATGGGAAATAATGAACATGCAGAAACCAGAATGCAAGTATTTAAATAATTCAGTGCTACAGTATTGAACCCCCAAGTTCTCTTTCACTTCTTCTAAAAATTGCACCCCAAGACAAAGACATTTATATTAAAATAAAGGTTTAGAAAGAAAAAGGTTGTAATTATAAATCTTTTCTTCCTAACAATGTTTTTTTTTTTTTTTTTAAAGTAAATACTTGCAAATCAAGGAAAATGTTACTTTAATATTGGTAATTGCTATTAGCAATGCATTTACACATGCTGCTTGAGAAACAGTGGAACACGGCTAAACGTAACATTACCAAATAAAAACACATTTGGGGGGCATTTGAATGTTACCCTTCCTCATGAAATAAATTTTAAAAATAAATAAAACATACAGTACTTTGCCCACGCTGTAATTTGTCAACTGTTGAGGAAATTGGCATGTCTTTTCTGCTGATTTATTGGTTAATCCCAACAATTCATTGCAGAAAAGGCCAACAATGAATTACAATGTGAGGAAAAATTAAGCAGTGCATTTAAAAAGTGCTTAACTATACAGCCCTGAAAGCAAATTTCAAAGCTCTCACAGACCTTGCTAAAATATTTTAGGTACCACTGCAGATATCTACAGTTACAGATACACTATTGCAGACAGTAATTTAATAGTAACAAATATTCTCTGCCTTTTAAGTATTATACCTGTGTAATAGCCTTGCTAATATACTCTCCTAGATTTAATGTCCAGTGTTCAATAAACAAATAGTTCCTGGATCCCCAAAACATGAAAGGGACAGGAGATGTTATGTCAATTTAATAAGCACTGGGTACACTGGATATTTCTATATACAAACTACACAAATTACTTGATTTAAGCCAACAACTAATCCTGTTTATGATAATATAACAACTTCCTGCTCTTAGCATTAGACAGGTTTTGAAACTAAGTATGTAACATATTTAAGACCTATATCCATATACGACTACAAACTTTTAGACACCTTATTTCCACATAAAATCACCTGTATGCCTTTAAAAATATCAGCTGCAGGTGATATGCATAAAATATTGGTAATCAGACTTTTCTTTCTCTTAGGTTTTACAGTGTAAGAAAAGGAAAATAAGAAACACCTTGAGCTGAAGTAACAGGGGCTGTACAATTAAACCATACTTGTTGCTTTTGGATATAATTCAAAGACGATTTACAGTCAATGGGAGTCTTTTGAAAAAGTACAACAGGTTTGTAACAAACAAATTTCAAGGGTAAACCCACGCTGTGCAGTACAGCATTGTGCAGAAAAATACCAGAGGCCACTCAGTTCGGATCTGGTTTACACCTTCAACTTCCACCCACCTTTTAGGTAGCACATCTAAACACGGTGGGCTCCACCTTCATTCCCACTGGGTCTTCTGTCCCCCATGGCTTGTTTTGGAGAGCTGTGCCAGAATCTCAATGGTTAGTTCTCAATCTAAATTTATTCAGAGCAAGATTACACACATTTGTTCTCCCACCAGATTTGCGTTAGCTTAATTATAGTTTCGGGGCATGCAAAGAACGTGGTTGTATACGGGTTGCATACCTTAATTTTGGCCCAAAGTTATCTCTGTAGCAACTGTATCCTGAAGCCCTGTAATTAGGTCCTTAGTTGCAAATTTCATACTGTACCATGGAATTCCTTTAAATTGAGGTTCCAGAGCACTTTTTCCTCACAATTTTTCAGTCCAGTTAACTCGATTGATCTTTAATTAATCCATTTCCCTAATTCTTCCCTTCTGAAATTACTTCAGTGTTTACGTACATCCTTCCACCTAATTTCAACTGAATTGCTAGTGATCACTTACTTCAAAGTTAACATCTCCACATTCCCCATTCCTCGCTAAATTTAAGTCTGAAGTATGACAGTCATGTGCTCGGCTCCATGCAATACGTGAAAAACTGAATTTTGCCTCCTGAAGAACAAACCTTCCAAGACAGAATTCATGCTCCTGCCTCTCTCAGGCACCCGGCCCTGCCTTTATTCTCCTGCCAAAAGTAAGCAAGCAAAGCTCATCATGGCCACCTACTCTTCAAGGCAGTGAACTCACCAGGGACTCAGTCAAGAGCAGCAGCCTGCTTAGCTACAAATCGTGGGCTCCAGGTGACCTTGTTGAGCAGCACTGCCTTGTCATCCCAGTTTGCACTCCCACATTTTGCTCAGCAGTAGCAAGAAGAACAAATAGCAACGTGGAGGCATGCTCAGGCGGCGTTTTTAGGTTACAGTAGACCTGCACTGCTGCCTACTGAGCAAGGCACGGCGGAGCATGGCAGGAAACAGAGGTGCACATGCAGGGGACTGGCATCTACTAACCAGCACTTCATCTCTTTCTAACATTTAGCCAGATGATTCTTCTGGCTGGGAAATACTCCTTTACTTCTTTTACTAAATACTTCTATAATACTTAGCCACTTCAGAGGCTCGTTAAAAGAAAAACAAAAATCAAAACTCCAGCTGATAAATTTTGCAGATTCTAGACTTACTTGTCTTTGTGCTTGTTATTATTTGAACAAATTTCTACATACGTGCCTTGCAACCTACCAGCAACTCTATAATGGAACTGGAGAACCCAGCAAGGCTCAAATTTATAAAACTTATACTACATTATTTAGAATGAATATTCTAAACTAAGAAATAGCCATTCTGTTACTATCTCCACTTTGCACCCTTACTAGACAATTTAGAAATGTTTGATGACAAAAGGGCTACTTAAAAACAAAAGGAACCAAACCAAACAAACAACTCCCCTCCTACCCCAACTGCAGAAAGTCTGGCAGAAATTTTGGGTCCCACCCAGCCCCAAGTCCACGGCACGTACCAGCAGCACCGAGCACCTTTCAGGATGGGACAAGCAGGCATCGTCCCCATGGGCAGAGCACGCTGTGGGTACTGGGAGGCTTGCAGGAAAAGCTGTCAAGAAACTTTCAAAGCTGCTGCTCCTAGGCTGAGTGTGCCAACAGGACATACAATAGTCACGGCACTCGACCCAGCCTCCGTCGGTGTCAGATCACATCTGCCACTTGGATGGTGGGAGAGCTGTAAAAAGAGGCAGCGTTTTGCCACAAACCACTTCAGTCAAAGGAAGTCTATCGTTTTTGCAACCGCAGTGCAGACCTGAAGGCACTGAACTTTGTATGTTGGAGATCTCAAACATCTCTAGGCATCAGAAAGCGTAAGATCTCAGAACTTTGTCCAAACTGAGCCCCAGAGCCTTGCTGCTGTCAGGGTACCACCTCCTGCTGAGAGATCCGTGACACAGCCGCTTGAACACGAGTTAAAGCAAGCAGATCCTGCATCCAGTTTGCCACGGAGAGAGAAGGTAGGTTGCAAAAATAAAAACTCTCCCAATTTGGTGAGTCTGCATACAAAAACCTGTGGCACTCGCATGCTGTAGCGGCTTCTCTGTGAAGCCTTAGAGGCTCTTTAGATGCGTTAGCAGTTCAGTCATGAGACCAGTACACTTTGATCAGCACAGCAAAACACCGCAGAAAAATTATCAGATTCGGCTTCTTATGATAATACTCAAAGCACAATCACAACTGTGTGCAGCTTCTTTTTAAAAGAAATTGTTCCCGTACAATTAAAAACTTTTATCTGTTGAATCTTTGATACAGTCACAAACTGCAAAATTTGGCGAAACATCACTTTGGCCAGGGATTTTTGCCTACTGCTGAAGAGGACTGTCACGCATGGTCCTTTCAAAACTCACAAACCAAACCCAAGCCAATACGCATACTAAAAATTGGAAACATTATTCCAAGTTATTTACTGGAAGACTTAATTTGGGCCACCCCAAGGCCACGTGGGTCAAAACTGGTAGAGAATTTGTGTGAAACTCACCGTAACACACTTGGAGAGTGAAAAAACGTTTCTGAAGATCAATTTTCTGAACTGTCAGTGGAGCTGTCAGCAGCATGCAGTAACAGCAACGCAAGGCCAGATGCAATATCTTTTTCTGCTTAGGAAAATCTGAATCTTCATTTCTCATTCCACAAGCCAAAACCATACACAGCATCTGTGAACGTGATCTCAGCCTCTGCCGTTGATACTCCTTCAGTTAGTGCAAAATATGTAAATATTTACTGAGAAAAAAAAAAAAAAAGAAAAAGGCATAAGAAAGTGACTCTACTGCCTGGTCTGCGAGTTAATTTTGTAAGACGCAGGTTCAACCGAGAAAAGACAGGAAGCAGCAGGGTGTTTTTGTGCTTATTTAAGTTGGAATTATATGCTTTGTTCACTTTCCCCTCCTTCATTTAGATAAGAAGCCAAGATTTGCTTTGGCTCAAAAGCAAGTTTTCTGCCAGCTTTTTTTTTTTTTTTTTTTTTTCTTCAACAGCTGACCTAAGTCTTAAAAACAAGCAAACAAACAAACAACAACAAAAACACACCAATTATTTGCAGCTACTGAATTGTGACCGCATTCTGGAACCAACAGGATTATCAGGAGGAAGAGGCAGGAGCAGGAGGACCATCTGTTGGCAGACATTGTCTAGAAATTGGATGGGAACTATAACACCCCACCAACAAATGACATGCTAAGAAATCACAGCGGAGCACGTCGCCTCTGACAGGTTATTATCGGGAAGCATATTGACAGCTTATCAGCAGGCAATACCAATACTGCCCCAGGGGAACCGTGCTGTACTAAGTCAGGAAACCCAGCGCAGTTGCTCTGAAGCAAGCAGATGATAGAGCAGATGAGAACCAGCGTGCACAGCAAGAGCTGGTAGCACGATAACCTACCTCCTCAGGGCACCAACCTCACCCGAGTGTGAACCGAGGAGATGCAGCTGAGAACTATCCGAGGGGATGAAGCAGCAACCTCAGAAGGGCATTCGGCTGCATCAGCACCACCTCGCAGCGAAGCTATCACTCAGCAATTTTAAAAAAGGGATTTCGTAATGGAATGTATGACACCAGCACACTCGCTGCAAAAAGCATTTTTGTGTGACAGTGAACTAAATTCACTTGCCAAACTGTGTTTGCAACGTTCAGTGCCTCTGCATTGTACGTATGCACACATTCAGCTTTTAATCAAAGCGATGGCATTTGTGTTATGTTTATATATGCCCTATATAATGCTGTCATTTTGCAGAAATCCAATATTTGAGTGACATTATTAATTCAGATAATTACAAATTTATTTATTCAGTAGGAACAAAAGCCATCTCAATCTCCTTCCCACATTGCTCACACTCCTTAGCTGCATTTTATTTCTTATGCTGAGGATTTTAGCACCTTTCCAGACCTGAGATTAACAGTTGCTGTTCAAGGCAATAGAAAGTTGTTGCCTTGGTCCTTATTCTGCCATTCCAAGGGAGTTTATGGGACCAAAAGCTCTGCTACCGGGTAGCTGGGAGATCCCTGACCCCAGGGACAGTCTTGCAGAGGCTAGTTGAGCCAGCTCTGTGCCACACTTCAAACCTCTGCAAAAAATGCTGGTGCTCAGCAACTTCAGAAAGGCCCCAGAGACGAGGAGGGAGGAAATGGTATGGCCAACACAAACCATGACAAGCAACTCCCAGCTGGGACACAGACCCTTGGCGATAGCAGGAGCTGGCTGAGGATGGCCCAGCTGTGTTATTCCAATACCTACAGTCTCCCCGGAGATGCTGCAGGATCAAGGATGGTAGAAAAAGTGTTCTGTAGCCACACATAGGGCACAGTTGAAGAATAATCCCACAGGGTGTATACGGTGCCCAAATTTATTCTGATTTTAATGCTTATTGATTTTATTATGCTGCTCTTACATGTTGTCTGGTAGCACTTTATAAATGTTTTATGTAAAATAAATAATTCAGGAAACACACAGCTTTCTTCAGTAAAGTTTATGACATCACGAGAGCTATTTTTTTGTTACTATACTGACTGCAATGATGAAAGAAATAGGAAAACTGGGATCTAGACATTTCAAACGTGACCATTTTTTAAATCACAGCTGCTTTTTGTGTTGCAGCAACTCTATGTTCAGGTCTTTATTAAACAGAGAATATAACACAACTCTGTCCCTTTCTGGTGCTTTTTAACATTTCTCCCCTCTGACTCTTGCTTACAAAATCATGTCCATAAGCACACTGCAGCTTTCTGTATTTTAATGTTCCTTTGTCTGCATTTCCCCATTATTTATTCTCTTTTTATTTTGTCTTCATTACCTCTCGCATCATATCAAAGGGAAGAAGTGCAAACCAAGCTAAGAAAAGACTCGCTTTTAACCTAATTGAATCAATTGACATCTGCTTTTTTAACACCCTTACGGTCAACTGCCATGAAAAGAGTCAACCAGTCGTAATGGTTAAAATCAGATAGGCAAGTTTTTTCTAATAATACTGCACCTGCCCTTACGTACCTCCTCCCTTACACACCTACCAGCCAGTTCCTTTACCCCCCAGCAGAAGAACAAGTGTTTACCTACACGATTCCTAGCACTGTGGTATCTCGGTGTCACTACATTCCTATACCGACACGTTAATATCCACACTCATCACTTCCAAGGAATTAATAGATCATGAAACACGGTTACGTATCTGTGTTTTTTACAGCTGTCAAGCTGGCTCTTAATCCTGCTGCACAGAACGTTTTCTGACTTCACAGAATCACTGCAGCAAGTTGCAAATTTCAGGAAATGAATAAATCCTGCCTGGGGCATGCACACAGATAATGCTGTGCGTATCTTGCTGCAAGTCATCATCAAGTCAGCACACTGCTCACCTCCCACAGCACTGCTCTAGGGGGAAGACAGGGCAAAGCAGGGGCAGGGATGGGGAGTCAGAAGGATCCTACTTTGTTAATTTTACTGTCCCATAGTACTCCCTTATGCATTTATCCAGTAGTCACAAAAAACTAGTCAAGACAGGGTAGAAACCCAAAGATAACTCCTCTTCCTTGAAATTTAGAAAGTTGTATCTCCCTGCCACATTCAACCCAAGCAATGATCACAGCACTGCGTAAGAGTAGCTTGCTGGACTACAGCTAAACTCAGACCTCACAAACAGCAAGTAAATAAAACGAGAGCCTCTGCTCACTTCACCATAGGAAATACTGAGCCAGGAATTCCCTGTCTTTTGCTCCCAGATTCACTGGGTCCTACTGCTTCAGCATTTTTCTTAGCTCTGACTCAGACAGCACTGTTTTAGAATTGTAGAATGTGTTAACATTGCTAGGTGAAAGTAAAAAAGCAGGCTCCAAAATAAAAGACACCTTTGTTTCAGAGAATAATGTAAGCCATTAGCATGCTTTTTCACCATTACCGTTGAACAATCCAACAATTTTGGTCTTACACATCCATACATTTTTATCCTCATCATATTCATAAGAAGTGACACAGTCTGAGGGCAGGGCTATCTAAAAAACAAACCCTGACCAGATCTAGGGTATCTGCAAATGTAATTCCAAGCTGACATTAACACCTAGAAACTTGGGGAGGGACTCTACCAGGAAGTATAGGGATAGGACGAAGGGGAATGGCTTTAAAGTAAAACAGAGTGGATTTAGATTAGGCATAGAGAAGAAATTCTTCACTCGGAGGGTGGTGAGGCACAGGTTGCCCAGAGAAGCTGTGGATGCCCCATTCCTCGTGTTCAAGGCCAGGCTGGATGGGGCTTTGAGCAACCTGGCCTGGTGGGAGGTGTCCCTGCCCATGGTGGGGAGGTTGGAATTAGATGGGCTTTAAGGTCCCTTCCAGCCCAAACCATTCTGTGATTCTATGAAACCAAGTATTTAGAGCCTGGAAATGTATATAAGCATTTATATAATCGTTCATATGAAATGCTTCATCGTCACGGACACCTAACTTGCATGGTCCGTGACAAAAAGGGGAAGAAAGGTTGGCACGCAGAACTCAGCAAGAGACTTGGAGAGCACAGCTTCTTCCTAACTCACTTCAGAGGAAGCCAACGTCCACAGGTAGCTCAGCTGCGATCCCACGCTGCCTTCTCATGCCAGCGTGCAGCAGTCCTGCAGTGGGCTGTGTCCTAATGCAGATGGCCATCAGCAAACAGCCAGGCAGCTGCTGAACACAGCATGCGGCAAGCTAACAATCTTCTACCTTCTGCACTCTGTTGATCAGTGATCAATATTTTCAACAAACAGAACAGCATCCCCATGACACCAGGACACACAGAGCTGCTTCTTATTTCCACGCCTCAGCCCTGGTGTCTGTGGCAACTACAAAGCATTCCATGTGGCTTGCAAATGCAAGTGTTTACATCTAAAACAAATCTAAAACTTTTTGTTGTTGTTTATTTCCTAGGTCTAAAATGGCCAATTCATTAAAAAATGAAACACAATACTATTTTCTTCCTCTGAAATGGTTTTCCTAAGGTTCTGAACAACTGCAAAGGTAGTGCAGGAAGTCATACCAATAAGACTTGCCTTACAGGCATGAGTTTTCTTGATCAAAGCCCATTAAAATATTTAACATACTTAAATGCCAAAATAATACATATTTTATTTATCTCAACAGTGGAGATAAATCCTACCAAGAGAATGTTTTTGTTCAGTAATAATGCAGAGCAGGCTAAAGGCCTCTGCTGAGAGAAGAATGCCTGGTGCTAGTCCGTGCAGTCAGAGATGAACCTATGAAGGGTTTCCAATCTAAATACCTAAGGTTCAGAAAGAGTTAAAAAGCTCTGTTGATCTCTTAGCACAAAATTTTGAATACACTGGACACTTCAAGAACAAGCATTCGCCGCTTTTTCACAACCATTTGATATATATGCAGTGGATAAGTAAAACACACATTTAGAGCAGCAAGGCTTTAAAATAGTTGTGCATTGGTATCAAGAACTACTGTGAGGAACAGTACAGAATCCTGTCCTCTGTTTTGTAAACTCTGTACCACAGCTACACTTTAAGATTGACAGTTTCACCTCGCGTGTTTGCTTTTCCATTTGTCTTACGTCTTAAATGGCACCACTTGTACACAGCTCCCATTCAGAGGCAGTTTGGTGCGTTCAACGAGCTCCTGGAGCCCATCTTCTTTCTCCGGGTACTGAGGCAGTTTTGATGTGCCCTTGTGCTAGCAAAGGGTTAAAAACTTTTCTTATGTTCCTACTGGGTTGTAAAAGAAACTGCTGAAGCTGATCAATGACCACTGTTAAGACCTGGAAACCAATTATAAACCTGAAATTTGTGATGAACAAAGCTCTGAAACACTAGGATGAAAACTACTGAATTAGTCCAGTTCATTAAAATCATTAATAGTCATGAAATGAAAACCACCAGAGTCCAAAAAGGCTTAATGCCCTATCCATATTAATTAGATGGGAGCAAATCTGAAGTGAAAAGCAGCACATGCTTTGTAGAATTAGCAATTGCTCTCTACAGACTACACAGATCTCTATTAAAATTCAGTTTAATTAAAATTGATCACGTTAAGAAACTGATGTGGTTAATTAACTGAATTCCTGGACTTCTTTTCATACATTTCACAAATGCATTGTACACCGCTTTCCTGGGCGACAGCTCACGCTGCAGTGACAATGTGGATTTCGCAGGTTAACGCTGCGCGTTCCGTGAGGCCGAAGGCTCAGCACCCCGCCAGGAAGCGTGGGCAGCACCGAGAGAGCAACGGGCCCTGGGAACCACCAAAATCTGCCCCCAGAAAGCCTGGCTGGCATCTGAACAGCTTACCTCGTAGATCAGCACGGATCTCTGGGCATACACCAGATGTCTTTTAGAGCTTTCCGAAGGTCCATCGTTAGAACTAAAAGCACGTCACGCGCACTGCACTGGCACAGACTGACCTAGGCAGGCAAAGGATCTGGTCCATGCAGTCTGGGAATATAAACATGCGGGCTGCAACCATCCCAGTTCTTAAAGCACGTTGTCCCCACGTATTTCACCAGGATGGATGAAATAACAGGGCTTGGCTAAAGGCTTAAGTTACAGCTGCCCAGAAACTCGGAGTTGGCACAAGCAGCAGTGGTCTCTACGCTGTTTGCCGGCGGACCAGCAACCTGGTACCTCCGGGAGTTTGCAGTATCATTTCTAAACAACTAGGTAACAACTTTCAGAGCTTTAAACTTGGAATAAACCACTGCTACCCCACCAACTTCACGAGATAAATCTTAATTGGATGCAACATCCTATTTTTATGATATCGTTGTTTGAAAATAAGCACCAAATGAAATAGCACGATGAGTTGTGCTGTCCCGTTTTTAGTAAGCAGAATCCAGGATTTTCTTTTCTGTGCCATTATTCATGGGTGGCTTTTGGTCTGTGGGAGCAACTCAGTCATAAAGTACTGCTGCAAGGGATTCTTGTGTTTCAGAACATCACTTCTTACAAAAAGATCAGCAAATAGCCAGTGCCTGCCCCTCACATCATGCCATTCAAGACGACATCAATGCAGCCACTGTTTGAAAGGAAGCAGACAGACAGACATCAGTACTGACACGGCATATAGGATCATGCTACAACATCCAGATTATCATCTGAACTGCCAGCCAGGTGGCTTTCCAGCAACAATGAATGTGGAATCCTCCACGACTTGGAAGCAACAATACTTCTGGATGCAGCCCAGAGGTAGAAAAACAATATTTTAAAGGGTGGACAACCGTGGCCAGACAGCTCCTGGGTGGATCAGGGGTTTGAAAATGAGAAGAAGTCTACATGGATGCTACAATAATTACCAAAGAATTGCAATGTCACAAGTTTATAATGCATAACTCAGCTTTACACATGAATTTTAAACACCTTTCATTTAGATTCAAATCTATCTGAATAATGCCGCTGAACTTGGCATAACCACATCTCGTTCTTTGTTACTTCCATTGCCTAAATTCTAACTTTTTCTTCTCAGAACACATTTTGCTACTCAATGATTGCTATTAATATTTAGTGCTAACGACACACTTTATACACAGATGTTGCGTGCAGGCCACCCGTGTATGTGGATGGACAAACATATGCGTGTATGTTATCTATGTATGCGTGTGTAGAACCAACTGCAGTTAATTCCAGCACTTTTTTAAAAACAAAAGAAAAAAGCAACATCAGACTAGGATATAAGATACATGTCTGACTCTTAATTCCCTCATGGCCAAACCCTTGTTAATGTCTTGGCCTGTCTCAGTAAAATGATCATGGTTCAAGTAATGTAAAACACACGCGTTCAATCATTTTCCTTTTCCCTAAAGGCAAACACTTTCTTATCATGGTGAAACAGGAGTCCTATGCTGATACACTGGAGAGCCTAAGTTCTTTTAAGCCTCATCAGAAAACTGAATACTTACTGCAACCTATCATTTGTACTCAGTGCTCAGTACAGAGTAAAACAAAAGCGTAATGCTGACTGAACCTCCTGTGTTTGTTTGCATTATTTTGCATTGCATAAGCCTAAACAGCTGCCTTGCAAAATGAGAGTAGACAAGGAAAGACACAATATCAAACAGAAAAACAAAACAAAACAAAAAAACACATTACATCTATTTGTATTTAAATCAGAATTTCATAGCCAATAGTTAAATACAATTGGTTGAGACGAGGTGTTTGATATACTTGCCTTGGAAGGGGAGTTATTTTACTAAAGCACTTCTCCCAGCAACCCCACAGAAGGCAAGACCTTAGCACAGCAGGTGTACACTCTTACTTGAACAGGGTCTTCTTATAATCCACTTTTTATAATAAAAACAGAATATTCATATTTTAAGAAGTTAAGTGACAGTACAGGTACTGGAGAAAATGGAATAAAGGAAACTCCACGATAATTAAAGCAGGTTCTGCACTGGTTAAAAAAACATCAGCAACGACGATTACTAAAAAACCCTTTTAGAAAATTCTATCATAAGTTGCCTTATTCATTTTTCCTTACAGGTTCCTATGCCCATCTTCAGTTTCTCAAAGAAGTGCTTGAAAACTTCCTAGGGCTACCAGGCCAAGCTGCATCATTTCCCTGCGTAACAGAAAAACAAACTGGAGTTGTCCCTTTCAAAGCAGAAGTCAGGGAAGTTCACAGGAGTCATGAGAGATGACAGAAAGGGAACAAGAAATGTATGACGATCAAATCCACCCTTGTACAGAACAGGGCCAGACCTCAAACCTTGAGTGACTTCCTGGGCATTCACTGCCTAAGGCTGTGGCATTTTCTGGAGCAGCTCTGGCTCTCTCCTAACCCTGCTCCTCAAGTGCAACTCCAACAGCTCCCAGCTCACCAGGACTCCCCAGGCACACAAAGGTAACAGCAGTGATTTCCAAAGGGGCAATAAGAAGCCCTTCCCCATTCATCTGTGCATCCATATCCTTACCCTAGCATCTCTCTCCTAAAAAAGGCAAGCTCCAAAGAAGATGCGGTTAAAGTGTCATTGGAGATAAGGGACGTGGCATAGTGCGTGATATTGGTGGTAGGGGGATGGCTGGACCAGATGATCTTGGAGGTCTTTTCCAACCTTCATGATTCCATTGTTCTCTGCTGCTCTCTGCAAGCTGCCTTTGCTTGCTGCTAACATGGTTTAAATACAAGCGTTAGACCCATCTCAGCAATGGACATGACTTCCCTGTTAGTAGGTTTAGAATGAAAGATGCCATTGAACAGCTACAGGGAGCAACCTTCTCTACAAAAAAAAAAAAAAAAAGTTCAGATTCAACTTATATTTTCCACTGCCTTCAGCTCCATCAATGAAGAATTCCCATTATTCAGGACTTTTTAGCACAACCTTAGCCTACAAGTGCTTTTCTGGTAATTATCAATACGTGTTTTATGTAAACTTCTGTATACGCATTTCAGAGAAAACAGGATGGGATTCATGAAGCAATTCCATGCCAACAACAGGCATGCCACTACCAGCAAATCAGATTCCTTAATTTCTACTTATGAAGGAAATCACACCTAACAGAACTGAATGAGACCTAACACAGAGACCAAGCCTCCACCTGCTTTATAATCACACGAAGCTACTATAACTATTCAGTTAGTGGCATTACTCCAGGTTTACAGATGAAACAAATAAAAGGAAAAGAGAAAAACCTTGATTTGCCAACAGAAATACAGGCCACGCCGTATTCTATTTTAAACAGATCAGGAGGACAAAACCCCAACCAAACAAAAAGCAGCAGTTTCTTCTGTAGTTAAAAGCCTGAATCATCAGAACCAAAGACACATTCACCACAAGGCTTACTTGAAAATCAATAATTGAAAAGTAATATACTCCTTTAGGTTATCAACATCAACAGTCAAATTGTTTTATATTACTTTCATATGCCTCATACACAAAGTATTTAAATGCAATAACCTTCCATCTGGCCTTCTAAATACATCTTGGGTCCATTACCTGCAGCAAGGTACAGAATGAAGACTTTGGCTATCGACTGGGTAGATGAAGATGTAAATCATTTAAATGAACATGTGGAAAACTGGAGGCACTGCCAGAAAAAGTTACTGCTGGATCTCATTTCCAAAGTCTACCAGAAAGCACTAAAAGGAAACTGCACTACAGAAATACTCACGGCTGACTCTGGAAAAAAGTGGCAATATTAATTCTCAGTAAAGCAACACTGAAGCTACACAAGGGTGCAGTTTAGCCCCATATCTCATCAACTCGTTAGCAAACCAATGAATATAGAAAAATCATGTTTTTTATGCCTTCCTGTGCATGTATTTAAAGATTACGTGGAAGGTTAAGGATTGTTTCATTATTTCTTGACGAACTCATCAGTAGGTAAGGTGAAGTAACAGCTGCACTCAAGATGTAGAGCTGATACATACTTCTCCATTTCATAACTTTGTTTTTCTAACAGGTCGATGGCTATCGTCCGTAATTTCAAAAATGATTATTTGTATTCTTGGGTACTGAGAAATAGTGCTGGTTTCATACACTGAACATTAACTACTTTCTGAAAGTTCAGGCCCATAAGGCTATTTCAAAACGCATGCTTACCTTGGCTGTCATCTTCTAACTCGAGGGAATTCTTAGCAGTGCCTGACAGACTTGTTACTATCCCGTGTTTTATCATTTTCTTTAGTTTGACCCTTCTTCCTACAAGAATTGTCAAAATCTAAAATGCTTGAAGTGGAAACAGCCCAAACTAAAATTTCAGGAAAATGAATTAGTAATTGGATTTTATACGTAAAATTCTGCCACACTATAATTACTTTTGAAAGAAAATCCCCTATTCTTCTTGCAGTTTGGAAAGGTAACGCTCACTTTGGATGTACAAAGTACATAAATGCTTCATGTGAATTATGTACCTTGGCATGCTGCTCTAAAAAGACCATTATTATAATTAGCTAAACACATACAGGATTGTTATTGGTAAAACACATGAATTATTCCTACAGTGAGATTAAAGCCTCTAAATGGAAAAAAAAATCTTAAAAGATTACAAGTTAAATCACCTAGAAAGACGGACATGGAGAATGCTGGACAGGAAGGTGGATGATACACTCAAGGCACCCAGCCTCAGTAAGTTCAGCTACAGTTCATCATATCATACCAGACCCCGCTTCAGTAATCCATTCTTGTGCTCTGCATGGAACAAGGAGCTTTGTAGCAACCTCTTGCGTTAATTTTGCATGAAAACACCATCTGGCCCTAAACAACTATCTAGGCTATGGATCTGTTATAGCCTAGATGTGGTCAACATGATATTGAAAGGTCAAAGAGGGGTCTAATTATACGCCTTGGTACTTAGAGGCCACGGTCACTGGAGCATGAACATAATCACTCAGGCCAAACAAGAGTCATTTATAATTTTAATTATCAGTGAATCAGACATCTCTCAAAGAGTTGTTCCATGTAAAAGAATTATATGATTGTTGCTCAAAATATCTGTCTTGTCTTGTTTGTCTCTAAAATAACCCCTTGAGATAATCTCCGGTAATTTGTTGTTGATATATTTAGAATCCATCAATCTTCTCAACTAATGCATATTAGCATATTTGGAGTATTGTACAATTATGCACCAAAAAAACCCCTTGTGTTACAACAGTATTGAGCCTTACAAAAAAATAAAAAAATAAGATTTCCAAACCTGAGAAATATCTGACTATGGCTGACTGAACAATTCCCTTCACTCCATTCCATGCAGCATGTACAGCACACTGTAGTGACATCTTCACAAGTCTTTTGCTTCATTCATGGAACTTGGAGTTCTTCTGGAGAAGGAATGGAGCTGTAACTAAAGGAAACCCGCTTTAGCTGCTTAAAAAAAAAAAGCAAAGCTGTGTTTTGAGAGTCCAGGATGACACAAAAAAAGATATGTCAGCTGTTAAGTTGGCCTAGAAAGCTTATACAACCTCACGGCCTGTCACATAAGCTATTTGCTACACAAATCATTTTTGCCCTGCCTCAGATGGTCACTAATTCCTCAGGTGTTTGTTGTCAGTGCTTGACTTGAGACATGGGATTTTAATTTAGGCAAGTATGAATGCAGTTCTGCAGATAGAGCACATTCAAATGTGACCTCAGTGCAAGTTCAGCTTTCAACGTATCAAGTGCCAGTTGCCAGTAAGTTTTCTGAAGTAGATGTCCTAGGCATTTTACATTCAGCATCCAAAAATAAATAAAAATAATAATAATAAATCAGTGCACTGTTTTGCAGCTCTTCCAGAGCTTCCCCTCCGACCCCTCCACTTTCCCCTCCTACTCATCCAGCACTCACCAGTTCCACTTTCCCACTGGACATTCTCTGCACTCCCCACCTCGCCCCTACCAACAATACCTGGTGAGACAGCAGCTCACAGAGGCCTGGGAGAACGAACAGAGCTGTTACTGGAGCCAAAGATGACTGTTGGTTGCTGCTGAAAGCATGGCTGTGTTAGATAACGTTGCTGTAATCATCAGTGAAAGCTTATGAGAAAGCTGTTAATTTAGTGTACGATACAAGCAGTGGGCACTGAGATAAAACATTCACATTAGGAGATAAAGTATTATTACAAATATATTTATGCAAGTTATAAGGGACATGATTTAGTAGTGCTAAAAATGGTGTACTGTGATTCCTTTAATAAATAAATAATCCACTAGTGCTTCTCCAGGAAAACAAGCAGACAACAATAAAACCCTCAGCGTGTTTCTCTGATGAATACTGTCATCGCCTGGATAACAGGCTTCAGCCTGTTTTGGTCTTCAGTTAACATTAATGTCACTGTACCTGTCAATCTGTTTTGCATAATTAAAAGCGCACGAAATGTCATCAGCACTTTCTTTACATGGTACTTCAGGTACTGCTCCCTTGTTTGCGTGAGGAGCACAGTAACAGTAGGAGATGCCCGTAGGAGATGTGTGAGGGGAGCTCGCTCTCAGCCTGTGTCAT
Source organism: Aythya ferina (assembly GCF_964211825.1). NCBI lineage: Eukaryota > Metazoa > Chordata > Aves > Anseriformes > Anatidae > Aythya > Aythya ferina. Next base: position 8,114,060 of record NC_140301.1, on the reverse strand, counting down.
GGGGATGGCTGGGCTCTTGTCCCTCCAAATAATCTCAGCCGGGTGGTGATGGGGAATGAAGCCACCAAGTGGAATCAGCTCCTGGGGAGCGTCCAGCTGTACCGTCAGCCCAGCTGCCCTCTCGAAGCCCAACTGTCCTCTACACCTGCCCTCTGCCAGGTTTCTGATGTGGCCTGATAGCATTTCAGACAGCACACCGTGTACAGGGTGCAACTGCTCCTGCTCAGTGCCTGTGTTTCTGGCTGCTTGTAGGGCTCCATTTTCCATCAAAAGGTCTCAAGGGCTCCATGGCAGCATTAATATGAAAAAGAACATAGCCTACAGTTCAGCATGTTACATATGCTCACATTTAACTGACTTGAACTTTCATGGAGACTGCTGACATGCTTAAAATTTAAGAAAGCAGCTAGTATTTTTGCTGAACCTGGCCTCAATACTCAGCTACAACGGCTCCATTTTCCACCACCATACCCATTAAACACTCTGCAACCTCTGAACCCTGGAGCTCCATCACCACCGGGACGGGATAACCTACATGGTGTACTCACCGTGTGGCTGAAGTATGCTCAGACATGCAGAAACTCCCCCGCCCGGTCACCCCATCACCAAACCCCTTGGCCCACCGTACTGTAGGTCAGCTCCCCTCTTGCTCAGACAGCCCCGTCTCCTTCTGGAGGAAAGCAGGAGTCATGGGAGACGATGCCCAGGGCTGACTGGCAGCACAAGTCCCGGTACCCACACCATAGGCACAGCCACGGTGACTCCAAGCACCGTGCACACAGAGTCTGTAAAACAGGCTTTCAATAGTAATAAATGATTAGCATTACAATCTGAATCTCAGGAAAAAGATTTACCTCCCCCAGCGTTTCAGCACTGAATTGAATTTGCAAATCAGAAAAAGAACGCTTAACGCATTTGACCAAGTCTAACGCAAGTCTTGAGCTGCCACTGTCACCAGCCATTTTAAACACACCTCGGCTAACACAGATTTCTCCCACGTTTATATATGGCTGGATAGAGAAAGAATAGATAGTTGTAGAGTCAAAGCAGCTAGAGTAAAATGCAGGACTAGAATCAAAGACAAAGATAATTATTAAACAGAAAAAGGTAATAAATTGGATCATTTGCTTCCATATTTATGCTTTCAATCGTTAATCAAATCCATTTCCATTTCTAATTTTACAATTTTTCTTTGCTTTTGACCTTTAATAAAATGTTTCAATTGATCAGGGTAATAAAAATGTGAATTATATGAGCTGGCACAGACAAAGAAAGACTGTTGAGTAATCTGTGTTTCAGATATAACAAGGAAAATGCCTGTGATTAAGTATGGGCACAGAGAAATCTGGAAAATAAATCCAAGTATCATATATTTCTTACTTAAGAATTTGACAAAAAGCTTTTTTATTTTATTTTTAACCATGAACCACGAAAATACGGGGGGGGGGGGGGGGGGGGGGTGACAGTAACTCATTCTGTTGACATACAAAATCTATTTGCTTATTAATATCATTTTTTTTAAGGCTAATAACATATTATAACATACATATGTAATATATATATACATATATAACACATATGTAATAACATTCTCATCTGTTCTCGAGTTTTGTTTCAACTGATTCTTAAACACTAAGTTGTTCAAATTGTTTCATAAGATAAGCATTTAAAATTGTTTTTTAGGGGTTTTCTAAACACCAGCACACTCCTATGTCAGCAGGAATGTAATCAGGGCAAGCAGCCTGGCAAAGCCCGCTGACCAGCAATATTATTTGTTTCAGTAGCTTTCCCTTGAATAGCGAGTATTGATTTTCTACATCAGAACTCTTATACAAAGAGCATTAAAAGAGAAATTATATTTTCTATTTTTTTTCTCCATCTTATTAAGGAGCACTGCTGAAGACTAACAATAATCATCAGAGATGGAAAATTCTGAGCAGAATAGATCGATCATTTAGGAGTTCTAGGAAAAAAATGTGTGTTTTTTTTTTCCCCCTTCCTTTTTTCTTCTCTTTTAGGAGTTCTTACAATGAGGCAATGGCACTTCTGCCAGAAAGAATGTCTTCTTCCTTGGAAGAAGGCAATTAGCTTAAATGCATTTACTCCATTACTATCTGGCCTCGGTTACCCGTGTTCCTCAAAGCATTTCTCACAAAGCTCAGGTAAGCAAAGGCATCATGGAAAAAAAAAAAAAAAAAAAAAGGCAAAAGAAAGTAAAACAAACAAACAAACAAAGCACACTGTGAACGGTACCAGGGGACTGGTGGAAAGAAGAGGCTCTGGGAGAAGAGATCAAGGGGAGATGTGTGCTTAAGAGGCAAAGGATGGAGCTGAGCAAGCATGAGAAGACTGGGAAAGCCAGAGAAACGCTGTGGGAAGGTGTTCTTTGGAAGAGATGACAAAGAGGACTATGACTGCCAGAAAGCAAAATTTCAATAGATTCGGCACTTCAAAAGCCTTTTCAGTTGTTCTTGCATATGGATATTTTTCTGGGGAAATACATGGCAGCTGGTTTTGCAGGTTTTCTTACTCCTCCCGCAACAGCCATGGACTGACATAATTAGCAGCAGTCATGACAGTCTATGAGGATTTACAGTCCTCAATTAGCAATGCTCTTCAGCGTCTCTCAAGGAATAACAGAATCTTTTTTTTTTTTTAATCATACTATGATAATTTCGGTCCACTGTTACATTTACATCACCATAGTTTAATTAGAGTCCAGAGATGCACAGCAAAGATTCATCCCCGCTGCAGTCCCAGCATCAGTGCCACCAGTCAGTTGAACCGGGGAGCCCGGAGTAACCCCGCTGAGAATTACTGCAAAAGGATTACTCACAGAGGAGACACGAGCTAACATTCGCCTTGCTCTCTGGCTGTGCTCTTGGGGTTAGGTATGCCCAGTAAGAGACGTGGGGCTCCATAAAGAACAAGCAATGACATTTAACTTCTAGGCTTCTAATCCCAAGGAGGGAATTCGGATTTCAGAGTCCGATGTCTGCAGTGCATGGAGGAACTTGGCATTTCAGAGCAGGATTCAAAACAACCAGCGCACTGAATCCAGAGAAAAATCTGAGCTCACAGAACATCCTAAATGCCAAACTAATGCATTTATTCAGCAAAGCAGACAAGCACCAGCACACAGAGTACTGGACCTTCTCAGGGTAGTCTTCTGCACTTACTCTCCTCACCTAACAAGGGCTCAGCTCTGTGTTTCCCAGCTCCAAGAAGAGTGCCTGGCCTCCAGGGTGTACGTAAAGCCACGACAGCTCCTCCTGCCATTCCTCCCACCAGCCCTGTGCTGTTATGCACAAAGGATTGCTGATCTGAAGGAAAAAGCATGGGAAAGAATGAACACAACCGGTCATCTATAAAGACAGGGTAACTTGCCCCTAGGTTCCCAGATTATGATCTCTGTTTCCAAGTCTATCTGGGATAGTTTCTACCCTCGTGGCAATGCATTAATTGTCTGGAGAGGAGACTCATTCCTAACACTGCCCAGCACACATACTACCCCACTACCTCAATCCCTCAGCTGTTCTAGCAGGTACACTGTAACATCATCCTCATCCTGCAAGTTCCTGCCTCTCTTTTATAATTACTCACCTTCATTTTTTTTTTATCTTAGAACTCACTCTCTTAAGCACTAACACATTTTAGGTATCATCAGGGAAACCCATGGAGAAAGCCCCCCCTTTGTGCTCGAAGTGCCAACAAGTGACTAGAAACACCACCTAAAAGTGCCACAAGGAGAGTAATGGGCTGGGGGAATCTGATTAAAGGAGAACGGCTCAGATGAAAACTTCACCCCCAGCTTAACCAAAATCCAACACAAAGTTTGGATTATCACAGTGAGCTGGAGTATCAGCACCAGTTGCTGAAGGCTCTGTACTAATAAGGGAATATTCAAACAAAAAGCATATTAACTCAAAGTGCACATTTTTATTTAATTAGGGGTAAAATAGAAAGAACAGTAATAGGTCAATAATAATGACTTATTACTTCCTTTATGTGGCACATTTACAATAAATGGTAATTTACCATTAGAGAGACATATTAATTTTTTTTTTCTGCTAAAGAAATTAACATTAGTCATGTTGAGAAAGAGAAGGCTCTCCATTTCCAGCTTGAGGATTTGCATTCAGCAAGGCAGGCTGCGGATATTACAGACCCCATTCCCCCTTTAGCAATGCAGGAAGAATTAAAGCATAACCATGTATGACATCATTCCAGCTGTACGCTGATGGGCTACAGATCGTTTCATCCATGCTATTTGAAAAACATTCCGCTTTCCAGTCATTAGACTTGCTAAATGGATTCACCTGCCATACCCTTGGAATCATTAAAAAAAGAAAAAAAAAAAATCTTTGGCACGCAAGAGCCTTGCTTTAATTTTATTCTCTTAGTTGATGTTCTACTACTTTAAATTCTTAAAAATAACTAAGAACATATTTTTTGCTTATTCCATTGGAAAAGAAAAGCTACATTTCCTGCTTTTGCTCTTGCTCTAGGCTTATTTCAAAGTTTCTGATTAGCTATCTCCAGAAAACACATACAGCATGACTTCCTAGACAAAACTCGTCATTACAGCGGGGCTGTATTGTGCCTTAGTATTTTTAAGTAGCTGCCTGTTAGCCTGTTGCACAGAAAGGGGGATTGGTTTACCAATCTGAAGTCTATTTCGGGTAATTTTCTTACTTATTTGACATGAAAATAGAGAGCTGCTATTTAACACTCCTTCCAATCACAGGAAAATATCACACAATTTGTGCACTCATTATGGCTGCACTCTTAAGTTCAAACTCATTTAAAAGCTTCGACTCTTCAGGTGGGATTTTCAAAGCTGCCTCTAGGTCATTAATTTCTAATTGGACACCCCAACCCTCTAGGCTAGCTTTGAAAAACTCATCCTAAATTATCAATATTCTACTTCCTAATAACCTGGTCTGCAATGCAGTCACCAGGACAAAACATTTTGCAATTGGAGGGAGACTGCTGTGAACATGGGAGAGAGAAGGAAGGAATTGTATTCTGCAGTTTTAATAACAATATTATTTCCCATTTCTGCCCTGAGGAGTGAAAGGGACCAGACAGATAATGGAGGGAGGACGAGGGAATCTTTAAAAACAAACAAAATGGGAACCCAAACTTCATCCCTCCCTTGAAAACAGAACAGATTGAACAGCAACGTGCATGGCTTGGGTGTACATTTAAAGTAAGTTTAAAACAAAATGGTAAAAAAAAAAAAAATCAGTTTAAGAGGACATTAAGATACCATATAATAAGACAAAGCAGCATATTTGATAAAAATAAAATAAATAAAGTTCCATTACAAATGAAACCCCACATTTTTGAAATACAGAAGATGGGAATTTAAAAAAGTAAGTTAAATATCAATAATTAACCCTATTGGGCTAAGTATGTTCTAAGTAATAGTTACATGTAAGATTAGAAGATTTCATTCAGGATACACATCAGCCTGAGCGACCTACTGAAATGGATGCAACGAATTACATTGCGTCTAAGGCAACAGTAGGAAAAAATGCAGTGAAACATTTGAGAATACTCATCAATTCAAGATTGTAAATAATTTGAAACATACCTCTCCAAACACACCAGGAAAGGGGAGGAGAGCACTGATCTATGCCATTCCTACATTAATTAGCAGGCATTCAAACAATCAAGTTGTCTAGTAGGTGGGGAAAAAAATCAAAACCCTAAACCCACTCTCATGTAGGATTTTAATTATTAGTTTCTTTCTTGGAGTTTCCTAAATTCTGGAACAGCTGTAGAACTCAGTCATTACTTTGTGGAGTCCTTGCAAAGTAAATATCCGTAACCATCTCAAAGGAGAAAAAGGACTCCATTTGTTTTAATATGTCATATTAAAACCACAAATCTTTGTTTTGAAATCCAGGTTATTCAGTATAATCAGAAGGAAGCCTTATGGTTCAGCCTATTTGTTTTACCTGCCGCTCTGAGACTTGACACAGCTTAGAGTACTGTAGTTCTTATCACAAAAGCCTTGATCCTGAAAACACTAATTACACATTGGCATTCACATGCTAGGTAGCGCGCTCTGTTTGATGTTACACTGGGCATCAGAGCACGAAGAACAGCAGTGCTGGCAAGGTAAGAGCTAGGAACAAGCGTGGCTACAAAACACATTTCAGAATGCAAACTGAACAGCTGCATAGGGAAAACGTATACATGCACACTTAAGGCTACAGGATACTCAGTGCAATGGTCCCAGTTACTGTATTTTCAAATGTTTAGCCTACAGATTATTTTAAGTGACAAAGCAAAAGACTTCCCTGCAGCAGCTCATAATAAGCATCAGTGCAAGTTACTGGAGAAATACAACTCTTGGTAAACTTTGTATAGCTGCCAGGTTCAGATTTTCTAGTGTCTCCTTTGCCTCTGCCTCACACAAGTAACCTGGTGACAAGGATTATGCACGCAAAAGAAAAACCACAAACAACAAAAACAAACAAGCAAACAAAATAATAATGTCTTCATTTTTTTTTTTTTATAAACACTTTTTTTTTTTTTTTTGGTAATAGGTGTATCAAATACAATCAAGATACTAGTAAAATACTTTACTACTAATACTGCTCAGAAGCTGGCTTACAAGTCAACATACGATGCCTGGAAAGTCACACCATTATAAATTTCAAATATTTCAAAATGCTTTAAGTAGTTACATTTGAAATACAAAATCTAGGAGAAACATTTGTCACTGTTGTTTTATAACTCCGTTCATATGCATTAGGGGAAATTTTGCATAGTGAAGGAGTTCAGGCTATGGAGTGAAGAGACAGTGTAAACCAAACAGGTGAAATTCCTGAGTAAGGTCACCATCTGGATTTTACCTGAGCACAATTCTCTTTGTGGCTTTGTCCAAAGAGTTAGTTCAGATTCAATTAATTCTATATTCTCTGTTTCAAGCTGTGGCAGCCCAGTAACACCACAACTGACCATATCGGGACATTCTTTGAATACTTAATAAGGTTTTCATTTTATGAAACCTTAACGAGGTTTTCATTTCTAGTATATTGATAGCTGGTGACATCCTTGCTTTTCCTTAAAAGGTACTCTTGCCAGAATATGTATAAAACTCTAAAGCTGCATCCAAGACCAGTAATATGTACGTGCATATATTCATATATATGTCATATTCCCTGGTGCTGCTTTCCCGAGCAGCAGACTACTGTACGTTGAGAAGGTGGTGGTCTGTGTGGCAGCTCACCTGAGCAGTGCCCGGCCTGTGCCGAGCTGTCTGTACGGCCAGACCTTCAGGCTGAGATGTGCCCCGCATATCCCTGAGCCACAGGATAAACTTTGCTGGCTCAGGGTAGCAGAGGAGCAGCTCCCACTGGCACCAGTGATTGCACCACCTGCATGGCCTTGCCTTTATCTCAAAGTGCAGCAAGAATTTCACACGTGAACACCCTTTCTGTTTGACAACAGGAATGATGAACAGAGTTGTCTCCTTGTTGGACAAGCCTGCAACAGCTTCAATGGCCAAAACGGGGTAACCCTTCCTACAGACAGGTCCGTGTGGTGTGCAGCATGGGGGTCAGTCCCATTGGACACCGTACAGCTCAGGGCTCCCTGTATGGAAAGGGATGTAAGATCATCTATACTATTCTCCCTTTCTTTTTGGTGTTAGCTCCAATAAGTAACATTTCAGATGACACTTTACAGAGTCTGAGTGCCTTTCCTACTGGGATCATAACAGATCAGCACCTCCTGGTACAAAACAGTCCCAAAATACATTTTTTTCTAGCAAATACAGGACTACTCTGCACTTCTCATGCCCCTGTATTAAATGTACTCGACCTTTGTATGACCAAGTAGTCTTTACATGGATAGTGTACAAGTATCAAGAGAATACTTTGAGTGCATCCAACCACCAGGAAATTCTCAGTATCTGCCATTCCTCACTTCTCACTAACACACTTCTGCGCGCAGCTGTACAAGTTCGCATTTCTCATCAGTATTTCCCACATTTATACTAGTTGCCACTTCTTAAATATTAGGATAGCCTTTCAAAGTTTTATGACAATTTGGAGGACAGGAGGGAAAATTAAGCAACTAGTTAAAAACTGAGAATTAAAGTGAGATATTTCATTGTTATTACTTGCCTTGAAAGACTAAATGGACTCACATAATATGGAATTAAATTATTATTTTCAATTAAAGTAGATACACTGCTGCAGCCCCACAGACCTCAGGATGCTTTAAAGAAAATGAGGTAGGCGTTTCACAGGAGAAAAACGCATTGTGCATCAGTGATAAGAGAGGCAACACCGTGACTCCTTCTCTGCTGCTGTTCACACACTGAAGTCCAGGGTCTACCGAAGAGCAGAGGCCTCAGAAGAGGGCTCTCTGCACGCATCTGCTTCTCACTCCCAACTGGTTTCCCCCCACGGTGTGCCAAACCACCCCAAGAAGCTCTCCCGTGAATCTATACCATTTTCCACAGAGATAAATAGGCAATTGAAATCTAAAGGCCCATGACCACACACATTTTGTATACAAAATGCTGTAATCTTGTAATCAATACACGATTTAACACGAAGCTAGTACAGCCCTTGGGGGAAGGGGGCTGTGCTGTGAATGCTTAGTTAGGGCAACAAGGTTTGCTGCTGTCTTTCTGCTTCATGGAAATGAACGGGACTTTAACGTTACTGCTCAACAATGCTATCTGATGGTCACAGTGTCTTGGAGTCATCAACAGCAACTATAGAAAAAAAGCAGTTAAGGTAACGCTTGAAAACAGAGCCTAAGCATACCTGGTTGGTTGAGAAACCCACGTCCTATGGCTCAAAAGGGAATTTGCTGCCACACTCATCGCAGCACTGACAGCAATTTTTGAGAAGTCATAGCAAGCTAGGAGAGACAGCCTGCCCCCCTTCACCCTTAAAAAAAAAAAAAAAAAAAAAGCACACAAAACAACCACCACCAACATCACAGCATTGCTTTGCAGAACTAGAAAGACGGGCGTACTCCTGAACATTTCTGTTACGAAAATGTCATTATGTAGGAACAACTTTTATCGGCTTTCAGGCTTGAAAAGAGCTTAGGACAGAAGCAGGATAGCATCTACTGAATACCATTGATTCACAGAAACTATTTCAAATTTAATTATATCAGTAATGTACTCTTTCCTTCTGATAAAGTTACATTCACCTGAGGATTTTTTTAAGTGAAATTTCCAATACTAACATTGGTTTTACATTTAATTAGACAATAAGGAATTAAAAGCCAGAAACAAAGAGTGAAATTACCTTGAAATCATTACACATCTAGAAATCCCATATTTAAACAAGCTGTTACCCTTGTCCTTGCTGCTCACGACCAGCGGTAGAGACAGAGCAGTGAAATACACAGATCATGGCTCTAGCACTGTACAGCAATTGATGTGAACCACGGTATTAATTCAAATACAGAAATTGTCTCCTGTGGCAATAGGAGGGTTGCTATTTTGGTTTTAGTTAGCATTTTCATTTGTGATTAGGACTACGGTGTGAAAAAAATGTACTGTGATCTTTACAGCTGGTAACAATTTGGGAGAAACAGCAAAAATGCATGAGATTACCAAATTTGAAGAAACGAGGTAAATTAGAAACACATGCAAAGTTAATACATGTGGCAAATATAATCCCAAGTACAGATGGAAGAAGCAAGTGAACAACACAGAAAGCAAGCTAACTATCAAGGAACAACATTTCCTTATGAGCTCTTCCAAGCCCTGTTAGCTAGGTTAAAGAGCTTTCTTGGTGCTGGCCGTCCTACCTCCTGCTGCAGGCTGCTGCCTTCTAGCAGGAGAGGCAAAAGAAGTGATGTGCCTGTTCTTCAGTTTCCAGTTCCGAGCCAGGCCCATTATCATGTAAACCACTATTGATTTCAGTTCACTTTAATACCCTGGACTGAACTGTGGTGGTGAAGGGCTCCAATTCATAACTCCTGTCAGATTTAGCTGCCACAGTGAAATCCACAGAGGTTGTGAATAAGAGACCTTAGAAATCATTTCAAAGTGAAACATGATTCAAATAGGCAGGTACAATTTGAGGATATATACACCAAATCACAAGGTCTTCTACACCAAATCAACTAGCTCTTCTTCTACAATGGACAGAGACAGTTTAATTGAATGGATACCACAACGAACTACAAGCTCAGACAGTGAGTTATGAAACCACTGCCTGAGTGGCAGGGGAGACACACTACTGAGGCAGTCAGCAACAACACAAACACCTTCCATGTTTTGGACACTCATTCTGGACTCTGCGTTACAACAAAGCAGGCCTTCGGGGAATTAATTCTCCCCTTGAGAATTACAAGAATCTACAAGAATCCCCTTGTAGCCTCGCAGCACACCCTGGGTGGGCAAGATTACCAAAAGCAGTACTGCTAAGAAGTCTGTGACATGCAAACATTGCACAAGCTACTTGTGGATCCTTTGGCATCTTGCCTTTTTGTGCTTTTGCTTCCCAAGCCTACATCTGTTCAGACCATAATCTTCTATTTATACCCACCCTCCAAACTGCAATGGTTCAGTTCCTTGGCTGAGGCCAAGCGTTTAACAACCAAAACAACACAGCAATTCACAAACATATAAAAGTCTTAAGATTCATTTGTCCAGATTTAAATGTCTGCACTATACAAGCCCACTTATGGATTAAATGAATCATAGTACAGATTTATTCTGTCTTTCTACAGACAGAAGCCCACAGTCTAGACATCTAGCCCAGAGGTAGCTATTTATCTAACTACTGACATCTTCAATACAAGATTAACTCTACCTCAAGTCACTATAAGAATAACTAGAAGTAAAGGAAAAAAGAATAAGGACGTTAGATTAACTCTAAAAAATATTTCTTTTGTATATAAAGGTTCCCCTATCTCGGATTTTTTTTACAAGGATTAGGCAGAAGCTTCTAGCAGATGTCCTATGGGTGAAGTTCTGCTCAGGCAGGAGGAGCTGATGATTTAGCAGACTTTCTCCATCAGGAAGTCGTACTGCCATTACTACTTCAAACAGTAAGAGCAGTCAGTTTATGGTGCCTCTTGGCATCCAGAAATACTTCTTCAAGCAAATGACTAACCACAAACAGCCTAAAATTCCTCCTGTGCCCAGACTACCACTGTGATTTAAAATACTCAATCAAGACTAAAATAATACAATTCAATCAAAAGGAGACAAGAGGCAGTCATAATCTCCCTGTGTTTGCATTTACTTCTGCAACATTTTACACAGACTAAATTTTGACAGGCAAGCATTGCTGTCATATACACAGAAATACTTGTATGAAACAAATGTGTCCAAGCACTTTCTGCATGCCATTGTGCGTGTGTAAGGTTTGGAAATGCAAGCTGCAGTTCCCATATACATACAGGAAACCCAGGGACACGCCCAATTCATAGCCCTGGGGAACCTGGCGGTTCACAGGGGCAGTATCAGAAGATGAGATGTTTACAGTGACAAACTGGCACCACTGAGGCAAATACTAATGAGGCAGCGTCGGGGCAGGGCCCACGGGGCTCAGGATCTTCTACAGGTATTTTAAGAGAAATCTATGATCTCTAGTATCAAAAGCCACTGAAAGATCACTAAGAATTAAAATTGACAATGTGCCAGAATCCACCTACTATAAAACAGAAGGTCACTACAAATCCTCATTAAAGCTGTCTTACTGCTTTGGCCTGCTTGAAATTTTTCAAACAGTTTATTATTACCATGAAGGTAAGGGCTGTAGTTGCCCTGCCACAACCTTTCTCCAGGACCTTTGCTAGAAAAGGTGGATCTGAAACAAGGTGGAAATCTGAGAAATTGCCTGTGGACAGCAAAAGGCTGCTTAATCAACTGCTCCAATCGCCAGCAAAGAAGAAACTCTTACAGATGCCAACGAGGTGTTAATGATAGATATTATAAAAGGGAACTGCTACAGTATATCTTCCAAGGACTGCTACAAAAGCCTTGCTGGCAAAAGATCAAGAAAACAGCTTGCAAGTGCAGGACCATATCTATAATAACAGTACAATGTGACAGGTTTAAAATCCATGAGCTGTGCTGAAGTACATAGTTCAGAATCCCAGTGACCCAGCTGGAACTGAAGCTGTTGAAAGCCTTGCTGTCTAACCACCACAAGAAAAGATCCAAAAGCATCTCACATCTCCTCACCACTACACCTTACATTGGGAACAGCAGCAGCCCAGATCGCTTGCCCATAATCAGTCGGCTTCCACCACCACGCCTGGAAGACTTCAGCTGATAATAATAATAGCAATAATTAGCCATAGCAGGAAGGTAACAGCAAAACCACAAACCAAAAATGCCAAGGCCACCACAGATGCTTAAAACAACAGGACGTGCTAGCAGCTGGGTGTGCAAAAGAGGCAATGGCAACGTCACCTGAGTGTCTCTGGACTTGGAGGAAATACTTTAGCAGGCAACGTGGCCATCTACTTACGAAAGTACGGTGATTTTCTCCCAGCTCTATTCCTCTTGTTGTCTCTTCACTTGTGGTTCTTTGGTTCTTTTTGCTCACCACACTTGTTTTGGTTTTCCTTCTCCCCTGCAATGGCAGAAAGACCTTTAGTTTAAAGTTGTTTATAAATCTGATTTAAGAGAAAAACTTAACAGAAGTCCCTTTTAGCATAGAGTTTACATCTCCTATGCAGTACAATATACTCGGTATCAACCAAACATTTACACAAAAAGATCTAAAGGCAAGAAAAGAAGGAAAAGACATATAGCTACAGATATGTAGCCACTCTATATCCAGAGCTTTGTTTTGTTTGGTTTTTAAACTTTATAGTTGCTAATTCAGCTATAAAATAAAGTAGCTCTCTCTAGGTAAGAAGCCAGAAAGAAAAACTGGATGTGTTACCAGTTATTCATTCAGTTCCAGTAGCGTGTCACTTCCCCCTTCAAAGGCCCAGTGAAACAACCAAGCAAAAAATCTCCCTGGCATCTAAAACCCTCCCAAACCGTAAGGAGAGCAAAGGAGCAGCATTTCATTAGCACCCTCTGGGTTAAGTTTGAGAAGGATTAGCATTTGTGCACATCTTTGGCAATCGAACATTGCTGCTTTCGAACGTTGTCGTTGTGAGTGCTTTGTGGTCTACAAGTTAATGCAATGAGTTTTTATTTTCCTCTTTTTGACCTAGAAGATCTTCAATTTAACTACATCGGACCCGGATGAAAACTCTTCATTAGCCTCACGTGAGCGCGTTGAGAAACTGGTTAACAGACAAACCTTTCTGTCCTGGGTACCATATCATTCTTTTTTCTTAGATGTTGTGGTTTAGGGTGGATGACAGGTATCCCACTTCTGTTTTGCCTTTCCCATTATCCGATTCTGTTTTTTCTAACAATGGTTTTGCTGGTTCCAGACTGGAGTGAGCAAGCTGCTGCTCAGTAGCATTTCAGTTGAGCCAAGGTTAGACCAAATTTGATCTCACTAGACATTTTCTTTCAGAAACGGTAGATGTATTATCAAATATTTGTAACAGAAAGTGGCTGTATGTCCTATAGGAAAGCTATTGGGAAAGGAGCATGTGCTCAGACTCAAATCCTGAGGAACGAAGTAGGCAGAGTGTTCTCAAGTCCTGAAAGGAGAAACAGTGATTCCTGAAAGAGGTGGTGTGACAACAAATGTTATTAGAGAAACGAGAAACCGTACTTGGGCCAACAGTGCCATGTTACTAACTTTGTGTCACAAGCTTCTCTTTGTTGCATGGCTCACACCAGAAATTGACACAAACAGAAAAGCAAAGAGTAAGGATCATCACGTATCTCCTCAATCCTGACTCAAACAGAAAGCAAACCGCTACCTTGTCCTCTGCAACAACATATATTTACAATCTGGTCCACAGAGGAAAACATTTCACCTTCCCCTTCAAAAACATACAATCCTTATTTGGGATATAAAAAGCAGACAAGATAGTACCACACCACTGATTATGCTACCAGACGGTGTTTATATGCCAGGACTACAATATGAGAAAACATTTTCATTTAAAAAAAAAAAAAAAAAAAAGTAACAGTGAAGAAAAACGCATTCTGGTAGAATTTCTGTCATTCTTGCATGAATATATGTATGTTTTCATAAGCAAGATAAAGAAGATCTGGTTATGTTGTCCGTAGGCAAAATATATTTTCATTTGTCCATAAATTGCAAGCCAAACTTGAGCACAGGCATTGCTTGCCTGGAAGCTTACCAAATACATATTTCTTGAAGTAGCAAAGTACATCAATAATATTTCTCCAAGTCTTTTATTTCTCACTTGCTAGTGATTACTTTACTTACTCTGCATCACCACTTCATCTTTGTAAAGATGCACGCAGACCCAAAGCAAGCTCCTACTTCAGCACAGCATTTGAGCACATGTTGAACTTCAGCACCAGAAAATTCAGCTGAGTTGTTCGTGTATTTGCTCAAATATAATCATCATTCCAATTTCTGAAATCAGACATAAGCAACAGTAACACTGCAAGCAAGGCAACATCGAGCACGTCTCACCTGTTCATTGCAACTGAGACCAATGCCCCTGTCATCTCCTGACTGCTTTTGCAAGTAGCTAAACATCCTCATTTGTGAGGAATCACAAGGTAAATCCCCAAACATCCCCATTAAGGAGGGAGAAGTCACTTCCCTTCTCGTAGAAAATAATACAGCACTGAGACTACACAACAAACAGCAGGAACATTTTGCTATAACATTCAAAGAAATGCTATTAGGAGCGTCTATAGCTGTCTGAATGAAATGCTGAAGCATAAATGCTTAAAATGAACAAAGAAGCAAAGGAACCACCATAACAGACGTGATCAATTCAATGCTCTCCCTCCCACAACACTCATTTGTGGTATATGATACTGTATTTGCAAAATAAACAAAGCCAAAACCACCTGACCTGGGCAATTAAATGGCACCCTAACTACAGTGAAAATCTCATTGTAACCTTAACATTTAAATGCTGACTTCTATATAAAGCACAGGAGTTTGTCTCTTACTTTCAAGAGCACTCAGGCATGACTAGCCAGGTTCTATGGTGCTTCAGAACTGAAGGAGACAGCTTCTGTTAGCTCAAAAAGCCTCAAATAAAGAAAACTCATATGTACAGAAGAATAAAAACAGCTGATAAAGAATTATTCTGTCTCAAAGTTCATGCCAAGCAGTAGCAAGAACCACAAGATGGTGATAACAGGTATTGTCAACCTCAGGTCAAGGATACTTGCTATATGCTCTGTCAATACACTGTTAACCATGATTGATTTGGTCCAGTGATAGATAATCTATTATGCACTCATACTCCAACCCTACTAAATCAAAGATAGTTTGTCTAGCAGAACAAAATGACACAAAATAGGAGCAAGTACAAAGACAGAATAGTAGCTTTCTCTTCATCCAACTTCTCCTCCTACAAGAGGAGGAAACCAACGCACAGCAAAAGCTTTAGCAAAATGCTAATTTAAATCTTTCTAGTGAACGTAGGGGAGGAGATTAATATTGTAAATGAAAACACACATTGATAGAAGAGAAGCAGTAAGAAGTCCTAGTGAAATGTCAGTCGCAAATAGACTAAAAACAAAGAACAGAGGGAGAGAAGTGAACTTCAGAGTCAAGCTGTGCAGATGTATTTACATAAACCCTTGGGGTGAGCCTGGTTCCATTCCCTCATTGTCATCAGCTACTGTATACAGGGGATAGGGGGAAATCAATCCCCTCAGAGCACCAATTAGCATAGCTTACATGCTTTTATACCATTGCCTGGGACAAACTTGCAGCTTCCGCTCGATTCCCTTTCATATTCTTTCCTCATTTGATGCAGATACCTTCCTACAGACAAGATGTCTGGAGACAGGATCTTCTTGATACCTGCACTCTAACACCGCTATTCTAAAGCTAAAGACTGCTGAGTGCCTAATGCCACCGCAATCCACCAGTTTATAAGAAAAGTGAGTGTGTTTACCATTCGCTCTTAATATCCTGATATTTGTGATATCAGTAGCCCACACTGGTAACAGGCAACGCATTTCTGTGAAGCAAATGATCTCCATTACTGTCATCCAGATACCCTTTGTTGGTCACAGTGACTGAAGACAAATGCACCGATCGAGTATAAGGAAATAGCAGAGGACATAAACAAACAACTACAAGACAGATATCCTGCATAAGTCTGTAGCATTAAGTTGAACACTAAGCTCTGCTAAATGGCATCCTTTCTCAACACCCAGCTGTTCTTATACGGACTGCACAAAGGCAGCTAGGTGCGCTGAGATGGGTAGAAGTGTGACAGGCAAAACCAACAAAGGATGGCACAGACACCTGCAGCGTGCAGACAGAGCACGGTCCCTGATCAGAAGTGAGGGACTAGAGGGACGTGCCACCATTGACCTACCTCTGAGCTGACCTGTCCTTGGCAAATCAACCAATACCTTTCACAGCTGCACAAATCCATTTCTGGCTGTACTGAAGAACCTGATTGCTATGCAGGGGTGTGGAGAGTTATTAAATAAGATCTCCCCCTCGGGCCTTTTTCTTTTAAAGGTCTACATGGCATGGGCCAAAACTAATTTTCTCATCCAACCACTTCTAGCAAGAACAGCTCAGCCACATAGAGGAGCTGCAGAATATTTGACAAGGACAAAACTCCTCGGAGAACACTGAAAAATTCACCTGGAGGTTGTGTTCATCCCCCTCTCCATTTAATATGGGGCAGAAATAAGTGGGCCACCCTGCATCACAGAGTAAATATATTACTATTTTACATTATCTTGTGCAAGTACAGTATATATGAATTCAACTCATTTTTACCACAGATAAGTAGCCTGAAGACACTTTGGTGTTTCCTCGGTTTTATTATTCTATTCCTTTAGAGTATACATACATAGCCTTCTTTTTTAATAAAGTATATGGGAGATGTGTATAAAATTTCTCCTCAAGCTTTGCAAAGCATCATCAAAGCAAAGGAAGAAAAAAAGCCCACCAGAGTAGTAGTGATGGTGACCTATTTCACTTATGTGCAGCTGGCAGAATCAAATTTACTTCAGCTTTAAATGCATTGCTGATTTGAAAAATTTAACATGGACTTTCTTCCTTCTATTAATACAGACCATTAATAAGTAACACTTACAGACTGCTTCCAGCCTTCACAGCATCTTCAATATGCAAAACTCAATATTCTTACATAGGCTGTACTACAGAAAGCCTCTCAAGAAATACACATGAAATACACAAGAAATACACATGGATCAGACCTTCAGTTTGCACGAGCCCACACCACTCTGGGGGTTTAAGGAAACTGTTTCAACTTAACCTCATTGAAGAAATGTCCCACAGCTTTAAAATGTATTTATTTCCATACTGTGACTGACACCCTGCATACCAACTTTAATCTAGGTATTTATCCCATTTTATGCATCACTGAATTAAACTTAATAGTACCCATGTGAGAGGAAAAAGAATTGTTCTCAATTTATAGACAAAGTGTAAGGGAATTATGTGCTTGCTCCAGCTTACACATGAACTCAGGACCAGAGCAGAAATAAAGCTTGCATTTCCTGACAATGAATGCAGCATCTGACCAACAAGCCCCCATCCTCTACTTAAAAATAAATCAGACGTTGATTTTGACCATACAGGGACACATCTTGAGCTGGTCCAAGTGAGCACAGCGATTCCGATACCAGCACAGTTATGCTCCACCTCATTTGTCTCTCTGAGCCAGAGTTTTATTTACATGAAAGACAACTAAATGCATGACAAATAGAAAGTTTAAGCAAATTCAAGTTATATGGTCAACAAACAATCTAAAATTTTACTCATTACCAATGAAGCTCCCCACCAAAAAGTTTAAATGTGAATAGTTTAGTGCCAATGTCTATTTTAAATAGTTGATTTTAAATCTACCCTGCCTCCCCTCAGACAGTTAAATTAGGCTTATGAGAACATCTGGGGATGTATTGGTCTCTTATTACCCTAAGAAGAGTGACCTCCCTGGCTGGATGATTTCTAAAGAAATCACATGGTGGTGCTATCGTTTACCCATGGTTAATAACTCTGTTGTGCCTCAGAGGCAGAGAGAAGAAAAGTCTCATACTGATTAAAGCAAGATCTAAGAATGATACCTACTGTCAACTTTAACAATGCAAAAAAAAGAAATGAATATATAAACATATTTATTTATTCAAATATGTTCACTTTACAAAGAGAAGACCAGATCATGCTTCACTCAATGGAGAACATTCATAGCCTGTAATTTGTGTCCTATTTCCTGTAACAGGCAGAGAGAGAAATGAGAAAATACATCAAGAAAGTTTAGTGGCTGAGTACCATACAAATGGAGAATGTCCATCTGAGCTCCTTGCCTCCTAATCAGCACTTCAGCCCCAAAATACTGAGACTTCATCTGAATTTGTTGACTGTGGTAGAGCCATACCCTACCCCCAAATGTGTCATTTTAAGGAAAGGCTTACATCACAGCTGTACTGTTTAAAATCCAAGAACAAAAAACTGTCACAACAAAAGCCACTTGGAAGTAGACCGCTTCTTCTGAAAAATATTTTAGTAATACTTGATGGATGAATATGACCACTACACAAACCACGCCCCGGTCCATCTGTGTGCCCCAGCCCTACTTCACCAAAAGTAATACCTGAGAAATAAACCTAATTTGTTGTGTTTATGCATTTGGGAACAATTGCGGTAAATCTTTTGGAGGCTTCAAAGCGTAATTAGCAAGCCGGGCTCACCTGGGCGCCTCAGCGCTGCCGGGGGAGGCCTGGGGCCGGCGGTTCCCGGCGCTCAGGCGCCACCTTGCGGCGGCCACGGGGTCCCCCGGCGGCCTCCGTGTGCCCAAAGGAAGCCTCGGGGGCGCTGGGCCGAAGCGTTCCCAAATAAATAACGCAATAAAACCTCGTCCCCAATACGTAAATAAATAATTAAGCCTTCAGTGGAGATTAATGTCCGGGAAAATGAAACCTCCTTCCTCACCGTTGTGAAGGGGCAGGGGAAGGCCGTGCTCATGGCGGCGGCCTGCAGCCCGCCGCCCGGCCCTGCCGCCTCCTCTCCTTCCTCGCCAAGCGGCACATCCAGGGGGAAACACCGAGAGAGAAAAGGGTTGTTCAGAAAGCTTTTGGTGTGCCTGTGGAAAAGAAAACAAATACACAAATAAACGTGTCTCTATGTCCAAGGACAAAGATCTCTACTCCGAGCTGATACTGCCTCTATAGCCCCAAAAAGCAGGTTTTTTTTGCTAGTTCTCTGAAAGTATTCGGTCATTGCATCAGTTAAAGTGTCCAACAAAACACTGGACAAGAACCAAAGCTGTTGGGGGGGGCACAAGGCGCTGTCTTTTTGTCATGTTGACTACTGCACATTTCTGGTCTCCACAGCTATGGTAAAACAGTAAATTTAGAGAAGATGCCAAGAAAGGCAACAAAAACGTTCAAAGAGAGTAACCATTATGTGAAGATGAAAGTCTAAAAATCTGGAACTGGTGTGGAGGTGAGAAGACAGAGATGTGAGCAAGCTTTACCTGTTCACAGATGCAGAACTCTTACACACCACACTGCAACAGGAGGACTTGGGACACCCCATGAAACCAGCAGGGAATTAGTTTAAAATTTGTGCTTGTCCACACAGGCAGGGCAAGGCAGCAGTGATAAGTAGACAGGTGTTTGCTTGCCTTAACACCTATACCTTTTTGGCTTTCAAATTAAATTAACAAGAAGAAGGGAGAAGAGCAAGGGAGGAAGCGGCAGGGTGCATGGTTAGAGACCTTCTGCGCTGAGGGGAGTCAAGGGAGGACACATCTAAATGAAGTCCATAGTGCAGAGATTTTGGGTTGTGAGCTGGTGGTGGTGCTGGGAAACAGCCCAAGGGTGTTCACGGATGCTGGAGATGACCACAGCAACAGTGACAGGCTAAGGGAACCAGCAGGATAGTATACTGTGCTTTGGGGACAGTTATCCTGCTCCCTGGACCGCAGCTACCCAACTGCTCTGGCTTTTTGTAGATTATGAATAAAAGCACGGGGTATGACAATAAAAACCTTACGTAAAGAGAAGAAACTCCTGAGATCCTGAATGCTCCCTGCATGTGCTGCCCAGTGAGGTGTGTGAGTGGAGTGTGGACAGGATCAGGCTGTGAAGCAAGGAAAGGCCTGAGACACAAGAAGTAGATGGGTTAACAACATGCTGGAGAACCATAATAATTTGATAAACTACTTAAGTAGGCTTAGCATGTACCTATTTTCTGGACTCCAAAGAGATGCTCTCCAGAGCTCTATTTTTTTATGTATTCTAGCACTCAGAATACTTGGGCCTTGATATCAGCTGGGACATATTCCTACTGCAATAATAAAAAATGACTAATTAAGTGTGAAGGGTTATTTAAATACTGCATCAGTCTTGTGCTAGATGGCATAGCATTATACAGCCTCCCTATTCACTGTATGGCAATTAAAAAAAAAAAAAAAGTCCCCTTTTTTTGGTTTTAGAAGTTTTCTTTTAATGTCTCCTTCTCTGTGCTGTTATCATAGGCCTTTCTACTGTATTTTCCATGTGAGTTTCAGATGTTAGCGTAGGGCAAAAATCTATAATTATTATTCTGTATCTTAAGGACTGTGAAAGAAGAGACTGGTGTCACATTACTGAGCTCAGGGGCTCTAAGCATTCTTGGCATTTTGTGTGTGCTGTTAGAGAAATGAAATATTAGAGTGGAGAATACTGTTTCCTGACACATTTTTTTTATTATTTACATGTTACATGCTTGTGTTCTATTGTATTCTCCCTTGATATGACAGATGTTGCAGAAATGCACTAGTAAATGCACTAGTTTCTTGTGTTCTTAATAACTGTTGTTGTAATATTTGATACACTATAGGGAATCTTACAAACATTATGATCAATGTAAAAGCAGTTTGAATCCCAGCAGTCCTCTTTTTAAAGAAAAAAAAATAAAAAGTTTTTAACCTTTCCTATCTAGCAGTCTTCCTCCTGAGCCCAGTTCTGCAAGTTGCTGAATGGCAGAACCTCCGAAGATTGAAATGGGAGTTAAAGGAACTAATCTCTGCCTATTCAGGCATCATTACAGTAACTGAAGTAAGACAAATATAGGAAGGAATTGGTACAATTTATCAACTTCTGATAGGTAACTAGGACCAAGAGCATGCTCTTCTTTGTCCATTATAAGATAGTTTTTATCAAAAACAACTTTTAATTGCACCTTTAAAGCAATAAATATATTGTACAGACTAAATAAAACTAAGAATTTCTCTTACGTATATTCTGTCACATATATATTAAACATGCCAATATGTTAAGATTTTGTATTTATTTAATGAACTACAAAATCAGACACTAAATCAGAGCAGCTGGAACTCTGAAGAAAGGTTCAATTTCTGCTTGAATCTGATACATGAATACTTTTTATGATTTAAGTATGAGGGAAAAAAAAAAAAAAAAAAAAAAAAAAAAAAAAAAAAAAAGCACAAGAAGCCATGACCCCTGCGGGCATAGGTCTTTTCTTTGCATTTAAGATTTTGCATGAATTTTGGAAACACTATTTCCAAAGAAGTCAAGTCACATTTTATTAAAGCCCACCAGAGATTCTGCCAAATACCTTGCTTCCTGGCTACACTTGCTCCTCTGTTTTAACATCATTCCTTCATCAATGACTGATGGGATTTTGAGATGTACACTGATGTTTTTTGGGAAGTTCAATACCAATGCTAAATTTGTATTACACATTATTTGGTCTTCAAGCTCAGTCACTGACTACAGAAGGACATGTGAACATGCTTCACACAGTATGAGCTGATTTTAGTGGATATATTTCACTATATTTTTAGACATGGGTCTAAATTCAATGAAACATTAAAAAACACCCATTTATTTAACTGAACTTTGAATTACTTATGTTTTTTATACAATTTATTAGATCTGTAAGTCTTTTCTGACAGAAGCCTGGTGCTAGAACCTGCATGTGATTGCAAGACACCTTAAAAATTGAGGTTTGGATAGGTATATGCTTAACAGCAAAAGCGTGATCTTACTGTTCTCAGTGGTTCATTAGGTATAAACAAGTCCAATGTTTTCTCATTTAAAAATACTTTCCTTTATCAAGGGAATTAAGATAACACCTGTTAAAAAAAAAAAAAGATTGCTTGGACATGACTCAGGCACTAAAATCAGTGGGGGATTTCAATCAAGTTATTTTAATGTGAAGTGGATAGGCTTCTTCTATAGTCTGCCTTTCTAATTTCTAATGCTTTTCAAGCTACGCTTTACAAAGATTCATCTTAAATAAATGAATACATAACTAAATAAAATTAAATAGTAAAGAATATGTAACAGCAATAACATAAAAAATACACTACATCCATGCCAAATGCCAGATAAACAGAATTCAATTTTGCAGAAAAAAATGCATTTAGTAGTCTATCTTGTATAATATTTTTTAAAGCTACAAATGACTCTATAGATTCTGAAATAATTCAGTACATGGCAAAAATACATGAATTACACATATTGACGTATTACAATTATTCCTAAATATAAAAAGCATTCATTTAGTGATAATTTTGAGTTATCCTTAAAAGCTTTACTCGTAAGTGCATTACTGTTTCTTTTGATTTAAATACAATCGCTTCTATAAGTAAAAGCCAATTATGTGAAAAATGCAAAGGGTAGATTTCATTTTCATTCATTCATTAAGAAGCACATATTATGTACAGCTATTTTAAAAGTCACTAACAAAATTGTTCAATTAATGCACCACATGAATAATAAGGTTGTAAGATTATGATTCAGTTAAACTTTTAATCTGCTTCCAAATGTACTTCTACTGACAGCAAATCACCTACTTGCATTCACTTTCTTGTGGGAGTGATTCTCTTATCTAGTTTTAGTGAACTGGTGGAAGTCCAATACATGGAGAATACCCTTGAATGTGTAGATGAGTCTGTCAAGGTCTTCACTGCTCGCACCTCAGTGCGGTAACTAACTAAAAAATTACCTATACTTTTACTTGGAGGTTGTTTGATATGTATTAGCAGCACCTGTTTTCTGCAGAGGATTCTGCAGCATGCCATTAAAACAGCCTGGTAGAAATGGTAATGTCCAATTAAAAAAAAAAATAAAAATGCTATAATAAGTACAAATCTCTACATCATCATTGTCTTTAAATTGTTTTAAAAAGAATGCAAGATAACAGGTTTTCCAAAAGTAGAAGACACATTTCCTCCTATCACCTCTATATAATGCTTCCAGTTCTATGCCTAGGAAATTTCAGGAAATATTTTGTCTGTCAGAGGGCCCAGCCTTCTGGAATAATCCAAATTATGTTTCATTACAGAGAATCTTCTTAGTAAAACTACTCTCATTCGTGATTTTAAAACTGACAATTCAAAAGACTGGGCCTCACTCTCCTCCCAGTTACAGTAGAATAACCACATCAACTTCAATTATTTTATAATAGTGTGAAGATCAGGCACTTACCACTGTCCACTTGCTGCTATAGATGCAATAGAACACTGTGGGCATCAAGTTTGGCTTTCTTCTGTAGAAAATTATGTCTCTTTAATACTTTAATAATGAGATCTAACATAGCAAGAATCAAAGGGTCTTTTAAGGATTTCTTATTTGTTCTCCTTTGATTATTTTTTCTAATATACCCTCAAAACTTAAACCAAAATTTTAAATAATGAGATCAAAACTACTTAAATTCAAACCCATCTTGTCTAGACTATTGATTTATGCCTGCTGAAATCATACTAAATAATACAAGCTGAAGAGCCACAGCTTTGAGCCAAGTCTTTTGTATATTCATAAAAGCTTTATCAAGCCTCTGTTAAAAATTGCATTATACATGATTTTTTTCTTAATGCATAAAATTATCTTATTAGTTTATACAGTTTTATGTTATCTTAGAAGTTATCTTAATCCCTTACCACATTTCAGTTCTATACTAGTTATTCAGGTTTTATATTGTTACATTTTGAAAACTGTTTTCTCATGATAATAGACGATTTTGAGAAAATTCATAATCAAAGAAGGAAACACTACAGTAGCCAATTCTGCTAAAAAAATAAATAATTTAGATTAAGATTATTGAACTACAACTGGAAAATTTGTGATCTGAAACCAATTATAGGCAGGTGTATACAACTGTAGTGGTTGTATATCTTTTTTAATTATTATTATTTTTCAAATTCTAATGTTAAGTCATACTTTTGGACATGCTCTTCCTCAGTATATATTTTCACACAGTACAGAAAAGGGCCAGAGAAGTTTCTCCAAGATATCTTCTTAGTCTTTTGTTTGTTTGTTTGTTTTTTTACTGAATATTCTCTATCCAGAATCTTGTGCTGTTTCTCTGAATTGCTTCAAGAAACTTGTAATAAAGGAGCCATGAATCTGAATTTTAACTTTCTAGTTAAAATAGGGAATCCTATTTAAGGAATATAAAATTTCAGTTACGGATTCTAGAAATCAGTCTCTGTATACTCCTGTCTATGTAACTGGCTTTGTGCAGCCTTCACCTAACAGAATTCTAAGGATTGCAGAAAAATTTTCATTACTTAAGAGAAAACAAGAACATTAAATTTGTAAGTTGTCAGTAGTTTCCAAGATCGAATCTGTTGCTGGGACTCAATGATAACATAACTACATAGGTAGCATTAGTGCAGAAATTATGCTATGACAATAATTAAAGAATTATCTGGAATAATTAAAACATAAAACCACAAAACAAACAACAACACAACAAGCCATAAGCATTCAGGACAACATGACTTTGGCTATAATCTGTTCTCAAAAACACCAAAGGATTTCCCATATTTTCAACAGAGGAAAGAAAAAAACAAAAAACAAAAACCAAAAACAAACAAACAAACAAAACAACAACAACAACAAAAAAAAACCACTTTCATCCATTTAGTGTAACCTTAGACCTTTACTGATTTTAGAAATAAGGCTTTATCCTTATTTGAGGAAAGAAATATGAGAAGCAGGAATTCTAGGAAGAAAAAAAAAAATATATATATATATATATACACACACATGTATATCCCCAACCAAAAAACAAATGCCACCACCAAACCTAAAGAGTGAGCAGTGAAAAGCTGAAAGAAGAATAGATCATTTGATGAGTCATACTCAAAGTAGAATCTGAGTCTTTAAACTCAGAGATGATCTAAAAATAAGGGAATTTTCTGAATAATGTGGTAAATGGATCCTGGAATCTGTATACTACAGAGACCTCATTCCAGAAAAACATCTAGGAAAAGAAACAGATTTGTTTTTAATTACAAGGTCATAGTATAGTTGAGTTAATTGGAGTATTTCTAAATTATCTCTGGTGAGGATCTTGCCTAGCATCTCAAAGTTAAAAATACTCTTGGATGATACTGATGATTTTATAGCACTTCTCAACTTTCTAAGGATGTCTATGATCACATTCTTTTGTCGCTGAATCTTCAGCTTTTAGGTTTCTCTAGCTAGCTTGAGAAAGATATTGATGTGTTCAAGCAGTAGTAGAAATGGCACCTCTCCTCCTAAGGCTATCTCTGTGAATCTTAGTCCAATGGGTAGTTCTAAAGAAGTTCCAAAGATTTTAAACCAAATTAAAATGCGTAAGGTTTCTTAATACTAGTTAAATTACACCCTTCATTCCAATTCACTTGCATTTTTCAAATTTAGAACTAGAATATGTCTTCTATTTTTCCGAAGGCGTGTATTTTTGAATACTTAAATGCTTACACTAAACTTCAGAACTCCAGACAGGAGAGAGACTTCAAAACTTCATTTTAAGCAGATACTCATACCACCTGGGTATCTACTTGAAAAACCTAATTTGTGAAGTTGATCTCTTCCAGCTGTATCCCAATAAACAGGGACAAGACCCCTCGGGGGCTAGTTCAGAAAGCCTGGACAGGGCTCAGTTCACACACTGAGTATTCCTCTGGAGGAATCACCGCTAACTGTTGCAGGCAGAGGTATATCCTTAAAAGTACCGTGGCCACCTGCTTCCTAGTGTTCCAGTCTCTTGCTACTACTTAATTTTGACATCTCTAGAATCAAGTTAGTACACAATTTAGAACATGCACGATTCACCACGTGTGTTTTTGTTTGTTTGTTTGTTTTTGAGACAGATTGCACATTTATTTCTAGTTACAAGAACAGCAACGAGCTTCCTAAAACATGTTTAGTGCACAGGAGAGCCCAGGTAACATCAGCTATACAGTGATCTACCTTAATTAAGTTCCTCAGAAGAATGTGCCTGCAAATTCCAACTTATAATATCAACTTTTTTTTTTAATCAAATAAATTTAAAAATGATTACCAAAGAAGTTCTCACCTGTCCAAAGAAACAACAAATACTGCTACAATCTACAGAGAAATTAGAAGAAACACACATTTTATCAGAATAGATGCATTGAGATTAATAATGATTTTAAAGTTTATAGATTCATGCCCCTCGAGATCTCGTGTGAATTCTGAAATCCAATTTTATTATTATAACTGTAATAAAGTTTTATAAATGTTATAAAGAAGGTCTTTATTAAGAATGAAAGCAATCTGAACTATCTGGCCAAGTAATAAAAATGCATTTCTTTGTTGTGAAGTGTCAAGCAAGTAAGCCTTACCTGAAAACTGATCGATAAATCTTCCGTTTCCACTTGAGTGCACTCACTTTTTCTTCAGAGGGTAATCATTGTTTTAAATGGGTTTTCCATTAACATCAAACTTAACTGCTAGGAAAAAAAAAAAAAAAAAAAAAAGCAAACATTAAGCAAAAAGAGATAGAAACAGTCAAGAAACTTTAGTAATCACTAATGATATTGCATTACAACTTTGCAATGTGTTTTGTTTCTCATTTATTACAACGGTCAACTGAAGTCTGGGCTTCCTCCAGCTCTGCAAAAGGGATTGTCAAAGCAGTTTGCCCGTACTTATGCTGAGATAATCCTGAGTGGCAGATAGTCCATCATTTGAGAGACATACTTTGAAATGATACTATGATTCTGAAAAATATATTCTCGAGCAGTATTCTAGCCGTGTGCATTCAGAGTGGCTTCAGTGTACTTCCCCCAAACATTTCCGTCCTGAAAAGATTACAGCAGGTTTGCTGGAAGGTGAATCATTTGTCATACTTTCAACCGCTGATTATTCTGGATAAAAAAAATCCATTTTTAAAGAAGTTTTTGTACATGCATAATTTAGAGAATTATTTTTGCTGCATTTGATAGCTTTTGTTGCTGAACGTCTTAAAATTCCTTTTTTCACTCTGAGTATTGCTTTTGCAACTGAAGATCAATAATTACTTTCTCCCCATCATTGAAAAATAATGACATGTCCACATATTTGATCAGTGGCAAATGAGGCCTCTAGCTAAATTGCACCCCTTGGACGAGTGAGCCTGGATATAACAGGCAGATCATTTTGCTGTCAGACATGCCTGTGCAGTGAAGCAGACAGAAGGCAAACTATACTTTGTTGCTCATCACCACTTTATATAATGAATATAATAAACATGACTGAGGAGATAATTGGAGCATTTAAAGTAATAGGTGTGCTTACCTGTTTTGCTGGATAGCCATAGACTGAATTCTTAACACTAATAGCTTAACTACACCACATACAATTATGACTAGTTTCAGATTGTCCCTACAATACTTGGTGAATTTTAAAAATATCCTGAAATAGTTAAAAGCTATACTTACACTACCTCTTTAATTCAAAATTTTGTTTTATTAATACTTACAGCTTAACACATATGAGATTTAAAGAATATATTGTGTCTGTCCGCTTTCCGCCCTCCCCAGATTATTTTATACTTCTATTTAAACACAGTGGATGAACAATATCTTTAAAGACTGTCATGCTACTCTTGGAGAGGACTTGTCCTAAAAGTATGCTTTCCCTGGTTAATATTTTGAGAAATACACTCTTTCCTTGTTTGCTCTTCTACGGCACAGGAAGCTGGAGAAACACTGGTAACCTCTGGTATTACCGTCTGATAAATTAGTGCACTATATTTCTCTAAATTTCACACAGTGCTAAATGTTTCTGGCAGTACAAGGTGTATATTATGAATTAAGTTTATTTTTTAAACTGCTTTTCCATTTGTATGGCAACTCTGAAGCACCTTGGCTTTCAACCAGAGAACTCTTCCCTTCTCATGTCTTATTCCTTACATGTTAATTATTCTGCAAAGAAGAACATAATTAAAAAAAAAAAAAAAAGGAAAAGAGAAATAAGAAATGGGGGGAAATAAAGCAGAATACTCTAAAAAAAAAGGAATAGCATTTTCCAGCACTGTGGTGAATAAAATACACATTTCAACTAAATCAATTAGATTCCACTCCATGTAATTATCCTGAATGCAAACCCAACTTGAATTTAACTAACTACAGAAAGTATGCAGTTTGCCTGTTTAAAAAGACAGCTTTTATCACCAGCTAAAGGCAGTTCAATTAAAATTGGAGGCTTAACCACC
Source organism: Aythya ferina (assembly GCF_964211825.1). Classification (NCBI taxonomy): domain Eukaryota; kingdom Metazoa; phylum Chordata; class Aves; order Anseriformes; family Anatidae; genus Aythya; species Aythya ferina. The sequence goes on along the minus strand of NC_140301.1, from coordinate 8,085,546 downwards.
CAGAAGCCTGCTGGCACAGTCTTGATGAGCTGTAATTCTAATTGGAAACTCTTCGCAGTTAGCACACAACAAAGAACCATAGCTGGTTTTAGAGTGATGCCCATATTCTTTGCAGATGTTACCTATATGGCACATCCAGAAGGGGGTTATGTGAAGTGCTCCATGGACGAGGGGGTGAAGAATGAATAAGCCTGGATCTACCTGAACTACAGAGCTGGTTCTTTTATGTCGGGTCATGATCTTCATTTTTCTAAAGCCTCCATTTTTTTTTTTTTCAGATGTTCTTACTTCATTATTTTGCTGACAAGTTAAGATCTATTCTGTATGTCCAAGAAAAGGCCAGAGAGGACTGATTATATGGTAGAGACCTTTTTACTAGGAGGACTTTTTTTTAAACAAGAACTAGCTTAAAGCATGAAAGCCGTAGTAATGATAACACAGTCAATTACATTTAAGTCTATTTGTGTATTTTAGAGCTTATATTAGCTGATTCACTGCAGTTGTAGGTGACAGAGTTGATGCAATTCATCAACACAACTGATTTGATTATCTTTAAACAACATTTTAAAGATTATCAACTATTCGATTATCATTAAACAACATTTTTGTTAATCTTTGGTTTCCTGGGGACACGTTCATATATTCAGCAGTAACAAAGATAAGAGTACATTATTACTTCTGTATGTGCTGTTTCCTCTGCATCTTTCAGCCCCTGAACTCAGCTTCAAAAGCACTTATGCCCTTGTACTGTAAACTTCACAAGGCAGGACCTTCTTCGCCCCCGCCAAGGGCAGCAGATAACAGAGAAACACCAGACAGTTCCAGTTTTACCTCAGAAATGAACGTAAGACACTGCTCTCAGTTCATTGACTCTGGTACTTCAGTAATTTGAATGGAGATACAACTCTATTTCCTTATACCATTATTTGGGGCATTGAGCAGATTTTTATCCTACTTGTAATTGTGATTCCCTAAATATGTTTATGACTGAAAAAGGTCTAATATTTAATAGAGCTGATAACTTTTTTTTTTCAAATGTCAAACTCTTAATCAAAATACACTTCAAAAAATCTCCAATAATTTCTTAAGATTACATTTTTGCCCAGTTTCAATACTAAACACTAATGCCAGTAACCACAACTATTATAGAAAACATCATGGCATTTTTTATGGCTGGTGTTGATACTGTTTTTCGTTCATGTTCTACTGCAGTAGTATATCTAAGATTCTAGTATTCTCAACACAGCATTTTTGCAAGCAGGATTTCCTTATTTTTTGTTGGGAATTTCAGCTGAGAAAGACTGACTGTCGTGGTTTAACCTGGCCGGCAGCTAAACACCACAGCCGTTCGCTCACCCTCCCCCCTCCCTCTCTGGGACGGGGGAGAGAAATGGAAAGTGAAGCCCGTGAGTTGAGATAAAGACAGTTTAATAAGACAGGAAAATAATAATAATAACAATAATAATACTACGGTGATAATAGTACTAATAGTAATAATGTGTACAAACAAGTGATGCACAATGCAATTGCTCACCACCTGCTGACGGATGCCCAGCCTAACCCTGAGCAGTCCGGCCCCCCCTCCCCTGGCTAGCCACCCCTATGTATTGTTTAGCATGACCCCAGATGGTATGGAATACCCCTTTGGCTAGTTTGGGTCACCTGTCCTGGGTCTGTCCCCTCCCAGCTCTTACTGCACCCCTAGCCTGCCCGTTGACAGGACAGAGCAAGAAGCTGAGATGTCCTTGGCTTAGTATAAGCACTACTCTGCAACAATTAAAACATCGGGGTGTTATCAGCACTCTTCCCATCCTAAGCCAAAATATAGCATTCTACCAGCTACTAGGAAGAGAATTAACTCTGTTCTAACTGAAACCAGGACACTGACTCAGCTCAGAAGGAAACATGTGATCTGGCAGGAGTCTAGGAATTTCAACACTGAAAAATAGGAAAAGTGGAAAGTTTAAGAGAAAGAATAAGAGAAAGAGAAAGAAGAAGAGAAAGAGTTTAAGACAAAGAATAGACTGTCACGGAAAGGAGGAGGAATCTGGAAATGGAATGGGAAAACTTCTCAAACAAAAGGGCTATTTCAGCTCTTTGCTGCAGATGAGATGTTAGTGCTTTGAACTCATTTCATTGAATCACCTTGAACATTTTTAGCAGATTTTGGGACCCTTGGCAGAAGTCAAAAGGTTAAGTTTTCTACAGTATTCCTTGAGTAATTTCACTGTTTTTTTTTAAGTCCACATTCATCTCAAAAGATTTTCTTTACATCAAAGGAAGAAAGACAAGTAAAAATTTTAACTGGTAACTTTTTAGTGTTATACCATTTTTTCTTGTAGGTGTGATCATGGTAGCTTTTTCAATCTCATCTTTGAAGAAGAAACTACTGATGTATTTTAGATCCTTTCAAGTCACCTAATTTAGTATCTTTAAAATCTTTACTTTTTTTTTTTTTTTTTTTCTGAAAATAGAATGTACCTTGGAATTAGTGTTTCCTGTACAAAAGTATATTGAGGGTGTTTCAAATTTTAATTACATGTGATGCTCAAACTAATTGTGCTCTAATGCTACTACTAATATTTGTATAAGAATAAATAAGGATTTTTGTAGATTTTTCTATGGCAATGTCCCTCTGAAAGGGAGGTTATTTACAAATAACAAGAATTCTTAAAGGTATTTACATATTCATTCCCACAGCTGGTGTATATATGTTTGGGCTTTTTTCAGTTGCAGTATCTCACCTGGGCATATGTAAACCACACTTTATCACAGAACCACAGAACAGCTTGGGTTGGAAGGGACCTTAAAGTCCATCCAATTCCAACCCACCCACCATGGGTACGGATGCCAGCCACCCACTAGATTAGGTTGCCCTGGGTCTCATCCCACCTGGCCTTGAAAAACCTACAGGGATGGGCATCCACAGCGTCTCTGGGCAACTTGTTCTAGTGCCTCGCCACCTTCTGAGTGAAGAATTTCTTCCTAACATCTAATTTAAATCTCCCCTCTTTTAGTTTAGAAACTCTTCTTAGAATACACTCCGTGTCAAGGGAGACTGCAAGAAGGAAGGGAGGGTCAGAGAGAAGATAACATGACCAGAAGAACTCCTGTTATTGTCAGATTGCTCTATCAAGTGCAACATCCGTGAAATGTTGCTAGTGAAAGAGTGGATAGAGCTCTGGCCTAACTTGTGCTCCAGATACATGGGCCACAATGTATGAAGGGTTCTGCCTAACTAATCTTTTTGTACACCTACCATCCTCTTTAACAACCCATGCACACATATAATCCATTTATTTGGACTGCTGTTAGTAACAGCCATACAGAATGACTACAGATATCCCCCTGACTTCGAGTGAAATTCCAATGTTACTTTGGAAAGATTCCTAAAACATAGGCAATCCCTCAAAAGCACAGTATGTGGTGGGTCATTCATACTGATTTGCATCTCCTATATTCTCATAGCAAAGATAGTAGCTACTGGTAAGCTACTTTCATAAAATGATGTAATAATGAACAGGATGCTGATCCTTCAAAATGTAGCTTTTAAGGAGTCCTGAAATACCAAACTAATGTCCCAGTGGGGAATGAATTCTTAATATAACAGCCTACCAATGTCAAGCAGAACATCATTGTGATAAGGTGGGTTTCTAACTGAATTACCAAGCCTCAGTAGTCACTAATCTGTCTTGGGGCAAGACTGCTAACAACATTAACAACTATGAAGTTAACCAATACAGTAAGGAAAATCACATAGGCAGATAAGATTAGTTCTTGATTCTCACATGCTTAAAAATTTCCTTAATTTTAAGCAGGAGATTCCCAGTGAAGACAATCGGAATTTGAAGTTGACTAAAGAAATAGTTAATCTTAAAGGTTCTGTTGCATCATGCTTGACCCTGAGTATGACAATTTTTTTAGCTCAAAAGGATAGAATTTTTTTTCAGGAATTGTAAGAGTTTATGAGTTTCTGTTGCTTACATTGCCATTTTTTCCTTACATTTTAACTTTTTTTTTTTTTTTTTTTCATCCCATGGTAGTGTACAGACACCAAAACCAGTTAATGACTTGCATTTCCCTCAATGTAAAATGTTCTCTGAAGAAATCTTGCACGTGCAATTCTGAGATACATTCTTCTAAGGGCAGCGAAGTCATTCTCCTAAGATCTGTTCTGTAAACTACATATGAAACTCTCTGGTTTTGTGCAGCTACTTTGTAGTATTGTTTTTTATATTTTCCTTTTTTTTCCTGGGTATAAAGCTGCCATTCTTTCTGTCATGCTTTTTTTTTTTTTTTTTGCTTGCTCAGTTTTTGGTAATAGGCTTAGGCTTCAATCACAATGGACATGTAACTTCGCTAGATAAAGCTCTCAGCTCTGAGCAAATTCTTTCCTCTTCTCAGCTTTGAACCTGCCTCACAGTTACAGACAAAGCACTCCTCTTTATCAATTTTATGGAAAAAAAATCTTTGAGATATGCATTTTTGTTGTTGCTATCGCTTACATGCTGTGGACCATGTCATAGCTGTTAAATATCTTGTAATGATTTGACCAACTCCATTTCAGCTTCTGTCTGAAATTTTCTCTAAATTATTGTTTCCACTCTTAGTATCATGTTGGATAAATTACTTAAGAATTTATCTACAGACATTGAAGGCTGTCAGTTGCTCAGCTAATCACATATTGAGCAATCTGTCACAAAATGGGGGCCACATCTGCTGCTTACCTAGTGCCTCAAGCAGAGAGATGGGTACTGCTAGTATGATCCAAAAGGAAACTGGGATCCTGGGTATTAATAGAAAATGATAATTATAATCACTGTATCATAGCATTAATAGCTATTTTTCATATTCTTAAATTAGGCATTGTTTAAAATAAAATTCAAAACCAGTAGGCTGTAACAAAAGTGTTTTCTTAACTTCTTTTAGCAAACATGCAGATGCTAACATTTTATTAACAGCAAACCATCCTGAAACACCTATGATTTATTCAAGAAAGAGAACGATTTCTGCCCCTCTGCAAGTAATCCCATATTGTTTAAAAAAACAATCCAAAGAAGGAAAGCCATGGCATAAGACTACACATAACCTCTCTTTAAAATTATGAATATTTTAAATCTTATTTATATGTATAACTATGGATTTACTCTTTTTTTATCAGTACAAATATAGGCATAGAAAGTCTATAGATATAAAGAAGCAACCAGCTCCTGAGGCGTATTTGCATATTTTGCAACATTGCAATGCATATCTTAGCTTCTTCTATAATTGATTTCAATATATTTTGTTCTGAAGCTGCTACAGCAACATTAAAGTGTCAGACTTCAATTTATATGCCACTCTGTCCAAAACTGTAGCCCAGTTACAGAAGGGGAGGCAGTCACAACATGAGCTGTTTTTTATTTTGCTTGAAAACACCTTGCAAATAAACACTTTATGGCTATCACATCCTCATGTTAATTATGGATATGAAAACTCTTTAGACAAGAAAAGTATGAGATATGCAGACAAACACAGTACTCTTGAGGATGCTGAGTGTGCAGTATGGTCACTGATCTGTCACTGCTGATTTACCTTTGGATCACCTTAATGTTTCTGTAGCAGCAGGAAATATATCTTCCATGGGATGCTGTCAAGCTCAGAGATGTTGGTACCTTTCGAGTTTAATAACAACATGGTTTCTCATTCATCTAAAATACTGGAATCTAATCTGTGGCTTTCAAATAGTTGATGCAAATTTTTAAAAGCCCTCCAGAAATTACCAGGTTTGTTACAAAGCTGTGGTACTTTGCAATCGTCACCATAAGTGCAAAGTTTAACTGAAGGATTAATAACAGTGAATATTTCCACACCCATATGTACCACCCATGTACCACCATTTCCATACCCTAAATTAAGCATTTAGGAGTAAAGATCTCTAGCTTTCTTGACAAGGATTCACTTAATAATGAATACTAACCTAATTTTGATATTGTTTATTTCATAAAATCTCATTGTTCAGACTAACTCAAAACATCTTTCAGTTAAACATCGAAAAAAAATGACACTTGTTTTTCTACATAGTCGTTAATATACTAGAGATTTAGGCAGTTACGTTTTGCTTAATGATGTTACAGTAGGACTGGACACAACAAACATTACCTTTTTGTTGTTGTTGTTTCACAATATTAGCAGGAAATCTAACTAATCTAGAGAAATTCAGTGAGGAGAACCAACAGATATTACCTTACAAGCTGGGATTTCTTCCTTGCCAGGCTGGGACAAAAAACCCTTTTTCATACATCTGGGATGATTTTTATGACTTAAAAATGAGAGATATTTGCCACTGCTCTGTAGGAATTACCACAGCTCATGTCTTGGCAAGTGGAGATGAAGGGAGAATTTGGGGATATCACTTACACAAAAAAATTTAGCCTAGTTCAACCACACTGGAAAATAGCATTACTGAAAAATTTATCTAGACAAAGTAAGATTTGGAAGTGAGCATTCTGGCTAGGTTGGACCCATTCAGCTTTTGATTATTAAGCCTAACACATTATGAAACTCCACATACATGTTTTTACTTCTGAAAAACTGGATATGAGACTCTTATTCACTTAGAGAACTTCTTTGATACTTGTGTTGTATTTGTTTTTAATAGCTTTTTGCTTAATTTCTACTAAAGTGAAAGTAGCCTATACTGCATTAAAATAAAAATATAGTATTATAAGTGGCATCAGTCCCAAAGTATATGACAACAGTTCCTAGGAGACAGACAGACACACAAAGACCACTTGGTATGATAGTTAAGGGCAGAACTTCACATGGGTTAATTCCATGACAATGCCAGCAAAATTTCTTTTTGATTCACTTGGTTGAATGTGGTCATGCATTTAAAAATGTAAAGCATCTCTTACTTTTATAGAATGGAAAGCATATTTCTAATAAAGTCAAAGAAAGATCTTTAGTTATCAGGTCTACTGCTGTGTTTACGATAAATTTTTCAAATACGTTGCATTACACATCTAGAATCCTTTTAATCAATTCTGTATTATTATGAAGTTCATAGCAGATGAACTGTATAGAGATACTACTGATGTACCACAGTGATGGAATAAATCACTTCTAATTATAATTAAAAAAATAGCGTCCATATATCTTTTCTAGATTCTGTTTAAAATTCCTATTTCAAAAAAATCTGGCTGCTAGATTTCCCTGGAGGAAGAATAACAGTATTTGTTGCAGCTGGATCTTGCTGCTTTTGGATACTGGCATAACAATTAAGATTTGTACATTTTTAAATCAAAATTTATAAAGAGATGCCTTAATTATATACTATATATATTTAGTTTGTATTCTGTACAACAACACACAGTATTTCAAAAATAAAAATATAGTGAGATGACAGGACAAAATATCAGGAATACATATTATCTTAAAGTATCTTGGGTTGACCTACAGATTACAGACTAAAAGCTGCTACAGAATTTAAAGGAAATGAATCAGAATTTCAGTCAGGTAGTATGTCTCCTATTGATCATTTTAATATTAAACAATTTTGTATTTTTTGACAGCTGCATGCAAAGAGAAATAAGCTGATACATAAAGAGAAATAAATCATAGTAGAAAAGAAGATTAAAAAAACAACAGATCAAATTGGCTCTTGGAGTTTGTAGATTGTTCTGGTCTCACATTTGGAAAAAAAAAAAAAAAAAAAAAGGAAGAAAAAGAGAGAGAACTCTTGGACCCAAATAATAGTAGTCAAAATTTGGGAAGGAAGGCATTCAGTGTTATTTAGCCCTACCATACAACACAGTGGAGCATCTCTTTCCTATGTGATCACTCATGCCATTCCTGCAGAATAATTATCTCTGTAGAACAGCTACAAAAAAAGAACCATAGGAGATCCGTGTAGCAAATAACGTCTTGCTGCTTGAAAAGTTTAGTCCTGAAACCATTTTCAGAAATGAATAGTTTGTCACATTTTGTTATGATTTTGCCTATTTTTTCCAAAATCTTGGGGACCTCTGACTGCACAAAGCTCTGGTGGAGTCTTAAAAAATCTAGGATTATTGCTACTGCTCTTTCATCACCTCTCAAAAGAGGATCATCATTTCATCCCTTGCAGAAGTGGAAGGGATAATCAGGTTTTAGAATTCAAGCATTATTGGGATATTAGGTAGATTTAAGTTAGCATAAGGGGGATTGTAATATTATAAGCTATAGAGGTTGAAAAACAGGGAGATATAAAACTGTAAGCCTCCAATTGAAGTACAAAGCAGTAAACCCAGAAAAATGCTGACAACCATAATGCATCAGGAATGTAAATGAGTTCAGTGTAACGTAAATGATAATTGAGAACTATCACCGATAATTTAGGATGAGTGAAAAATTTATAATTGAGTCTTAGTACAATCTAGAGCTCAAGTTTCTGACCACACTAAAGGTCAATCTGCTTTCTCAGGTGTCTGTAAGTATTGCTGCTGCATTTCCTGCATTTTCTAGTATGAGTTCCTTCAATCTCATATGCAGTCAGATGGTACCTTGTAAGGCACCTAATAAAAATTACTTTTCTACCTGTGTGTCTTTTATATTAATGACTACATTCCAAGTTTTTCCATATCACAACAATTCAAACAACCAACCATGCCATAATATTATATCCGTGTTTAAAGCAAGCTAGTGATTAGTCCCTATTCCACTTATAATACCCAAAATATCGTGAAGGACAAGTGAAAAGGCATTCACAAAAATACACACAACTAAAATGCCTGGTTACCAGTGGATGATTATCTTTTGATCATCTTATTAAATCAATAGGTTAGTAGTGACACACCAAGCAGTTTATTTTGCCCTCAAGTAAAACTTCATGAAGGAACTTGGATTAAAAATGGCCTAAAGAAAAGACTTAATCTGGTTAGGAGATGACAGCTCCATCCCATATCAATTTACACAAGTCAGAAGTGGTTAGCTACATCAGTTTTCCTTGGTTATTGTGTTCAATCTTGAATAAATGAGGGGGAAATTCTGTCTATGCTCCTCACATGCAGTCATTTAACTCACTATTCTTTTCTGGTGAATCTCATACAGTGCTCCTTGGAAATATGATTAGCGATACCAATTACCACAGGAATATCAGTTGAATGGAATATATTTCATTTTGTTAGAGAGTAAGACATCAAGGAAATCTGTTGTAATTTCTATATCCTTTGCTATTTAATTCCTATACTGTTTATTTTTTATTTCAGAGGATAAGTATGAGTCCATTGCTCCCACTCAGTTTCTCATTATTACTCCATTAAGTCAAATTACAATATAATTCAAGAACATCCAGATTGATGAATGATGGTATTGCCTTTCAAAAGCTAAGGAATCACAGAGTGAACAGCTTCCTTAATCTATAGCTTTGTTTTTATCAGATGTTCAGGACAGTTGAAGACAATATAAATTATAGGAGTTTAGAAACCAGCCGCCAAACTGATGAATTGCTTGCAATAAGGATATGTTATAATGCAAATGTCAATAATACCAGAAATAACCATTAAAGGGAAAAGAAAGATCAAATAAAATTTGAGAAATTAATTGGCTTAAGCCAAATTACTGTTTAAAATGGAGTTTGTTAAAGAAAGGTAGTTTTACTGAAACTTTAAATTTAGATGAAGTCTAAATCTATATTTAGATGAAGAATTTCAAAAGGATTCAGATGTTACTCGCTATGTGCAGTTAAGTTATTGTCTGTTCTTTTTCAGTAACATGCATTGGCCATCTGGCAAGACTTTGTAGCTCGTATAATTTTTGTAGAAGGATACATCTGATTAATTAATTACCTTCTCTGCTCATAAAAGGTTCTCCTTAAGAAACATACAGAACCACGTCTCTCTCTACCTTATCTCATGATTTGTGCAGTTCACTGTCTCGTGTACAAAGAGCTTTAGCAGGCTGTTGTGCATTTAGCTGAAAGGTGTGGTTATCTAGTAGATGAAAAAGAAAATACAAACTTAAAATCAAGTATGTATTTAAGGCCTAAGTATTATAAATTAAATAATAATAATAATAATAAAATACTGGCATATAATGGTATAAGAGAACTTGCTCCAGTAAAAGAAACACTACAATACCTCTTGCCACAGACCTTCAGCCAAGGCCCACACAAACCTTTTAAAATTGTTAACAAGAGTTTGAGTAAGAAAATGGTTTGGATTTGATCCATACAATATGAGATTAGCAGAAACGATCGAGGACATGCTTTTACAGTTACCACCATAGACAGAGACATCTAACATCTCGTAATTGTAAATGTTTTTCAAATAACATATCAACACGAATGCTTTTATGGTAGTTTGGATGTCTTGGCACAGTTCATTCTGGCCGAGAAGGTGGTCTAGGTCATTATTTGACAAATTTCAGGAATAGATCATGACAGTCTTGCAGCTTCACATATTATTCCCCCAAATTAGTGAAACTGGCATTCAAGAAATGGACAAGCAGAGAATGCTTGAATTTTGAATGCATGGGAATGCACATACACATATACATTTACATAAAGAATAAGAAATTGCTTTATAATATTGTTCTCAATATCACCTATCAGGCATTAGATGTGAAGTGTTAAATAAAGTCAGCATAATTCATGGATTGTGAGAACACATGGAGAAAGAGAGTTTTGGACCTGGGCAGAGTCCGTTCCTCTGTTGAGGCCTACACTTGGCCTCTGCCAGGGCTCCCCTGACTCCAAGGAGCAGTACAGGGTGAGCCAAGAGAGTGGCTGTCCCCCTGAACCCCTGGGTAGCAGAGCAGAAGGAAGTAAAGCTTTAATGCCAGGCTTAGAGTCGCTTTTTGTGGATCAACAGCCAATGGGCAGAACCTGGCTGCAATGCATACAGAGATTCAGGAGAGGAGATGGAGGCAGCTGCAGGTCAGGGTGAGACCATAAGTTACACAGGAGGAAGAGACAGCAGTGATTTCATGGGTAGTGATATGCAACTCTTGACAATGCAGGTAACCCTGATGACCTAGGTCTCAGATCTATGCATTAAGTACAGTAATAACTCAGCAAATATTGAAGATAATATTTCATTCTAATGCATACACAAACAAATGACCTTTGCTCCTTTAGTTTTGTCATATTTTAAAACCCTCACATCATAGAGACTAGGATTTTCCTTCAAAATTCCACAAAAAAAAAAAAAAAAAATCACAGATACAGCAATATAAAAGACACAGATGATCAAAATACTAGAAAAGATGATAACCTGCTGAAAAAAAAATCACCTTATTTGTAAGATATAGAACTGCAAGTATTTGTTCTTGTTTTACTTCATCAAACTAAAAGTGATCTGCTGTTGGAGCACAGCCATATCTCACATTGCCAGCAAATTCAAACTTGCTTTCTAAAACAATTTTTGGGAAGTAACCAATCCTCAAGAATTGTAACTAGATGTAATCTATCTGGTGGAAAAAGAATTGTCTGATTTTACTTTTCTTCTAGCAGGCAACCATTTTTTATTTTTTATTTTTATTTTTATTTTTTATTTTTATTTTTATTTTTTATTTTTATTTTTTATTTTTATTTTTGATCATGTGGATGAGTCCTGCCTACAGGATAAAAATAAAAATAAAATCACAAAGACTGTAACTTAATAAGGGTATCTTTGGAAATAGACACAATTTCATCTACATGGAGAAATTTTACTGTCCATATCAAAATAAAAAGATGAGGGAGGACTGAAAGCTGTAAGAAGACTGTAAAACTGACAAAGAAGGCAACAAGATAGTACCAGACACAATCAAAGAGAGGATGAATCTGGAAAAAAAAATATAATGGCAAGAGATTTTTAGAATAACCACCAAACAAACTATACCTTATTGTCTGTATCTTATAGCCCATGTCTTTCATTTTGCTCTGGATTCAAAGTAACAGGACTGCACGACTGCTGTTAAAACTGTTTCCCTAGTGAAATTCTCATTAGTCTGACTGCACTATAGGAATCTATGGAATTAATCTAGTAAAGAAATCAATCCTTGAATCTCCATGTTTTTCCATCAAGACTTGGGTCTTGTAAGCCGCTCAGTGATACAAGGCTCTGTCTTTGACAGTCAGATCTCCTTTTTAGTATCTTTACCTCTGCAACTATTTTTCCTGAGGCATAAGTTCTATGGTCAGGTTTATAACCATTCAGATAAGCACAATTCTTTTTGCATCTGGTTGATCATACAGACATCTCTGGTTGGGTGATGGAAGTTTACATAATAATGAAAAATTTCCTTTGGATTGCAACTCTGAGTAATATGTCTATAAAATGAAAAATTACCAAAAGTTTCTCTCAAGATTTTAGACTTCATAAATAAAATAAAACAATACATTCCAAATACTCCAGTGGTATGTCAAAGAAAGAACATATATGCTAAGCTGAATGCATCTCAGAGTGATATTTTATACAACTGAGACAAGAGTTGATTATGACCAACAGACAATCCAAATATTGCTTACCTATAATTAGGATATTTCATTTTCCATTTATATTTCAGACAGACCCAGCACACTGAGATAATGCTCAATTACAAAATTGTTGCTTCTCCTCTGCCTTCCATATTTAGGATAGAAATATGTATTGTGCACAGTTTATATTGTACACCATATGCTTAGATAATCTCTCCAATCTGATCTTGAAGCATTATTTGTTATCTTTAGTTCGGCCTTTCTTCGTGATGTCAACACCATCAACAAACTACATAACACATCAACAGGCTACACAGTATTAAGGTTATTAGCACCAGTTGTTGTTCCTTTTAAGACACGCAATTTCAATGCAGTTTTGATTAATATGTTTCCAAAGGAAAAAAAAAAAAAAAAAAGAATAAAAAAATCCTCCCTACTACACCTTCTACATACATATATCATGGCTTAAGATCTGATCACATATCCTCTGCATGACCATGTACTAAAATCCTGACTGCTTATCCATATGGATGAGAATTACGTTTTACATTCTAAATGCCTCTAAAGTAAACAGCACTTCACTCTTTGCTCTTTTCATGTTTTGACAGTTACCCTAAGGATTTGTTAGCACTGAAATCAGTCCTGTTTTACTGTCCTACATGTAATTAGTCATGCGCATGTCTGTATGACTATTTTTTAATCTTTTTAAAGGTCATAGTTCTTGACTTATAGTCAGCTGAAACATTTTTGTGCTTTAAATGGCATGTATATTAGAGTACCTTGTTAAGCCCCTTAGAAAGAATGTAATATAGAATCTTCTTAAATTATCACTGGGATCTTTAAAAACCAAAATATTTGCTAAAGTTCTTTAACGACGTGAAAAATATTTTATACTGTAGAATATTCACACGAAGTATATTGAAATACCTCTGTATGCAGTGCATTTGGAATGAGTTTCATTTGTTCCTGAGTTCTTTTTGTCCAACCTCCACAGTGCTTCACTATTACAGGCTAGATAGGGCTTCTTGCGTGAACCAACATAGCTGGTTTAAAGGCTGTCATTCATTCCTCCAAGATGGAAATTATACTGTTCAGGTTATTAAGCCTGAAATACTAAAAAAGTGCTTTGCAAGGCAAAACTAATAACAGGTTTGCTGATAGGTAAAGGTCCAGTAAATACAGAGACATCATTCTGTTCAGATAGCAAATAATCTATTAATCAGATTTGTATTTGAATTAATGCAAGGGTTAATATGTAGAAAACTTTTGTTTAGATGTTGGAAAAAAAAATGTCACCTTCTTTCTACTTTGTGTTTAACTTCTGTCTTGTTCTGCAACAGCAAAGGCCTTTTCCCACTATTCATGGATCTATAATTTTGGATAAGGGATTAGGTGCTTGAAAATAATCCCAATTTACTTTCTTCCTATTGCCTGTGCTTTCTATTACTGTCCTAGGAGAGTAGCTGTTACGTGACAACCATGCTGGTACACAGTGTTAAACACAGCTGTGTTTAACCATATTTTTTAAACTGCTGATTTTTTTCCACACTGAAGTTTACTAAACTTAAATACTAACTGCTTGCCAGTTGCCTTGAGTTACCTCATGTATTTATAAAGATTATGGTGAATTCTATTCTTCTGTTTTAACCAAGCCCACGCATTACACCTCATTTGTCAAAAGCATAATTTAACTTGCTTTTTAATAGTTCATTTCCCGACATAGGCAATGTTATTCTTCAAATTACTGTTTCAAGAAAAATCTGTATGGGAAGAACCTCGTATGTTACAAAGGCTTCTCTAGGTCAAAAAAGTGCACAAATACCAAACTATATGAATAAATTTGGACTTTCAAAAAATACTTGTACCTCATTATAGCATAAATTCCTAAATCCATAACGATGTGCATTACAGATTGCTTAACAATATCTTAACATAACTTTCTCTTTCTACGTTTCTTGGTATGTATATCAGTGAAAAATGTGCTATTTTATAGATAACCGACTCTTTTTTTCTAAATATATCATAAAATAAATACAGTATTTCTACTGTCTATATTTTCTATGGATAAATATGGATTTTAGTAGCTAGTCAGTATAATCACTGCTATTATGGAAAAATATTTAATAAAATTCTTTTAAAAAGATGAAGAGTGACAAAATTAGGGAGATTCAACTATAGACAAATAATTGAAGATAAATATCCTAATGAAGTTCCATGAAAGAATGCAGATTTACCAAAATCCTTGAAAGTGAAGAAAATATCTGCATTTATTTTAACTGCTTCTATTACATCAACTGTTCTATCATTAGTCACTTTTGTAAGGCAGTGAGGATGCTATTATAACATCTTATTAACATGTACACATAGTTTAAAGCTCTTACTCTTATAAATGAAAACTATCAGAAAATCAATGAAAACTGTCAGAAAATCAGCCTCATTACCTATGGAAATAAAGCTTACGGCACTGCAATAATCTGTCTGTCTATCTGTTGGTCCTTCCCATAACATCTTTCAGATCCACTGGTTAATTCCAATCCAACCTGGCAGGCAGATAAAGGACTCAGGTATATTACCTTGCTAAAAAACTACATAAAAATGGACATAGGGTAGATGAGACAGACCCGGATTTTCCCCTGGGAAAAGGCAATCATTACTTGATGCTTTTCCTTCCCCAGAGGCGGCCCCTCGATGGCCTGTCGCACACACAGCAGCCAGCCATTTCACAGGAGGGCAGCTTCAACCATATCTTGTCCGTCTATACACTACAGAAGAGAAAGGGTGCACAGAGAATACGTACCACTCAGACAAAAAGTTGCTCTCCACAGGAAATTGACTTCTGTTAGCTTTCTGCAGATGTCCACAAATGAAGAACCAGCTGTCATGTTTAAACTGCCTGCAGTCATCAAGGATAATGTGATTTTATTTTCACTCTTTTCAACTGCTTTTCCTGGGTTTTCAGAGAACTAATGACAAGGTTTATAACATTAGAATAAAGAATTTATCCTGAACTTCCTATTTTTCTTCAAGCTACCTACATTTCATTTCATCCATTTGCTCATGTGTGGGATGTTAATAAAAACAGGTTAAATAAAAGGTTGAGTTATAACAGCTACATCATGGAAGAAGGTAATACGAATAAACAAAGATGCCACAGGGGTAGGTGGTAACATAGCAGAATGATCCACAATGAAAAACAATAGATGTGGAAAATCTCTGTCTGTGGATGTTTAAAGTAAATCTTTGTACTAAAAGGGGCCTGTGTATGGAAATGCAAATACCATCAAGACTGAACCTTTATTGCTGGACGACAAAGGAGGTGCACCATTTAAATCTCATAGGATTACAGAAGAAAATTTGCGTAAACAACCTTTGTGAGATTTTAATGGAATTTAAACTAAACTAAAATTACAGAAAAGCAAATTTTTGTATTTGGCATATCGTGAGTCTCATTGTCCTTCTAGGGTTTTATAACTATTTGGTTAATTACCAGAAAAAAAATACTATTATTCTTTGTCAAAGAAACAAGCAAAAAATTCCAAGACTTTTTGGAAAGCTCAAGACTAGAATACAAGACTGCCTTTTGATATATGCCTTCAGTAATGTTTTCTGAAAACACCGAGGGGCCTTGAGAATGGATTCTGGTAAGGTCATGAATCTTAGTTTTTTAGATGAAGATGGTCTTTGACGAATCAGAAATTACTTCAAGAAATTCTGGAAATTATTATACTTGCCTAAGAAAAAGCTGAAGAAGATGAAGAACAGGCAACAATTAGGATCTTTTAAAAAAGGAAAACAAGTTACCTTTTCTTTTGTACTCTCTGTAAAACCAATCAGCCATTTTGTTCTTTCTCTGTCCAGAGGACTTAATGATAATGGGTTTCTTTGATATACGTGAACCTGAATAATTAAGTACCTTTAAAAAAAGAAGAAGAAGAACCTATGCGTTTACCATCCTAAAATCACTTTATTATGCATCCATTACGGTTACTCTGGTTATATGAAATACAAAGGCAAGAAGAGTAAGAAAATGAAAACAGAAAAATGTCAGCATTGTTATGTGTTTTAACAAGTCACAGCTCGCTATTGACCCCACATCTACAGCCAAAAATGTAGCATACTTTGTTTACCTCATGTAAAGGATAATGTTTTAGCCATGCCTTTCAAACCCCAGGATGTGCACTCTCACTAAAGGAGAGACTATATGATCTGGGAATAGGTCTGGCAGAAAATCATGGATTTCATTAGGGCAAGGTGGTGTGGAATAAGAGCACACCTATGAATTCTATACCATATTCTCTACAATATGTTTGTGTTCCATACAGGCTAATTGTGTCTCTGTTATACAGAGAAGGAAAACTAGTATTGGTAGCCAAATCTTTTCATTTCTGTGCTTTTTAGGTTTTGAAGATCCCACGGATTTCAGTGGAATCAAATTTCAATGTTGATGTACATAGCAGCCTTGCTTCAAACACAATGCAAGGATTTTGCGCATTAATGGTAACAATAAACTACAAATACTAATATCTTACCATTCTCTTAAGTAGATAAAAAAAGATGAAAACATTATGTACAGTAATCTCTGATTGATTTTTTTTAACAGAATATTTTATATTATAATGCCAAGTAAACATTGCTGTAAAACCTTGTCTTTAACAAGAAGGAGGCTAAAAGACTCAGATTTATTCATTTACTTCTTTTCAGTGACAGCAGTGAGTATTTATAGCATGAAGATGGCAGCTTTTAAATCTATAAATGGCTTTTTGGCATTATAACTCAGGGTTATGGTATGGCTCAAACTGTATGCTTACAGAGTGGTATGTCAAAATGTAAAAGCATCAAATGTCATAGCATTTCAAAGTTTCCTATGCAGATGAAACTTACAAAATTTGACATCACAAAAGCAGATTAAATGTCTCATTAACAATGTATTTTACAATGATCTAGAATTAAAAAATATTACCACACACTAATCAGGAGTCTCAGAAGTCCTTCAACGAGAAAGTTTGCATTTGAAAGTAAAGCAAAAACTGTTATTCCACACCTAAAAGGGTGTAATAACAAACTGCATGTGTTTTTATCATCTTTGAGATCTGTATCCTATTAATACACTGAATAACACTTAGAAACACTCAAAGTACATAAATTAAATTCACAGTTTAAAAACTGCACTGCCATTTTTGTTTGAAGTAGTACTGAATGTGTTTTACATTCATTTTATATAGCACATTAATGCCAGAATTTTTTGAACATTTGAAAAATAAAAATACATGTATTTTTTCCACGATTTTTAAGTGTTCCCCCCCCACCATTTTGATCGTCTTTCCCTTTCTAGATTTCTCTTTCATATTTATTTGTTTCTGATACAATGAATTACCGTTCTTTCCAACTTGATAGCTTTGTGATACGGATATGTCTATTTTATCTTTTCTCCCATTAATTCTCAAAACAGCATCTAGCATTTATGCCTCTCATCAAAGTTAGCTAGCTGTATACATTCTTAGCCCATCAATTCAGTTTTGCTGGCAAAAGCATAAAAGTAGTAGATTAAGAAATGACATTGGCAGTTTTTTGAATAAAGAATGATGTGTTATGAATCCCTGCTGTTACTAGGTATGTCCACACAGCAATAACTACCACGCAACCAACCCTTTATTATCGCCTTTCATTGAATTTTATCATTTTTAAGAGAAAGGAAAATGGTGTTGACTGTCTGAGGGTGCAAATATAGCTACATCAAGGTAAAGGCTGCATAAAGATGGACAAAGAAAGGAAGAATGAACATTGGAAGAAAAAATGAGGAAAAGTGGAAAAAAATCAGTGAGGTAGGCATGGATCTAATCAGTCTAAAGCAAAAAAAAAAAAAAAGTTTGCTAGGCTAAAAAATAACTTTTGGTGGAGATTGTCAGAGTTCAGGAGCTCAGGTATGCAGATGTCTGCACTTCAATAGAAAGTGCGGACAAGATCAAGGTATTTGTTTTGGTGAATAAAAAGAGTTTGAAGATGGAGGCATCTAACAACAAGGAAGTGGTCCAGACACCGAGAAAGTGTTTCACATTTCACTGAGTACTTCACTTTGTAGGTGCTTGATTTAATTTCATCTGTATCCTTCAGAGTGATTTTTTCCCAAGTCTCTGCAATTAGGCTCCAATATGTGAACGGAAGTAAATTAGCCATACGACCTATATTCAAAAACACAGTAGGTGGTTTGTGTCCTCTAGTTTTACTTCGTAGCTTAGCTGCCAAAACAGTCACTGAAGAAGTCAGAGGGCCTGACACTAGTTTGTCCCACTCTCGGGAGCCTCTTAAAATACAAACTACAGCACAGTTGGTCAGAAATCTCATTGGTCTCATTGTGAAAAAAGGTCATTACACATTTAAATGAGGACAAAGAGAAATCCCAAAAGAACTACTCTTCTTATCCATAGTAGCTGCATATTTAGCAAAGGTGGAAAAACTTCATTTCTGATCTCTCCTTGCCAACACTGTCTATCCATTTAAGCTTAATTCGTTAATTAATTGGCACAGTGTGTGAAGCAGGGAGCAAATTGATGACTTTTGAGTCTTCTGTTTGTAGTATTTAATTACTGGCATTGATTTCATTCAGTTTTAAAACTTTCAATCAGCTTGCTGTGGACAACGTATGATTTTCATACATGGCATTATTAGCTGTTCTGCAAACAGAAGTAGGTGCTCTGGATCTTGTATTGGAAGCTAATTTGTATTTGTGTCTTTGAAATTCTCATGGAAGTAACTGGGATGTGAATATGAGCATACATATTTTACCAGTTTAAATAAAATTAAGTTTTAATTAGTAGACAAAAATCTAATTATAGTGCAGAAACTAAACCCAGTAATATTTTGGGATGGTCATAATTCTGAATTTATCTGAATTTATGTGACTGACATCCATCTAATAATTAATGATATACAAAAATAAAACTGCAAATTGAACAGGATATATTGTACCTCTTTAATGTTTGTTAAATCTTTAAACTAATCTCAATTTTTTTTTTCTCATTTCTTACTCTCAACAGACTAGCATATAAAGCAGATTTATAATCCCAAAGGGTCTTTTTCCTTCTAATTATTTTAAATGTATTAAGAACAATCAATCTTTATGTACTCACAGATATATCAAGTGAGAAAAGTAAAAACAATTAACAGTAATATTATAAAACTACTTCAGAATTCTACTCTGAAATGTATATCTTGCATGTAAGTCTGACCAATTTTTAATTTTTCAGTAGTCTGATATTTATTTAATATAACCTTTACACCAAGTCTGATTTTCAATAGCATTTAATTAACCTGTGCAATGACTGTACTTGTGTACATAGATTAAAAATTTGTAAAAGTAATGGTCAGTTAGGCAGCAACTAGTATAATCTTTACATACAATGACATTAATTATGTTCTCAAATTGGGCACATCATTGCTTTAGACAGTATAAAATTCTGGCCTTCTAGGTGTATTCCTTTTATCTTATCACAAAAATTTTGAAGTAATACCTATTTATAGTGCAATTCATTCATGAGTTCATTTGAGACAATATTAAACTAAAAAGAGCCTGCTAAAATACAAAAATGAGCAGCATGTTTATTCTATGTTATTATTTTTTCTAATGCCATTCATTCAGTAAGAAAGGGGAAAAAAAAAAAAGTTAACTCCATCCCAGCCAGATCCAGCATAACAGTATGTCATAAGCAACAGATTTCTTCTTCTCTCCCTCCTATCCAAAGTTATACAGCAACTTTGGAAATTAATCCACTAATGTAAAAGTAAATGAAGCTGAATTAATAGAACTTCAAGATCAAAAACATCAGAAAATGACTGTTACTGGAGACAGTAGATAGCAAAAGAATGTGAGAAGTTAGAAGTTAAAGAAGGGTACACTTTATGCTTCATTTTCTCACATTTTCTTTTGGAATTTGACATTCAAATTAAAATGCTTTAGTCATTTAGGCACCTTTTTATCAACCTGTTGCCTAAAGAACCCTGTTCTGTAATAGAAAATCAAAGCAAAGTAATTTCCTTTGTGCCATCTTAGATTTTACAGAAAAGTATTGCTGATTGTTTTGAAATGAGTAGATTTAAATCAGAAAGAATGTTCTGCATTTACATGTATGCTGGATAAGAGATACTCCAAAAGAGAAAGACTGGCATAAATAGCTTGATAGCTTAAATTCTGTGTTCTTTTCTCTGTTCTTGATTTTCTCTCAATCATCCATTTTTATGTATCGTTTTCAAAGTGTTTCTTTACTAGCAATAATCCGAGTACAGGATGATAAAGCATTAGCTAGGTGGTCAAGGGACCTCACTCTACCCTGCACTGGTGTGGCCTCACCTCGAGTACTGTATACAGTTTGGGGCACCACAGTATAAGGATATAAAACTACTACAGAGTGTCCAAAGGAGAGTGACAAAGGTCGTGTTTGTTCAGCCCAGAGTAGAGAAAACTGAGGGGAGGCCTCATGGCGGCCTGCAGCTTCCTCACAGGGGAGCGGAGGGGCAGGCGCTGAGCTCTGCTCTCTGGGGACAGCGACAGGACCCAAGGGAACGGCATGGAGCTGGGACAGGGGAGGGTCAGGGTGGTTAGGAAAAGGTTCCTCACCCAGAGGGTGGTCGGGCACTGGAACAGGCTTCCCAGGGAAGCGGTCAAGGCACTGGGCCTGCTGCAGTTCAACAAGCGATTGGACAATACTTTCAGATATATGGTCTGATTTTTGAGTGGTCCTGTGTGTAGCCTCAAGTTGGACTCAGTGATCCATCCTTGCAGGTCCCTTCCAGCTCAGGTTATTCTATAATTCTATGATTTACAGTCAAGCAAATCAAGCTCACCCATTCCCAGTATCAAGGCATAGTATGTGTATCTGCTCAAGATCTGTAGCAGCTAATAATGTATCTGCTCAGCGAAAGACTGAAGGCAAAGGGGAGGATAAGTAAGCCTTTTCATTTGATTTGATAAGTAATTAAAGAACAGCATCCTTGAAAAACACGAGCATGTAACAACATCAGTTTGAATTGGGAGGAGCTCAGTGAGATGAACGCTCACATTTATTAGAATGCATTAAGCTTAAAACTACGTTAAACACAAATAGAGGAGCAGATCCTACAAAGGTTGTGCAAGTTACTCTATGTGAAAGAAACAGGAGGAAGATTCAAACAAATCTGTGTTCATACACAGAAGCATTCGCCAGAGACATAACCAACAGGTTTAACTGCTGGAAGAACTAAGATGAAGCAGCTATGAAAAAGCAAAAGTACATACTGCACAATGACTTTTTGTAGTCTAAACAGTTTTTACTGTACTGAACATTGCTTACTGCCAAACAAAAACTTAGAAAAGTGAAACATACTGGCTGCATTCAGAACTACAACACGTAAATGTTTTTATCAGTCAGTTATTACACATTTCTTTTCCATTTGACTTTATATATTTCTTATTTTAAAAGTACTGCCTGGGATGCCTTGGCTCATCATTTCTATACTCTAGCACATTACTTAAATGTTCTTTCATTGACCATATAATTTATATATGTATATACTTTTTTTTTTTTTTTCAACAAAACTAGCATTTGGAAGTCAAGTATTGCTATAATGCACACAAAAATTGGTCAAAGAATATATAAAAAAATATATGGAGCATATATATGGCAATACGAAGTATATTAAATTTAAAGATTACAGCTGGGACAAGGATTAGTATATAAATATACATAACAAACGTTATTTTCTACTGTAAGAAATCCACCCATCTTACCTGAAGGACAACAGGACACCTCTAAACTTTCACTTTAGTCCTTCCACATGCAGTTGGTTCTGTGGGCATTGTAATTTTTGATGTCAGGTTTAAAATCACTCATCTGGTGAAATTTCCTAACAAAAAAAACCCACAACAGTGCTATGTTAAAATACATATATTGCTTTTCTTTGTTTATTTTTATACAGAAACCTCACCAGGAAGGTTATCTGCACATTGACACATGCATCTTGGTTCCATTATCATAAGTATCCATTCAGAGCTTCAGAGTTGTTCAGTAATATACGCTGTATTTGTACATATTTCATTAATCAATCCTTTCAAATTGCTCAGCTTTTTCAAAAGCACCCATCTCTCAGAACAGTCTTTCCCCTCCCTTCATGAGGAAAACTTATCAGCCTTAGCATCCAAAAAGATTTTTACTTGCCCCCTTGAAAAATGGTTGCAAAATCAAAGGAGAAAAGTTGTCTGTGCCTTTCCTCCGTGAACAATAGGACAAACCTTTGTCTAGGTAATCAGACAGCAAGAGCTCAGTCCTATATTGCACCTTGAAATGTCTGCTAGGTGTTTTCTACTAGTTCTAGAGTCTACCCACACATACTTTAGTCAAAAATAATTTCTCAAGCATAGATAAAGGTTGAAAAAGCACACCGACATCAAAAGTACATGAAGGCATTGTTTCCTATGTTAACATGAGAAAATTTTCTTTAACCAAGTTCTTATTCTTTACTTCCCTCTGACAGCATAGAGATCACAGCTGCTTCTGCTTGATGTGTACAAGAAAGCTCAGCATTTTTATCCGTGCATTCCAATAACATTTATTTTTACTAACAGTAACTGTAAAGAGCAACTCTTCTAACCACTCTCCACCCCCTCCCCCCCCCCCCCAAAAAAAAAAAAAAAAAGGCCATCACAATGGTTGTGAGTGTAACGTGATGGAAGCTTGCTTTTCAAAAAGCAAACTCTGTCTACAGTGCAATCCAAGGTGTGGCAGCAATTCTGCACTGACACAGCTCATACAACATATACAGCTCCAACCAACTCAAAATTAATATTTTGGCAATAGCAGCTGTGAAGCAAAATGCTTCACATGAAAAGAAAAGGATGTTGGATGGTACAGAAAATAAAAAAAAAAAAAAGAAAGAAAAAAGGGAATGCAGTGCTGTTTTTGAGAGGGTAAAAATCAAAAGGGGTTCAGGAAAGTAAAAAACACTTTCTTATTAAAATTGATGAGTGTTAAAAAAGATGACTCCTAGGGAGTTTTCTTTTGATTTAAGTTTTCATACAAAATAGTTGCACAAGTTGATGAAAAATTAGTTTTACAGAAATATATAGAAGAATTTGAAAATACAGCCTTAGATATATATAAATCTTTGAAGCTGTAGACTTATTTTGACTTACAGGAGATTCAAAGGGAATGCTGCTATTGGAGTCAGACACTTCTCAAGAGCACCACTTTGAAATTGTGTTGTTACCACAGAAAGGTCCAGTTTCTCTCTTCATGGGTCTGCTGACTGGTTCAATGCATCTTCTGTCATGCTGCTGCACTGGGTTTCATCTCTTAAGGGAAAAAAAGTGAAGAATAGAGGAGTAGTAAACGGCACAGCAATCTATAAAACTATTGGCATTTCAAGCATGTTCAGTATGTCTTTGTGATTAAAGGCAAATGGTGCAATACATGCTGATATTTTTTATCTGTTTTTGAAAGACACGGTGTCTGGACTTCTTATATCAATACTAATCTGAGCTTCTGTAACAGTATAGTATTTTTATTTGATGATATTTTGATCCTAAGATCATTCCTTATGTTCAGAGAGCTTTAAAGCAAAGAGCACTTCGTATATCTGTCCAACAGTCCACAATTGAATGACTATGATTCATTCACTAGATGGGAAGAAAGTTCCTTGATATTAGTCTTGAAAGCAATCTGTCATTAGACTGGCACATTAGCTTTGTTCAAATTCATTTGTGAGATTCTTTGCAGGAAATAGTGGCTAATAAAGTACGGAAATGATAGAAGAATATTGAGGCCCTATTAAATCATTAAACCCAGTTCCTTCTCAAATATAATAAAGGCTTTGAACAGCTAGACAACAGTCTATAAAGTTGCATTTATATTTTAAGAAAAATAATAAAGTCTGCCTCCATACCATTGGGTCTTAAAACGCAAGGAATTGTTTCAGTTGTCATTCGCTTTCCAAAGCTGGTGTGACTGATACCATCAGGTGTCTTTTCCACTAATACAACCTCAGGCCTAAGACACAGGTCAAAATCCCACACTCTCAAAATAAGGCCTGGGAATGCATGATTTATAATGTGCTGATCGAACTCAAATAGCTGCCTTGTGCTTTGCTAAATCCTGCAGAGAGCTTTGGCTGAGATCTGGATAAACAGCTGAACTTTAGGTTGATAAAATACTTCGTGAACTTAGACTATAGAGTGTTATATACAAATATTAGTCTTCAGAGTCTCTATGTTTTATGACCCAGGTTTCTAACTTCCTCATGAGAATTATATTAGAAAGATCAGTATAATACATACTTGCAGACATAGACATAGACTAGGAAGGCTGGATTAAGGAAAAAAAAAAAAACACAACATAAAAAACAGAAAACACAAAGAAAGGGAAAATGGATGGGAAAATATTTCAGAGAAAGTATAAATATGTAATCTTGGGATTTTTGGTAGTTCCTTATCTTAAAATTATTCTTCATTCTTGTCTTTTGGGAATTCATTCTCTTCATCAAATTCATGAACACTTTCTTGCCAGAACTATTTGTAATTTTAAAACAAGAATTTTCTCTAAGCTTTGAGAAACACAAGGCAAGGGAAGGCAAGGCAAGACACGTTACCTCTCATGCAAATAGGTGCAGCACATATTCTGTAGTGAATAGCAGGTTTTTCATTCTCTATAGTACACTCAGGATTTCACCTACAAATTAGTTTTTATATATGTATTTATTTTCTTCCAGTATTAGTGGTATGTTAATACATGTATACTATTTTCTAAGAGCTAGAATGTAGTATACAAAGTTTGTGATGTGGCAAGAGGTTGGCTGTGCAGCAGTAATAGTCCCAATAGTTACCTCCTTGTGAGCACACGCAAAGACAAATTACAGGAGCAGTTGCTGCACAGGAAAATTGTGGAGCCTTGTTCAGCCAGAAGCAAAATCAGCACCTTCTTCTTTCATAGACCTGTGTGCTAGCCATGTTCCTTGGGGAGCACCTTCAGCCTGGGATTCTTTCACATTATACCACCTTCTGGGCTCAGTAACTAAAGCCATACAGTGGCCTTAGCAGGGAATGGCTTTAGGATGTTTTTATGTTTAAATCCTAGGTATGTAAAATAATCTTTTTACAGCGTAAGCTTCTTCTAAAGTTAACATTTATCCAGAAGTGACATACACGTTGAGTTTCTGAAAAAAAATAGTTTCATATAGGATTTCAGTAGCTGTTGGTATAAAATTTATAATTGTTTTAGAGACACCTTATTTACATCTCCTAACATATAAGAAAATACTGCCATCTGTTGTTACATACAGTAAGTGCAGCTGCTTTCTACAATTAGTATTTCTTAGATTAGTTTCACATCCCTCTGCTTTATCTTTGCTGCTTTAACAACTCACTATTCAATTGTTTCCAGGAAAAGCTGTGCAATTCCTGTCTCACATTAGAGTAGGCTAATGAATTTCAATGTGTTTACGTGGTTAAACGTTGACACATGCATAATACTTTTATTTTTTAGTAGAGGGCTTGGTTAAGGATTTGGGGGAATTATGTCATTGAACAAAGGGTGATTTCTACAACCATTATACATTAACTGTTAGGGTGGCTAACAACCAGGCTGCTGAGAAAAATCAGTGCATTTAGTGCTGACACTGTTTCTTAAAAAGCCTGGACTCTTACCTTGATACTGTAATGAAGCAAATGGCCTGAGGTAACTTGTAGGAAGTTTAGAGTTTGCGATACAGAAGAACCTGTGAAGAATGATAATCTTATTGTAACACATGCTCTTTCTAAATACATCTAACATTTTTCTAATACATCTAACAAATGATTTTATATTTTTATATCATAAAATTTTCCTGATTTTTACCCCATTCAGATACTTAGAGTTATTGTTTAATCTCTTAATGACCAAGACAAAAAATAATCATTGTGAAACAAAAATCCTTCAACAAGGGGCATGACATTTACAGTCTTCTGCTTTATTCATAGTTTATTCCAATTAGGTTGCACATATTTAGTTTCTCAGGTTACACTGTACTGTATCGTTTTACTAAAAAAAGACAAACACGGGTAGTACATGAAGGAATGGAGGGAAAGGTTTGGTTGTATTTCAGAGGACTGTGGGTCTTTCAGTACAACCATCTGCATTTGAAATTTTGCCTTTGAATTCTTACAGACACATTTGACGGGAGAGAATATGATACAAACTAGATTTCAAAAAAGGAGAGCAAAATCTGTGCGCAGTCTAATTTTAACCAGTTCTTTCAACAGCACTTAAAAATTATTCTGGTTCTGATTAAATGTCTTCTGCTTTACTTTCACCATCCTCATCTTTCCTATTCTACCTCAGCCTTTTGCTGTGCTCTTTATTTCTTTTCTTCTGGTTTTAACCTATAACTTCTTGAAAATTTGACAAGCTATCACTTAGTATGAGAAGCTGAAAGGATGCAAAAGCTACAAATACTTCAACATAGCTGCCAGCTTGTTCTTGTTATTTTTTGTTAATAATGTGTAATTTACAAAAGGCACAAGCAAAATATCTTTCTTACCGATATGGACAGCACAATCTAATCAGGGTGTTCACGAGGCTTTTATTCACAAAGGTTAAGCTGATGGAGACTAATCTACAACCAGAAAAAGTGGGCTTCACATTATGATTTGTCCAAAGGGCACTGAATTACTGTATTAACCATAGAGGGAGTCTAGGAAGATTACCCTCATAAGATTAAAGCTAGGCTTTTGGACAGTCACTGTGGAAATACCATGTTAGTATAAGATGTAGCTGCCTTTACAGTATTATATGGATGTATATCTCTGCTAAAATTTATGCGTCACAGCTGCTAATATGACTGGTCTGGATTACTTACAGATCATGATCTAAATTGTCTTCTATATTGTCACTTTTTTCTTTTGTTTCCTTTGTTTCTTCCTCCAACTCCTTATTTTATTTTTTCTTCAGAAGTAGAACATCTGTCTAAAGGAAGTCTGTCTCCAGCTGCATTTGCCTTTTGCTTCTATAACTTCTTATGAATACAAAAATGCATGAAATGAATTACAAAACATTACTAAAGGATTGACAAAAACAATCTGGTGACATATAAAAGCAAATAAGATTTATTTTTTTTTTTAAAGATAGATAATTTTGAATATTTATCTCAACTTCCCATCCTTCATAACACTTTGTAAACTTTTAAGATACAGCTATCATTGTACCTTTTTTTTTTTTTTTGTATCTGTCAATACTCTAAAACCCAGAACTGAAAACTAATTCTGAGACAGATACTAATAAAATTACAGGATTATTCTATGTGTACATCATAAGTGAGGTTTGGATGTGTTTAAGCCATGTCAAGGTTTTCATTTTAATTTTCTGCACCTGAAAATGGACACCTGATGAACCCAAAATGAAGCATTCCCTAAAGGAGATGCAGATGAATGCAGTGTAATTCTCTACACCTGGGCTGATGCATCCCCCCCTAAATTTATCCTGATTACAGGCTCAGTGCAGCTATCATTGGAGCACAGGGTACTATCGGGCTCTCCACAACAGGGTCCACTTCTTAAGCATGGCTGGAGGTATGATGGAGGTAAGCATGGCTCTGTGTATGA
Source organism: Aythya ferina (assembly GCF_964211825.1). Lineage (NCBI taxonomy): Eukaryota > Metazoa > Chordata > Aves > Anseriformes > Anatidae > Aythya > Aythya ferina. The sequence goes on along the minus strand of NC_140301.1, from coordinate 8,057,530 downwards.
TGGTAGAAAGGGCACTCATTCAGGGAGTGGGAGACCATCTGCTGCCATTTGGGAATGCCCAGCTGTCTTGCTTAAGAAGTGCTATTGAGCAGAAACCTGCCGCCACCCCAATTCACCACACCAATGGAAATGACATGAAGCAGCAAAAAATTATGGTGTGTGCAACTGTAAATGGGATATGCAGATTCGGGATCTTTCTCCCACAATTCTAGTACATATTTTCTGAAGGCTGTTCTGGTAGCAGAAACAAAACTTAGGCACCTGTTCTGGAAGGCTAACCCTGTATATAACGTCACGTTACCGGTTTTATATCAGTATGCAGGTTTTGTTATCAAGGATGCACAACATGCAAGTTTCTGTTGGCGCTGGAAGTGGCTAGAAAGGTTATGCATTTATTACTAAATATAAAATATACACAAAGTATTTATTTGCAGCATTTAGAGAAGATGTGAAGCAACTTAGAATTCTCTGATTCTGGTTTTTGAGTGATTATAAAGTTTGTGAACACAGACAAACTTCTTTCTGAAGAAATTCTCTCTGAGAAGATTGTCTGTGGATTGCCTACACTGAGAAACAGCGATGATCTTTTGATTCCAGAAAAGTGAACAGGAACCTGACTTCTTACTACAGAATTTGAGTATACTCACTTTTTAAGGTTTATGTGAGATATTAACAGCATTTACAAAAATAGAAAGTGTTTGAATTCAGTAAAAAGTTTACCAAACTTAAGTTACATTCAATGTTAGTTTTTGACAGAGTATCCACTACAAAATACAGAGGAAACAACCTTCATGATCATTGCTTTGGGAATGCAAACAGCACATTAAACCTGCAAGGAGAATCCTGACAACACGCTGTGTGGCAATGAGATTTCTTCCCATTCTAAAACACCAGCTTCTATTTGCTTAATGCTCCTGTGGTTGCCAAGTAAATTGCTTCAGGAAAGTGATCCAAGGTGAAATTATATAAAAACAACCAATACGACAAACAAACCAAGAAATAAAATCACAACGCAGCAGGATAATTTCACTGCTCAAGTTTAGAGAATAGTCCCACATAGAGCTGGACTATTCCTAACACCGAAGTGGCTGAGGACAGAGCAATGGGGGGACTTTTTCTTCTGGCTTTGGTGTTGGAGACACTAGCATAGGGCTCTACCTTTAAGCCTCGATTCTCCACCTATTCTATGAGATTCCTTTCCCTTGAGCTGTAAGTGGATCCAGTGACTGAAACAAATGGTAGAGAACCACAAGAGATAAGGAGGAGTACTTTTAGTAGCCTTACAGAAAAGAAAATTCAACGACTTAGCAATGAAAACAACAAAGTCAAATGACTCCAAAATACGTAGAAGTCAGAGGTGCAGAAGCTAGAACAATTCGTTAATGCTCCATGTAAGAAGATCTGAATTATTTTAAGAGCACTGTATTTGCATTTTAGATATAGCAGAATGAACTAATTATGAAATGTATGCGTCAAAGATTTCAATTTCAGGCTTGACTTTACTTTGAAGATTAATTTTTTACTTTATCATTTTTGCAGGCAGTTCAGTGGACAGCCTTATTTGAATGTTACTCATTGTTCAGTGATGTATGAAGTGTATTTAATCAATGTGAAGAAAGTAATATTAAACTATTATGAGAAGCATCAAATGTTCTAAAAAATCTCAAACAGAAGGTCAAAAGGTAACAACTCTGCTAACAATATGAGAAACAGTGTATTTAACTTATTCTTTACATCCAAGCTTTTCATGGTATATAAATTATCTTTTGTCACATAAAATTAAAGTGTAAAATGCATTTTTCTATCCCCTTGATTAAAATTATCATATATATAATGAATCGGACATTTTTCCATGTTTTGCTAAGAGAATTTTAAGTAATTATTTAAGAGTTGGTGTGCATTTTAAATGGCCGGCTGCAAAAACCTTTGACAGGATGGTCCTCACAGTCATTAAATCATTTATCAGCATGTTCGTTATTACAGAATGAAGTAATTGCCAACAAGGACAGTTATTGCAGTAATTCACATTTCCACAAGTACTGCGAACCCCACTTTAGGAAGATCCAAGCCTGATCTTAATAAAACTTTCACATGAACCTCTGCTTCTTTTGTTTGTTTGTTTTTCCTTTTTAATCTTTTCAGAGTCACTAACACAATGACAATCATCTTAGTTTCAATTAAGACAGCTAGACATAAGGAACTATTCACCCAAAATCTACGAGTGGAAAAACATTCATTTTCAAGCCAGCAGTTCCAACCCCATCGTCCAGTGCTGCTTCGTTTGAAATATACGTCGGATTTCTGTCCCTGTCCAAACAATCAATGGCCACATTTTAAGTGCATTTTCACAGCGGGAGCCATAGGTTAGAATGTCCTGGATATAAAGCCACAACTCTCTCAATAGTGCTGCAGACAGCCTCAGTGGTTAGTGTGGAAGGCATACCACCAGCCAGAAAAGGAACTGCCCAAAGGCAATGGAGCTGTGCCAACTGAGAACACTTTTGGACAGACTTGGACTGAAAATATTTATTTTTCATGTACCCTGACTCACAGTTGTAGATCATATAAACAGTAATGGAGGAAGAAATACTGAAAAAAACACAACCTTCTAAGGCTTGCGCTTCGTATGTCAAGGAACTCTTGCTCAGAAATGCAGAAGCTACTTTGAGAGGAACAGAAGGGACTCAAAGGGAAGGGACTATGTGCATGCAAACCTTTGACAAGGTAAGATATTCTCAAATGGTAACACAAGGGTAATACTCAAAGTCTGTATGAACTAAGGGAAAATTCAGTACTTAAGAGAAGTGATAACTTTGGCTACTGTGGCTTTTGGAGTAAGTTTATCATTAAGGTTATTGATAGCTTTTTTTTTTTTTTCCCCCATTTGAAGCAAAGTTTAATTTATTTGAATGCAGTTAACTTTATTTCCTACCACTACTAAAATAAACTGCTGCACTCTCTCTTTAACAAATTTGTGATATCTAATCTAATAATGACAGATGCCCTTGCTTTTGTTTCTATCTCCATTCCAGAGAACTTGCAGTTTCACAGGCATAAAGCGATAAGAATTCCAGACTGGGACCTTCACTAGGGAACAGGCTTTGAATCAGCAGCACTTCAAGTGGCTAGTAGAAATGTTTTCAGTAAAAAAGCAAAACATTATTTGAATTTGGTACATTTCTTTCAACAGACCTTCTCAGTTTCTGCTTCGACTTAGTAATGTTACAGAGAACACTGCGTATAGTCAAAGTTAACTGCATACAAGTACATTATAAACATTTATATGCAGCAATGAAATCTGATATAGAAAACAGACCGGCAAAGGAAAATGTTTCTAGCTTCTCACAACCTTTGAAGAACATAAAAAAACATGAAATGAACAAGCATGATAAAAATGAGGTTTCAAAAAAAGTCTTCCACTGGATTTAGTGTTTTATTAAGACCTTCCTTCTGCAAACACAGCAAATGCATTTTAATATTGCCACCATTAAAAGTTCCATTGGCTTGCTGAAATCAAGCATAACTAAGTCTTTTCAGGATTTGGGTTATGCTGTCCTGCAGAATGCTTGCCTTCCTAACTTTACAATCAGAGGTAACTGTACAACATCCCTGGTGGAAAGTGCTATTATTAGAAACCTATCTGGCTATTTTATGCAGATTTTTACGTAACTGGCATTTGAAACTTATGTAAACAATTATTATTATTATTATATTTTATTTTATTTTTTACTACTGCAAGACAAACAAAACAGAACTAAAACAAAACCAAAAACAGTTTAGCTTTTTTGGTGGTATTTCTTTCGTTTAAAAGTACTACACATTTTCACAAGGAAGATTTTTTTGTTTTGTTTTAAAATAAATTATTTTTATTGCTTACATGAATATATAAATATCTGTTCTCTCACATTCCTCAGACTTACTTTTACTATTCTAATATTTGAATTAAAAGTTAAAAATTAAAATTAAAAGATAAATTCAAACACACATGGAGGAGACAAACATTTGAAGTTTTTCTGATGAACAAAATAAATGTGTTCCAAATTCACTGAAGTCTCAGATACCAAAACTACATAGTCTGACAGACAACACTTAAGTACTTTTGGTTCAACTTTCCAATAAATTATTTTATTGAGTAAAGTTGATCTTATCAAGTACAGATTTAATACGGTTGAAAATTATCATTATTTAGATCACCAAGAAAAAATGAAGACTAATTTATGTATCATTACCTGACAGCACTACTGCTGATGCTTTGGTGAAACCTAAAGGTCCACATGACAATACAGTGAAACTCAGAGATTTAAACAAATCTTTTAAATTATTTGGATTATTAAAAGCTATTATGTTAATTTTAAATTTATGTTCATCTTGATAGCCAACTGTTTTTACTGTTCAACTTGTCTTTATGTCAAAGATGCAGGAAAGTACCTAAAATAGCACTCAGAGCCTTATATTACACATACCGACCATGCAGAGCTCAGACTCAGTAAAACACTTGTCCCAAATTCTTTGTCTCTGACTCATGTCTGGTTAACGTAACAACAAAACCTTTTCATTTAATACATATATTTTGTATAATAACCAGTGAAAACACATCCAAACAATGCTCAAAATCTGATTTAAGTGGCAAAAAAAGTTTGTTACTATTCTTATCTTGTCTTATGTAACCTATCATAACTCACAGCACAAAGATTTATAATGTTGATCTTGATTTAAATTGTTAATACATGAGTTTACAAACTGTTCTACTAAATTTGCGAGATGTGACACTATCTAATTTGAGCAAGATTAGATAAATTAGTTACAGTTCATGATCAGAAAAAAACGTGTTTAAAATTATCTAGAAAAATAAAAGTGGGTTAGATAGAAGTTACAGTTGTGATGGATTTTCCTCATTATTACCTTCACACTACAGAGAGAGGATTTTTTTTTTTTTTTTTTTTTTTTTTACACTCTACCCCAAAAAATTCTATGATTTTGAGCCTTTTAGAATGCCATAACATTTTATACTGTCTCCCAGTCCCCTCTAATGTCAAATAATAGAATCTGTTAGGGTAAGTATTGTAGAATCATAGAATGGTTTGGGTTGGGACGGACCTTAAAGATCATCTAATTCCAACACCTCTGTCCTGGGCAGGGAAACCTTCCACTAGACGAGGTTGCTCAAATCAATGCACAGAACTTCACACAAGTTCATCAGTGACAGTTACGTGCGTCTATAATTCTTTAAAAAGAGACAAGCTTATTCCTGGGACAGGCGCTAGGTTCAGCGTAGGGAGCCAAGTGTGAAACTTGTAGTAAGAACACCTTACAAGCATGTGAAAATCTAACATATGTTGCAGATTGAAGTTACTGTCTTCATAGTATTGGTTTTGGCAAGGTGGCAAAATAATCTCTCTTAAATTAAGAATAAAGCTGAAGCTCTGTGTTGCAGATGTTTCATTCATAGGAACAAATTCTATTGCACATGAATTTTCTGTTATATTTGAAAGTTTCTCAGTAATGCGGAGGAGGTAATGTAGGCAACATTGAATTCCCAACTAGTTTTTAACCTGGTATCGAAGTAAAAGATTTTGTAAAAATTACAGTAGAGATTATTTCAGTTAGTAAGCTGTTGTGGTATAATTGTATGAGTGTTAACTCCTTGAACTAAGTTGTACACTACCACCTATTTCTCCTGACTCAGAACATTGTCTATAATGTATCAGTGAGTCACTAATTTACATACTTTGGTAGCTGAGAATTGATCTTATCTTGATTTTTCCTCCGTTCCTACTGGCACTAGGAAGAGGCTCTTGAAACAGACCCTCAGTAGCATATGAATCGTTCTGTGAAGCTTCTGACAAACTCTCTGCCTTACTGTTAATGAATATGTGTAGAATATGCCAAAAGGTCTTTGCAGAAAACGCTATTATGCTGCCAAATTTCAATGTATAGTGAATCTTTATAGACAGCTTATAAGCCCTTATAATTGCCTTTTATGAAAGCTGACATATTTAAAACTATAATGGCATTAATGACTGCAACTGTTATGACTAGATACGTACAAAAAGTTTTATCATTGTAGAATCCCGTCTGTAATGTCACCCACCAGAGGGTGTAGAGGTGTAATTTCTTCTAGCAGCACTAGGTGGAGACAGTGATTCACACAATGCTTGCTAACATACATTTTTCCAGCTGCTGTACCACAGCTTCTGCCAGTTAGCATGATTTCACTTTTCCATTCACTTCATTACAGATTGCAAGGTTACTTTTTTTTTTTTTTTTTAGTAGCTATAACAAAGAAAGTAAAATGAAATTATTCATGCTTTGAGTAGGTAGCAGGTCTCCCTGAATCTCTTTCACACGTGTATGCATATGTAAATCACAAAACTCCAGGCAAACTATAAACAAAGTACCAGAGCTTTCTTTCCAGGCCTAATATGCGTGAAATGTATTTACTAATGGTAACTCTGACTGTGTTTTTTCTGGAGCCATAAGAAACATCCTTACCCATGTTCTTAAGTTTCTTTTTTTTTTTTTTTTTTTTTTTTTTTTAGTAACTAGAAAATACATACTTGATTAAAAACCGCAGCCTTTGTGAAATCAATGATACTTTTGAAATTCCTGGAAATAAAAATAAACAACAGAAAAATCCATACACAGTAGTTTACTTTCCCCACATTAACTTGATTTATTGAGCCTATCATAGCATATTTAATTGTCCTTACCGCAGAACGGTCTCCTAGTTAGCAGCTGGAGAGTTTTCACATGTCAGTCGTGACCAATGATCAATATCATATGCTCCATGCCCATCTTTAACTTCGTACGAACTAGTTTTGAACTAGTTAGGATGCACTAGAAGACAAAAGCCAACAAAGATAAGGGCATGCAGCTAAACAACTGCCAGAAGATCACTTTGCAGATATTCAGCCTATCGATTTAAGAAGGTTTATTGCATCAGTGTGAGCCAACGTATCTAGCAGCAAGTGACTACACAATATGGCCTGCAAATCTGACATGTGAATTTCCAAATTATTAAAATAGTACAAGTTAAAAATCAGGCAAAAACAAGCTGTTTTATTTAAGCTGCTAAAACAAATGCAGATCGAGTTCTTACTCTGGTGTACTATCTCCTTATTGTCTAAAAGATGGGATCTCCTAGCAATGAAGTTGTTTTGAGTTAACATGTTTTTACCACACTAAATGGGAGCGTGGGCTAATTTCCCAATGGCAACCAAATTTCCAAGTTTTGAATTTGTCTGAGCTTAGCTGTAGCTGATTGTAGTCTATTAGTTTATATAGTCTATGAAAGTATATTGGGAGTCTGCATCCAAAAGGATCCTCTTGGAAACATCCGTGTAAGTTAGCAGAACCATTGGAAAATTTTGGCAAATTTCCCTGCAGGCTGCTGGGGTTTGATCCTGGTCAGTAAGCAGCTGGAGTTTATGTAGCTTGGGTTGATTCCTTTAGGTTTCTTTGCACTATTGCCTCTTCCAAAGAGAAAAGGAAGAGAAGTATTGGTTGTTACTGTGCTGATACAAGCTGTTCGTGACATCTGTTCAATGAATCACACACTGGTTAGGGGTTGGAAGGGACCTCTGGAGGCCATCTAGTCCACACCCTTGCTCAAGCAGGGACACCCAGAACAGGTTGCCCAGGATCTCGTCCAGGCAGCTTTTGAAGACCTTCAGGGAGGGAAGACCCCACAGCCTCCCTGGGCAACCCGTGCCAGTGCTCTGCCACCCACACAGCAGGGAAGTACCTCCTGATGGTCAGATGGAAACTCCTGTGTGCCAATTTGTGCCCCTTGCCTCTTGTCCTGACACTGGGCACCACCGAAAGGACTCTGGCTTTGTCTTTTTTTGCATCCACCCTTCAGACAACCCATCCGTGCTTAAAAGAAAAAAAGAAAAAAAAAAAAAAAGAAAAAAAGAAGAAAAAAAAAAGGCAGCAAAGCCTTTTCAAATACAGGGTTGCTTTTCAAGCAATGAAGAAATCCATTCTAGAAGAACATGATGCTGTCGTCCCTGTAGCTGTCCTACAGACTTTTGCCTAGTGTGAGGGAAAAAAAGAGAATTGAGCAGGCTGTTTGAGGGTCAGAAAGTCAGCAGCTGAGGTGACTTAATGTACATTGACCAGCCTGGTAAACATTCACCAAAATGATCTATAAAATAATTTAATACTGGAAGAAAGAAACTTCTGTGATTACTATTTTTGCTTCCATCTGACTCAGTCTAAGTATCCATAGGATTGCATTTTTTTCTAGCTATTATCAAAGGTTCTTACATGTTTTAATAAGTTCATAGTCCTTAAAGCATTACAAATACTGATATCCAACCTGAAAATAAAAGCCTAAGTGTAACTGATCATATGAAACAGATCAATGAGGACATCTTTGGGTAACTTTCACAGCATGAAGGATTTGTGTTTCTAGTTTGTGACGGTTACTGGAGAAACCTCCAGGTTGTCCTTCCAGAGTATTTTACCACCAGCTTATAAATGTTTTAGTCTTGGCAAATGAATGAAAAATCTAGCTTTCTCTCTTAGTTCCATTTTCTCAATGACTCATTCATATATTCCATATTTCACATAAATGGACTACTTATTACTACTAACTTGAATCTAGTTCTACTTTTCTGGGGGTGGAGAAGTTTTATAGAAGGAGTTGTTAAGTAGAGAACTTCCCCTTCTTTGCCTTTTTGTCTTTTTTTTTTTTTTTTTTTTTAATACAGACTGGAGTTTTCAAACCTTGGTGTTTGAAGTTACACTCTGAATTCCATACTGAAGAGTAGTCAGATTTTGAAAGACTCTCTAATGAGTAGCATAGAAATAAGTAGGAACTGCTGGTGCTCTGGAAAGTCTAATCACTTTTTGTAATAGAGAACTGACAGAGTCCAGAAAAAAAGCCACTATGCAGAATCATGAGCAGATATCTGGGGTGCAGATACTATCAAGTCAACTGTGTGGTGCATATGCTATATGCACTATGTATACGCTGACCACATGTCAGTCATGTTCCTGCTCCTGGTCACAGTTTCCTCACTACACACTGAGTCCTTCGTGCTGTATATAATCTAAACCTGCTTTTTCTGGCAGATTATTTCCAGATTACGTATGTAGCCACTTGTTGACGGCAATGGATATTTAAGAGTTGAATGTAGCAGGAATATAGTAAAGGACAAAAACATGAGCCGTTTTCTAGGCATGAGATAAAAGGAAGATGCATTATTACAAAGGGGAGTGTAAGAAGTGTCTGCATGCCTACTAGGTCAGTAGCAACAGAAGCAGTCAAAGAGCTCAGCTGAAATACAAAGAATAAGGACACAGCAAAGGTACCAATGCTGACACCTATACACACGAACACTGTAAAGGGTAACAATCTCAAAAAATCCCCAACCCTCCAGTATGGGGTTAAATTCCCATCCATACAATCTCTACAACCCCCGCCAACAGGGGCACATCAGCATTCTCATGTATGCTATCAGATAATATTCAGATCATCAGCCATATATTCTGTTCCCACACAGTATCATTTACAACGTAAAAATATAATTATATTCACAGAGAAAACTACAACTACCGTACATTTCAGGAAAATAAATGTATACCTTTAGTGGAATTCTTGTTGAAGTGAAACCCCTGGCAAGTGAAACCACTGGCAAAACTCCCACTAATTTTGGTACAGTCAGGATTTGAACCATGGATTTCAACAACAAAACAAAAAACATAAGAGATATTGTTCTAAGTAAAATTACTGCGCTGCATTTAGTATAGTTGCAAAAACTCAGAATAGTTCTGTAAAATGAAAAGGTGCTTTTTTTTTTTTTTTTTAAATGTGCATTAGATACATCAATCTACTGGCACAATCAATATGGAAGGTAAGGCACGTGTATTAAAGTGGGGGTGCTTCCCTGATAATTCACATATCCAAGTACTGCCATGTCCCTCTAAGTAAAAAACAAAACAAAAACCACCACCAACAACAAAAAAAAAAAAAAAGAAAAGAAAAAAGCATAAGAATACCCAAAATGTTTATTTTTTTATAGTGAAAACTACTTAATATTCAAAGCTATACAGTGCAGGCATAATGAACGGCTTTTTAAATTTCTGCTTTCTGTTCAGACTCATGCTGCATTGCTGAAACACTGCATTCCAACCCCTGAAGATCTAATGCACTAATCTAATGCACTGTGGCTGACCTATTACAGATGATTATAAATTACAGAAGTCCTTGTGTTGCTATAATTTTCTAGAGATTGCTTCTTAAAGCCAGAAGGTGAAAAAGAAAAAAAGTGTAAACTACCATTTCCTCTGTCTATGCTGGATTTAGCTCAGCCAGAAACACCATTTCGGAGCAATAGACAGAGTACCCGATTTATTTACTCCCCATATGAAATTTACACCATAAGGAAGCAGACACAAATTAAACACTCTAATAAAAAATTAGAGAAGCGGTTGGATTCTGTGTTGCTTACTCTTGGAAGCTTTTGCAATTTCTGCACAATACCTATGCTGCAGTTACACAGATGAAATGGGAAAAATTATTTTTCCTTTGAAAGGATGACAAATTCATAAAGGATGGCGAGATGCCACAATACCACAGCAATGTCATGCAAGTATATAATTTAGGAAAATAAAAAAATACATTGCAAATAAAACTACAAAGTTTTTACTTTCAAATTGTTACTACTTTATTTTTGTTGGGCGAGTTATTTGCAGGATTAGGATGCTTGAAAATTAATAGCAATGCTCTTTTGTTTCATTTTATGCAGTTCTGGAGACCAGAGGAGCCTCAGGAATTAATTGTAGCCTTCTAATAAACACAATGATGTAATGACGTATTTAACATCACTGGTTTTTGTTTGATTCCAAATAAATTGCAGATTTTTTTTTCTGCTGTGATACTAAAACAATTACCTTTTTGAAAAAGGATAATTAATCTACAATTTTTTCACATTAGATCATATATCTCTAAAGAGTGCCCACAGATTTGATGGTCTTCAGCTGCTGTGTATTTATTTTTCATTTTTTCTACTGATGTACCGCCCCATCAGTGCTGACATTTAAATGAGTGAGTATTCAACACAAATGTGATCATTTGTATAGCATCCAATGCGGCACCATACTGAGATGATTGCTTCTGGGAGCCATCCATGGGTTCTTGAATAGGGGGGAAAAGCCAGGCAAAATTTTATCAATTTACATTTTTCTGTGATTAATTTTTATGCAAATAAGGGCCCGACCGTGCTCCCATCTCACCTGAATCATGCGGATCATCAAAGACAAATTGAGCATCACTTATTTAAAAAATAGGCTTTAAACTACTCTACAGCTGTGTTGGAAAATGCTAAGAGCAGGGCATGAACTTTTCTAATGTAACAGGAATAGATAAGAAAATGCTTTTTTGCATTTTTGTCCACACTGTGATAAACATGAATCTTAACAAAATCCTAAAAATTGCCTTTGTTTTATATTCCTTTTGCCCTTGTAAACATTTGGCATGGGAAAGCTACATAAGGGGATTTTTCCAGTTTCAGAATACAAACAAGCGTACTTGCAAATAAAAAGGCATTGCTTAGTGATGAAAAATATCGTACTGGTTAGCACACTTACAGTGAATATTTTATTTCCATTTTTAGATAGAATTCAAGAAATCAGAAAGTAGCATACTGTAGTGGAACAGGCCTTATATAAGCCGTCATATAATGTAAATTAGAAAAAGGCAATAACTCACAAGTAAATATATGAGTTCTGTTTATAAATTAATACATCTTGCTTTATTGTAGATATCTACACATGTCTGTATTTGCCTACCATGAATTTGTAAATTTAAGAGTTAGCTAAAAAACAGCCTTTTAAAAGTAATTTTGATGTGCAAATTACATGGATGGACATTTTATAATTACTGATATTGAGAGTAAGTAGGAATAACTAATCTTTTTATCAACTTTAAAACAAAGTACTTCTCTTCCTGTTGGAAACCAGCAAAACTCTTCAAGGCATTACAGTTGAAGACAATATTATCAGCCATGAGTATAATTTTTGTAGCTGTAAAATAAGTATTGCTCAGAAATATGAACTCTTGGCTCTCTAATTTGCACGTGAAATTCGTATACAGGTGTCAGAATGCATTCTCATGAAAAACCTTCTCATCTCAAGAAGCTGAATTTTGAAAAGGCAGTTTCTTTTCAGAACCATGTTCCAAAAATTATAATACGTCATCTTCAGAGACTCATCTTATAAGTCTTTGCACAAATCACTATCCCTGGAACTAATCTCAGAGGAATAAGTGAGATGTGTGTTGGAGAAAATATGGTCTTTATAAGTTAGTATTTGAAAAAAGAGTCTCACGTACCAGATGCTCTTGTGACTTCAGAGCAAAATATGTCCCCTTATATATTGCGTACATGAAAGCTTTTTTTTTTTTTGATAAATTTGATTAACCCCCACTTTTAATGAGTTACCTTTCATTAAACTGTACAGCTGAATGAACATTATTTCACATGCAACACAGAATATGCTTGCACGCATGCAGATGAGCAATTTTATGTTCAGACCCTCCCCAAAATACTGCAGCCCCATATCACTTACCGTGCAGCAGACGCACTGGGGGAATTGTCACTGTGTTAAAGCCAGTGAGAGTTCTGGTGCAGTTCTCAGTCTCCAGCCACAGGTTTTTGGGGCCCGTGCAGCCTGCAGACAAGAACACAACTGATACTTTTAAATACCTCAGATAAGAGCAGCATGTGACACATCATTTTTAATGTTTGTATTAATTCCTCTATCTCCTGTAGTCAGGAGTTTTGAGAAGGACTATACTGTGGCAAGTTTGATCAAATCCAATATGTTGACTAAATAAATTTAGTCAAATATGTTGACTAAATAAATTTACTATTCAGAAAAGGACACGTGAAAACTAAGGCATATGAATGAAGACAGTAAGGTAGTGAATTATTTAAAACAAAAGACTTTCTTCCCTTTAGAAAAGACCTTATGCAGAAAAAAAAAAAAAAAATCAAGATGATGAAAAAGACCAAGTTACAAAGACAAATACAGTGCTGTTATTATTTTCAAGATCTGTCTAAAATATTAGAAGCATCCGTTGAACAACGTAGATTGCTATAAAGTGGAACAAAGCTTAAAATATTTACCATTCACTGTCTTTCTACAAACTTAACATCTTCTACAGGAAATATCTTGTATGACTGCATTAGTATAAATACAATAGTAGATCTATCAAGTCCCCCTTCCCTATATGACAGGTTTCTGTATGTTACTCTGTGCCACTGATGCCCATATAATTTCTTATAAACTATAGTCATGATATCCTACTGGAACAGTTCTGCTATTATAATCAGTAATAAATAAAAAAGTATTATGTAGCAGCTTACAAAGAGGATTCTAAATCAACTGAAAATGTTAAAAGTGATATCCTGGTGTTTCATTCCAAACACTTATCACAATAAGCTTATGGGATATAAGAGAGGCATAAACAGATTATTTTACCAGCCACTGGCATACATCCTAAGATGCAAAATATCTGTTGTTTAATACCATGTGATCACACTGCACACATTTTAAGGCAAGGAGTGGAAGCATTAGGAAACACAATGAATACATATGTCACCTCTAAGAGATCACTTGCTGGTACTTCACTTACCACGGGAATGTAAAACAGCACTGTAACAAATGAAAACAGACATTTATATAACGTGAATGCCTATACTCCCAGTTACAACGTGAACAACAGGAAGCAAAAATATCATCAGTATATTCCAGCCTAGAAAAATCCTCAGGTATCCTTTAATTGAAACTAAAAGAGTGATGTATATAAACAGGCTCATATATAGATACAGATATATAAATATATAAATGGATTTGCTATACACATAGATATGGATTACAAGGTCCCCGTTTTGGCATGCCACGGTCTGGATGAAGAATTGTTAACAGACATGTTAAGGCATATTGTTGGCATTAACGGGGCTGTCAGCTGAGGGGATTTCTACTGGTTCAGCTGCAGTTTCAAGGCAATGCAGAGCTGGTCTGTCCCTCCCAGTAGTACACTGGCACCCCGCGGCTGCACAATGGGCCCGATGGGACAGCTGGGCTCCAAGCACAGGGACCAAGCTCTGAGAAATACAAGAATATTCTAATAGTGCATAAAAGCAGAGCTATGAACAAAAGTCATTAAACAAAAAAAAAAAAAAGATGAAGAAAAAGGAGATGATTAGAGCAATAGTGTCACATGCCATGTCCCTCCTTCCATAAGTCACAGGGCAAGTTGTTCCATTTTTGCTGCTGAGGCTCCAGCTTTTGGCACTGGGCCCGCATGCATTAAAAAAACACAATACTCAGAGGGAAATGCTGCATGGAAAACAACACCAGACTTTTCTTTCTGGGTATAAGCATAGTGACCCAGAAGTGGAGGATCAAACCTGTATGTCCTTAAAACATCTTTTACTTGGAGTGGATGCAGGAACCAAGGTTTTATGCTTGGAAAAATATGGGTATTACACTATGGAAAGGGTTTGGATCTATTGTAAACATGCTTATTGGAGAAAAACAAGAATAATTGGGCAATGAGGTTATGAATATGCACTAAAATACATTTTCATGTATTTTACTGAGATAAGTATTTGGCTAATCTATTACTCTTCTGCTCCTTTTTTCCTGATGTTGTTGTTACTTGGAATCTTAAATTTACACTGATGGAGTTATTCATATTCGACAGACTTTGCATATGTGGACATTAGCAGGGACTCAGACAAAATAACGAGGAGAAAATAATGAGGAATGGCTTTTGTTGCCAGAACAATCTCGTCAGAGTACTTTTGTACCGTGCAACATTCTGTATGACTTGGCTATGTTTTCATGTTGGCTTTTTTTTTTTTTTTGCCTTAACTTTGAAAAGCAGAATCAGCTCAGTTCAGTTCTGCATATAATCTTGATGATGTCTTTCTCAACTGCCAGAAAATCACATTTCAGATTCAACTGTAACCAGCACACATTTGTTCCTTCTCCCTCTCGTCTCCAGAACAAAAACGCCCCATGTTACAGAGCCCAGAGTGGACTGCCATGCAGTCCATATCTGGGCTACAGTTCCCTGCAGTGCACTCAGTGGTTACCAGGTATTCGTCAGTACTGCAAAATCTGACCCAGGTGTCGAAAGTCCTAAGGATCTCAAATATTACCCTTCCACCTAATAGGAGTCAAAGAGGATCCAAACATCTATCAGTGAAACCAAACTCGAAGATTCATTCTCCTAATATAGGAAATCTCAGCTGGTTTTGGTGTCATAAATGAGAAATCTTAATGATAAGAATGCTGGGCAAGGAGTCAGACTGCATGGCAGCTTTGTTTGTTTCCATGAGGGAGACACTTCTCAAATATGTTGTGAATGCCAATCCAGAAAAATAAGTGTTTTCTAAGACTGGCAAGTAATAAAGGATCTGCACGCAAAATTAATTCATACAGACTCAGTAGACTCCTCCAGGTCTCATCAGTAGACTCCTCCAGGTCTCATCCGCTTTGTTACATACCATCTAAGAAACCATATTTTGTGGGTTATTAAAAAAAAACAACTACCAGTATTCATTTCTAGAACATTCAACTAATCCCTCTCTGTTAGGTTGTAGCCTACTGAAAGCAGAAAGGAGTTCAAAGTTTGCTTCAGATAGTCTAGATTTTTCAGTAATGACATGCACAAAGATTCTGCAGCAGTAGATATAAATTGACATACTGTTGTTAGGATAATATGGTCAGGAATAACAGGGTGTAACTTGGGGGCATAAGCATAGGTAATTTCTGCCAAGACACCTGTGCAAGATGTAACGATCTAGGAGAGATCCAATGTCACCCTGGAGCTGCAGCCAGAAACCCATAGGATACCATCAGCATATTCAGAACGACACTAGATTCCTATCTGCAGTCATGGTTATTATTCATGCAGTGTCAATTTAAATAGATACAACGAAGATCTATTCCTCTTTGAAAACAAAGCTCCTTACTTAGCTTACACTCTGCATCTTGTGTGTAAGGATACCAGTGTAGACACTACTAAATTCACTGGGCAGTACTGAAAAGAGCCTGGATGTGTCTGCTTTGCACTCTCCCTTAAGGTATTTATAGACAGAGATAAGATCTCCCTTTGTCTCTTCTCCAGGCTGAATGGTCCTAGCACTTTCCTCATAAAAGTGATAACTTCAGTCCCTTAAACATCTTAGAGATTGAACTGATGAAGTGTATACTCTTTGATTCCATATTATGATTAAAATAGCCTTGGAAGAATAAATGTAAAATAAAACAATTTTATATATTATGAAGACAAATTCTAATTTAAATGTGGGCTCCTCTATGCAGGTATCTGTAGACAGTGCTAGACTCTAAGTTAAGAAATACAGATTGTTTCTTTCTAGCCCTTGACATATCACTTAATATAGCTGTGCTTCAGTTTTCCCACCTGTAAGAAGAAAGTACTATCTTGATTTGTAAAGTCCTTTGCAATTGTCAGGTGAAAAGTTCTATTGAAAGCTAAATATTACTGTCAAAATCTATCAGCAAGATCAAATTAATATTCATAATATGACAGATTTTCTTTGAAATGAGGGACACAATAGATGGTAATATATGGCAAAGAGCTCTGTGGCTATATTTAAAAATGGAGTGATACTCAGAAAAAATGTCAAGCATTTATCATTTTCTACATATTTCCTTCTATGTAATTACAAAATCATTTTGCCCAGAAAATACATACTATAAAACATAGGTATGATAAACTCTAAAGAATGACATGTTAAAAAGAAAAAAGGAAAAATAATTTAACTATTACAGAGCAAACTAAACACAATTTAGTTTTGATATGTTATCTTTTTCTATTTGGAGAGCTAGGCTGTCAGGACCTGGACAGAGACCATTGCAGGATTACAAGATTATATATGGATTTCTTTTCCTATAGTTTTTTTTTTTTTTTTTTTTTTTTTAATTATCTCCCTGTATTCATCTGCTTTCCTTGGTGTTAGATCCATCTTGATTTTTAGGCTCTGTCCTCTTTTTACTTTTCTTTTACCTACTTTTTGCTAACTGAAATTAAATCACACCAAAGTTCATGATGAACTCCTGAACCCACTGTGGCCTAGCTTCGGAGCTTCAAAACCTAGAAAAGTTACTTTAAGAGTAAGATCCATAGAAATAAGCGTGCTTTTTATAGCTTCTAAACTAAACACATTTTTGAGTCCACACTCCAGCTCCAGCACCGCAAATCTGCTTGTGCCTATTAGTCACTGTCACTGCTTTCTGTGCAAAGGACCCTGGTAATTACAGAAGCGGGAGGTGCCTGGTTGTTATAAAATCATTCATACACAAGTTGATACATTCACATACTGTATTTCGGTAACCATATGCTGTTTCTGCAACCTTCAAAATACATGCTGATCAACTCTGGCATCAGAGCTGAATCTCCCCTGGAAATCTGTATTCCCTTGATAAATTACCAAGAGGAGGAAATAACCTAGTATCTACAGTTAGTTATCAGACAGTAGAACACAGAACATCATCACAATTTGTCCAATACAAAGCCTGTATCAAGTGGTGTGGCTTCTGTTTGCACTGATTCAAGAGATGCTTAAGATCATAGTTAATTTAATGCATCCAAAAAGTTCTAAATTTCACATATGAAAGGCCAATTCAGCTTCGATTGTCTTGACAGACCACTACGTTCATATAAAATTTAAAGTTTTCATAAACGAGTTGCCCAGTGCACTACTTATAGTATCAATAACATTCTCATTACAGTTACTGACTTCTTGAACAAAGAATGAGATCTTCATTAAAAGTTTTTAAGAAGTCTTTTTACTGAAAGAGACCATGATTTCAACTTAAAACTAAGAAGCCTAAAATATTAAAATAGCCCTCATCATTCATTTAAATGAGGCCTACAATGAAGAAATGAAGAAATTTAAGTGCTTTCTCCAAGTTTCTCCAGTTCAGAAGTAGCCACCCTGTACCGTTTTATGTATAACACCCAATTTGTCTATGCAACCCTTTAGATCAGCAGCCATTAGAACAGATTTCTTCTATCTATGCAGTCTTCCTCAGAGACTTAGGCAGATTTGACAACAGGGGTCAATTTTTAGGACCGTAACTACCACAAAGAATCTTCTAAAACTATATATGAGGTATGATGAGGAACAGCAGCTTGAAATAAGCAACGTCAAAATTTGGTACAAATACAGGAAAGATGCCCTGGTAATGAAATTTAATAAGTCTGTGTAGGAAAGTCCCAGGAAGCATTTGTGTGCTTCACAGGATAGAGCCATAGAAAAATAAAATGGAAGGGAAATACAAGCATTGAACTGGGAGGTAAAATGGATGAACAAATGACACTTTTCCTCTCAGAAGTGAGTGATTGCACATCAGCCAGCACTGTTCTTGGGATGAAGCCAAGAGCTCTGTTTCTTCAACTTGTCTACTGCAAGCTCTATTAAGACCACCAAATCTATTTCATATAATTAACGGAGCTGAATTAGAAGAAAAGAACATCGTCATTGCCACGATATTTTTTTTTTTTAAATTTGGCTTCACCTTTTAATAGTCAAAACAAGGAAAAACATGTCACTGATTCAATAACCTGGAGTGTTCCACACATTGTTCAAACACTTTTCAAACACTTTTTTTTTCCAGAACACCCAACATAAATATCCCACCTGCTTAGCTCTATAGGAAAGGCAAGGAATCACAACCAGTTATTTGAAATCCTATTTGTCTAATCGTAAAGCCATATTTATCTAACCAGTCTGCTGCTAGTACAACAATTGAGAACACAGCAATAAATCAATAAGATTAAAACTCTCCCATCAACCTGAGATGGGCCTTGGCTCCTAGGTGCTTTTGAAAGCACTTAGCAAATGTCACCTACTATTTTGAAAGAACATCCATCTTCTTCATTTTATTATTTTTACATAATTAAAATTCTTTAGCTTGATGTTTACATAATGCCATCTAGAGATCTAATGTACTTGTCTTTGCTGTTGTACATCAAAAACTAGCTGAAGTCACCTCAAAATTCTAGATAAAAAACCTAGCTCAGCCGTGAGGAAAAAAATATATATTTGTGTGACGTATTTTAATCTAGAGAACACAATTATTATTTTCTGTTGCAAACCTAGTGGTATTGCGTCCATTCAAATAAGAACAGAAGGAGAAAGTACCCAAAGAATGTTTCATGTTGGATTAACCTGACAAAGAAAGGGTGTAATATAGAAGAAATATGATTTGGTGTTACATATTATTCATAATGATGAGGATAAAGTCTTTAAAATTCTGATATTTAAAAGAAGAAACTAAGCTACAAGTAATTACAGAATAATTTGCCTTTCCAGAAAGCTTGCTTCCATCTTTAGGAGTGGTAGTTTGTGTCCAGAAGCACGATGACTTAAATGCACTATCAAGATATTTCTCATCCATTTTTATCAATTTTGAATTACTATATATTTTTGGTAGTAAAACAATGCACTTTTTTTTCCTGGTATTTTACATGAGAAATGAAAATATAATACTGTAAGACATGCAAAACTGCAGCAAGAGATAAAACCCTTCTAAAAATCTGGTGTCTCCTGCTGTCACACTTAGAATTATTTTTTTTCTTAAAGTTTGCTTCCAGAAGGCCTCTCTGAGTTGCATTCAGTGAAGAGTGCATGGTGTTTGCTTAAAATCTGCAAATCCTCACACTGTTAGCAAGTCTTACGTTTACATGGAGCAACAAAATCACTTGAGCAGGAGTAAAAGCAGCATAATTATCAGTGAGCTTCCACAAACATAGGCTGTCTTGTGCAACAATATAAATGTTATCCAGATTTAGACTTAGGGTTTTCTTTCCCAAAATCCACTTCCCTGGCACAATTTGGAGGAAAAAAAAAAAAAAAAAAAAAAAAAGGATGTCAGGTGTCAGGATGTCAACACTTTGTTTTGGTACATATAAAGCCATTTCATCTTGAAAAAGAAGAACGACAAACACTAGCAAACTCTTTTGTGGTTTAAAAACTCCTGTCTGTGCACATTACTCTTTCACAGAAAAAAAATAAAAAAATCTCTGTTTTGCTCTGTACACAAGGCTGCAACTAATTACAAGAAGAGACAGATGCTGAGTAGCCTTAAGGCTTTCCCTGCCACCACAGTGAGACTGTGCGCTAGTCAACAAGCAGGTAGTGAGTGAACTCAAATGTTATCTGACAAGGCAGCAGATCCCATCACCTAGGGTTAGAATACAGACAAGCAACTTCGCGTTCAAAAGTAAAGACAGAAAAATTTCAAGCAGATTGTTTCTGACAGAAATCATATCACAGCCGCACTTTCTGACAAAGTCTACGCGAATGAAACTATACACTTTCTGTTTCCCATCTTCCCCTTTAAGAAACAGCCAGTATTTCAAAGGTACATTGAAGGTGACAGCTCAATGCACAATGGTTAGCAAGTTCTTATAAGCTGTTTTTCTCTTTGGAGTTATCAAGAAACCTCTACAGTTTATCTATGGGGTAAGCAAAAGATTGTTCCACATGTTCCAATTATTTTTCATTTCCTGAACACTTCAAAGATGTGAAGTGTCAGTGTCATGAAAAAACACTGCAACACGAAGAAACATCACACAGTTATGTGGAAGCTTTAGGGGGAAGTTGCATCACCCTAAAAAGGAAAGTTTGCAAAGAGATGAGATGTTTCTGTAATTACCAATATTGTTTCCAGTGTAAAACAAACTTTGCTCAGAGATACGCCAGCTGAATACTAGTAGAGAATATGGCTGGTAGCTTTTAAACAGAATTTTTACCCTGTCTTTACAGCATCCGGGATCTCTCCAAGTTAAAGGAAGTTACATGCATTTGAGTGTTGCAAATCTCTGCAAAGATTTGAATAGGTTTCTTGATTTCCACCCAGAAAGGATTGAATTGATCTAGATTGATTTGGCTGTTTCACTGTGAGTAAATGTCAAAACAAGACAGGAGAAATACAGTGTTCAATGGAGCACATCAGATTTTATGTACATAGGTTCTAGCAGTGCTGTGGATTTTGACCTGCAAACTGGGCATTTGCTCCCAATGGCCCGTGAAAACCCGTAGGGAAGTTTCGGGGCTTTACTGACTAGAATTACAAATACCACTTTCTTTTGCAGAAGGCCAGTATTTTCCAACCTGAAAAAATTAAATGGAGAGCGTGAAGCATGCTTGCTTACCCTGCAGTATAATTAAAACACTGAAGGTGAATGAGGCATTCATTTCTAAATCTTCCTGTTAGCAGAACGGGATAAACACACTGATAATTACTGCCCATGAAAGAGAAAGGATTATAAACAGGATAAGCAAGTAAAAAACTACCAAGTATTACAGACAGCATGTTTGCCCCATGTCAGAATTATTTTGGACTCCAGATTTCCTTTACTTTTCCATCATCCATTCAATGTTTTTTTAGGAAAGACATAAGTCGTTTTGTATAATACTGTCAGTTTGCAGCATTGATCTCTATCTTTACCATTACTAAAAGGACTATTGCAACACAACTCACTTGAGATTATGCTAGAAAACTACTAGTGGGGAATATGGCAAATATATTTGAGTATCTTCTTGTTCGAATCTGTCAATTTTTCATCATCCCCTACCACACAGCGCTAACTGATTTCTGTGTAGATATTAGCTCTACTCATAATTAAATTTCTGTGGCTTAGAATATGGTACCTTCCATGCTGAAACAATGCTGTAATTATTTAAATCATTTTTACAATAGTCGGATAGATATTTCTAGGAATTACTGTTATTAGACCTGCATTAACAGTAGAAGCCCAACAAGTATGTAGCTCTAAAAGAAATGTGGTTTATTAGCCTCCATACCATGCAAATTAATTTTTGCTGGATTGTTTTCCTGTTCTAAACTAAAATATTTGACAGAAAATCAAATTCTATGTCAGCAGTAATAATTTGTCCTCGGAAGTGGTTAGAATAGCTCTGTTTACTATATTCAGGTTTACCATACTATAGATGCTTTAGTCAACTTCTTAATCTCTGCTCACTGATACAGTAACAGTAGTGTCATACAGTTTGTGATCAATTTAAAAGCACTTAGACTTTATGGGCAGTCATGCACATCATGTGTAGATTTGAGTGTCCTGCCTGAGGTTATGAAAGACCTACAAGCCCACTTCTCTTTAAAAGAACCTGAAGAGCAGAAAAAACATAGTTTGCAACAGCAATATACTCTGCTAAGGTATTTCCCTATTTCCTCTATTGGGCAAACCCTTTGGATCTCCACCAGGGAAATCAACAAGAGATCTGAAATGCAGGGGGCGAGATGTCCTTAACGAAAGGGACTGAAGAACAGAAACCTAACAGATTTGTATTAGGAGAAAAGGACCAAGAAAAATTACACTTAAGGATATTAACCAAAATCTTGATGATTCCAGAAGCCTGGTACCTCATACTAGGTATATGGCTGAATTAATCCAGGCAGACCCTGAGCTTGAGAGCACTTAAGCTTTGGACCTTTCAAATTAAATGAATGGTTGGATGACTTACTCAAATAATAACAAGCTCTTTCTATAATCAAATGAGCTGCCTGGTCTCTGTGAAATCATTATATCATGAGCATCTGAACATCATGAGTTCTTGATTAATGTGACTAGCCAGGAAGCCAACGTTCACAGAAGGATGAAAATTACAACAGAAGTGAAAATTACAAAGAAATTACAAAAGAAAATTACTGTTATAGCCCGGTGACTTGGTTACTCTGAGGTTACTCCAGACAAAGTACGATGAAAAATCTGCCTCAAACATTAGCTCCTTTTCTGCTTTTTCATTCTGGTCCTTGGAATAGAAGTTAATAGTTTATCCCTTCTTAGACATAGGATGAGTTGTTTTCAGAAGCATTGGTAGTTGTACACAGGCAAGTCAGATTTCCTCTGCATTTATTAGAGCGTCTCTACAACGTCAGGAATTTTTTTTTTTTAGAAGTTGACCAGAGACAATATATACTTCGCAGGAAAACCATCCAAGTGTCCTTTACCAAACACCAAATTTAAACAGCTTATTAATGATAGCTCTGCTCTTTAAGAAAAGCAGGAAGAGAAGTCTTTCCATCTGATTATTCCTCCCTTTGACAGCAAACAAACAAGTTCAGATCAGAGCTTCCACAAGAACTGGACCTTGCCTGGTAGCCATCTGTCAGTACTGGAGCTCACCTGAATCCAGAGTGCTATCTACCTAAAGAAAATAGCAGTGTTGTAGGGACAACTCAGTCTGGCAAGTTTCCTGTTTGCCCAGTATGGTCCTTATCAACTTACAACTTTTTAGAAATAAAAGGAGCATAATAGATTACTAGGGGCAATGCATTAAGGTTGACTTATTAGATCCATGGACTTCATCCTTTATGCCAAATTTGATTCTCTAAACTACAAAATCAGAAACGAGATATCCACGATGGATCGCCGAGTCCTCTCTGCATGCAGCCTTTCCTGTTCTCATTTGCAACAGACAAAAATAAAGCCTGTAAATAAATTTTAAATTATATTTTTCAAAAACTATTTTAGGTATACAAATATAGCACAAAGGATGCATGTTTATCCTATTGGGAATTTAAAGGAAAAACTCAGAGATGGAATCCTATACTTCAAAAAGCATCCGGCTGTCTCATTGAAAAACAAAGTGAAAAGTTCTAAAAAAATAATGGCTTTACAACTTGCTTTTGCTAATAAAAATAGGGTAGAATTGGGAGGAGTTTCCCATTTACAGGATGAACATAGATGGAAGCCCAGATACTTAACTGATTTTAAAATACTTGAAAAATTGTACCCACTAACACCACTGTATCTGTTTCACGCCTGCACAGAATTCTACCCACCAACTCTAAAGGTTTTTTTTGGACAGTAACATTCCTCCACCTTCCTGATCTTTTCTCTACATTGTTCACCCAAATGGGCTGAAAGGCATAAGAGAAACTTTTAAGAACCTGTTTATAGTAAGTTCTGTAGATTTTCCAAAAGTAGCCTTATATTTTGTTTACTTAATTATTTGATGAAACAATGTTTACTGCAAAATTCCTAAGAAAGCAGTGGAAGAAATGGCAGGTACCTTAAGAAAGCGTAATTACTTTATGAAAACAACTAAAGAACCAACCTGTAAACAGGCAGAAAAATATATGGTATAGATTTTTGGAGTATGACCTAGATATTTCTGGAGGACTCCCTAGAAATTGTCATTATTGCATATCATCATGGTAGTAGGAGGACATTGCTGTAGCTATCTCATGACTCCAAGAGAAGAGGATGTTGCACATCAAGGAGCATTCTACTCAGAAGTTAAAAAGCCTCAGGCACTTTCAGAAGAAACCCATCATACTTTTAAAATTAGAAACACTAAATTTAAGAATCTGAGTGCCTAAACAACTGATTGGGGACTTCTTAGGAAACAGATGCTGTAGTCAGTGAATTAAGGATACGAAGTCATCTTAATTCTGTCTGGACTGCCTATGGGGCCTTAAGTTTTGCTGTGACAAGCTATAACACAACAGAAGCGGGTCAGCACAGGTATTCATGACAGTAAAATAAAATTTAAAAATGTACTCGATAGGCTGAAGAGCAAAACTGTGCATTAAGATCTTATTTAAGGACAGCACATGCCTCCTCATAAATGATTGACTCCAGGCATTGTGTATGCAGATAAAAATATACATGAACTCTCTCAAACTGATGATAAAGCCTTGCTACAAAGAAATCAATGGTCAATTTCATGTGTAGTTTACAGAGAAAATCTTTTCCCTTTTATTTGTGGGGAAAACAGGTACAAGGGCCAGAAGAATCTTTTGTTCTTAATAGAGATAATTCCACTATGCACATATATATCGTACTAGTTATGTATTGATTTCAGTGTATCTAATGAAAAATTATTTTTTTCTTTGCTGTTTCTCTGTAGCTTGTTGCTTCTCAGTCTATACAATTTTTTTTTTCTTTTTTTTTTTTTTTGTGCATCAGGTGTTTACAAGGGTAGGAACCTTGCTTTGGTACACTTTTTTTTTTTTTTTTTTTGAAGTACTATGCATACTTACGGTCCTTTAAGAATAAACACTAGTATGCTTCATTTAACATATCTAAAAATATTTTTCACCCAGGAACAGCAGTCAAACTTCGTAGCAGGCCACAAGGTCAACAAAGTATAACACACAAAGACCATGAGGATTGTCTCTATCCCACTCTCCACTGCCATGGTCTTTGGTCCAACTTAAAGCTCCACAACATCTGGAAATGGTTATTCTAGTAATTAATAATCAGGATTGGGAACAATGCTTATATACATCTTGACAAAGCGGTAGTCATTTTGACATTAAAAAAAAGGTTATTTAATCTGTCTTTTTTTCCTAAGCAACCTTTGTCTAAAAAAGGACCTCATTTGTTTAAGAGGAAACAAATACAGTTAAACATTTTCAAATACCTTTGTAGTACTCAGTTTGGTAAATTAAATTAAAATACATATTTGTCTGCAAAAGGAAAAAATTGCATAAAAGTTAGTGTATGTTGTGTATAAAGACAACTATCCACATACTTCTGACACAGAACACATCAAAAAGCAGTATTACTATAACACGCTTTCCACACTTTCTTTAACTTCCTTACTACTACATGGTGCTATTTCAAGTGTTCTCCTTCAGGGCACCGTCTACTGGCAGAGGCTGGCTATTCTTTTTATTGTGTAAGATTCCCTGTATGGCCTCTCCTGAAGAAAGTTCCATCAGCACTGACAGTTGCCCTGCTGATCTCAGAAATGCAAGGAAAAAGAACTGGGGGGCATGCAACTAACAAACACACAGCCATTTCCATAAACAATGGCTACAAATGCTGCTTCTTTAAAAACACATGAGCAGTTCAATATTTGCAGAACATAGTTTTCATGCGAGAAAAGGAAGTGTGCTTGTTAATTTTCAGTTTAGCAACTCAATTGCTTCGGTTAGAAACTTGTCAGATTTCAGATCTACCTTGTGACTGGTGACGTGATTTTTTTTTTTTTTTTTTTTTTAGTGCACATCCCTGAACAGTTCTATATAAACTCCATTTTCTCCAGGAAAAAAAAAAATAAAAATCCTGCCATCAGTATTTAGTCAGGTATTTACAATTATGCAGATCCCCTTACTTGTTCATGAGAATCTCCAAAATAAAAATCCAGTAACATAAAACTAAGTTAATGAACAGTGTTCCATAAAGACATTTCAATGACACAAGATATCTTCCAGTCGCCCAGAGA
Source organism: Aythya ferina (assembly GCF_964211825.1). Classification (NCBI taxonomy): domain Eukaryota; kingdom Metazoa; phylum Chordata; class Aves; order Anseriformes; family Anatidae; genus Aythya; species Aythya ferina. The sequence goes on along the minus strand of NC_140301.1, from coordinate 8,031,278 downwards.
CATACTTAGGACCCAGAATTACTCCAGAAGGCTGGACAGATGATGGTATTCTTTTTTAAAAGAGGTCAATGAGAAAAAAATCACCAGGAGGCTCCCTAAGCAGCTTCAGAACAGGACATGGATTCTCCATTAGGATCCATTCACTAGGAAATAGCAGTAAACATCTACTTCAGATCTCCTGAAGTAGATCAGATGTGCTCTACCCTATACTTAAGGATTTTATTTTGTCTGTTGTTGTTTTTTTTTTTTTCCCTTCTCCCCAACTAGTTTCAAATGGAATTGCAAAGAACTGCAATCTTATTCTTAAAGAAGGCAAAACATACATATCTTCAGCCTCAGTGAGCAACAGCATGAATCTGTAGAAAACAGAAGAGAGAAGCAGAATATTCGAGTAATATTATTATTTTTTTATTTTTTTATTTTTTTTTTTTTACCAGATTAGTCAAAATACTAAAACACACATAGCAATACAAAGGAGGCACACGTAACTCTTATTCCTGTAAGGTGTCCTGCAGGTCTACTGCTGTTTAAACATGGATCTAGTTTGACTTCTACCTCGTCCCAAAGAATTCTGAACAAGTCAGTCACATTGCAAACCCTATGTCTATTTTTTATTTATTTTTTAGATGATACTCATGAGCCTGCAAAAATAAGTGGAGTAAACCATGCTTTATACCTGCCTTGATTATACACATAAAAGCTTATTAATACCCAGGAACATCTTGGGGATACTCTGTTTGGACTCTGCCCAACATACTGAGATTATCTTGCTCACTTGTTTATACACTGCGTGATTACCAGTTTCTTATCCACTGTACAATGGGTAAATACATTTGCTTGAGATATAAGTTGGTTCAATTTTTCACAACTTAACAGGAAAAAAGTAATGGATTAAAAGCCATTTTCCACTAACCTCCAGGAAGAGCAATTCATGGCTCTTGGATATTGTCATAATGAATTAAGTCTTGCTTTTGTTGTTAAACATGATTTTTAGCCACATTAAAAATTGTTTCTTGCTAATAACAGGTTTTCAACAGCGTGCTTCACTTTTTCTTTTCTTTCTCTCATCAACTGCTATTTTTTTTCCTCTTTTTGTCTCCAGCTGCTCATGTTATTACTTGCTTAATTTTTCCTTTTCTCTTTCCATCTTCCCTCCCTCCAGGTGTTTCAATACTAGTTTTCAACTGTTCTATTTTGTGGTAGATTTCTCAAGCGGGATTTGTTTCCATCACATTGGTAGCTTTTGCCTATTTATTATTGTTATTCTACATTAAACTAATCTTATCAGATCATTGTCATTCCTCAGAGTGATTTTTTTGCATAAATATACATGAGATTAATGTGTGGCTGCATACAGCTTCGTTTTACAGTATAATTTCAGCTTTCCTTTTATTGGTTAAAAACTCAAGAAAACGTACTATCAGCTCAAAATCAATACATTACTGGAATTTACATACAAGAATTATGACATAAACTTCCTCATTTTGAGTCTGCTTATGAGCTTTAGAATTGGTAGCAAATAATTTTTCTGCCTCTGCAAATGTCTGTTGCAGGCGACCTGCAGACTAGAGACTAAATTCACGTTAAGTAAACATCATAAGCAGAACGTATAGCAAGCTGCACAAGGTATAGGACAAATCAAGCTGCCTTCTATAAGAGCTATACGAGCACCCTGTAGCACTAGTAAGATCCACACAGGAGGCAATTTTTCAGCTTCAGACTAAGCCTATTTTTTATAAACTTCAAGTTCTATCCCTTGGTTAATAACAAAGTTGTCTCAGATGTCTTGATTACAAACTGTTTATATTTTCCAATATGCTTTCATTGTATTTTGCCAAATTCTTCTGATACATTCCTCAATCAGCCATTAGGAGTTACCAAATCTCTGTGATTAAAATGTCATCTTAAAGTATTGTGACATCACAAGTACAAATCTCAGAGCCTAGTTTGACTGTTTGTACAGGCGCAAACTTTCTTAATTGGGGATCTACACAGGGATAGGATGGACAAACAAACCTGCTCAAAGGAGCAGTACTAAATATGGATCCTTACACTGGCTCTACACTTAATGTAACCACATAGCATTTTCTCACATATATGTAAATAAGTATTACGAAAGCATGTATTCATATATTTATATATATATATTTACACCTTCAAGTATGTATGCATGTTTCTCTCTAGAGACAGATTTCTTGTACGTTTCAAATGTCAATGCCATGTGGAATAATCTGTTGATAACTAGCCCCCCCTCCTCCCTCCAATTTGGTTTTAGTTAATATTTCATGCTCGTTTTGAGTACTTGAAAAAAAAGTTATTCTCCAAGAGACCTGCATATATTCTTAATCATTTCCCTTTGTCCAGTAAACCCTCAAAAAAAATAGAGCAACAATATTCTTTGTAGACAAAAAAAGGTCTCTGAAGCAATGAGAATAGGAATTAGTCAAGAATGGAACCAAGAAACTGACACAAATACAACACCAATTTCTGAGACACACATTTATATCTTCATAATGTCAGCATACCGCAATCTACACCAACACACTCCAAATTCTAATCGATTGTTTCTGGACCAAATGCTATGACCATTACATCAGACAACAGATTTTTGCATTGAGTTGCTTTCATACTTGTTGATAAAAATAGCAAGTATATGTATAAATGCCTAGTTTCCAGTCAAAAGCCATAATATAGTAATTCCACTACTGTATTTTTTATTATTATTATTATTTTTAAGATAAGTTACTTTTAGGAAGAATTGAAGTTGGTGAAATTTCACCAATGTGAAAAATAACTGAAATTTCAAGTTCCTCTACATTTGTCGTTTTTCTTTATGTGCCTAAGAAAGCTACCAAGCTTTCAGCACCATACATCTATCACCATAAGCCTGATAATTTTTCTGTAAGTATTTTCACTTTTTTTTCTTTTTTAATGGAAATTGCATTGTAACTGAAATATGAGTCTTTAAAAAAAAAAAAAAAGTTAGTTCCAAAGCCTTTGGACTAACAACTAAAAAAAAAAGTCCATCTTTAGTTACACTGCCTTAATTTGATTAAGGACGCCATAGAAGCCTATGGAGTCAGACTATCTGAATTTTTAAAAGTAGATTAAATGCTGTAATGCCTATGCACCCATTTTACCCATAATTTTTTAATGGAGCAGGATTCACACAGAAACACGTAACAACAGAAACCATAGGTCAGACCAGTTGCATAAAAAGCCCACCTTCAAGAAGAGGAAATCCCTCACAGCTTGCCGTGTGGGCTTCCTGCTTCAGGCGGCATGATGATGGGAAACGAACAGTTCAAGCGTGTCATTATCCTAGATAGGACTTGGATCAAAACATGGTTGTTTTCACTATGTAATTCTCAGTCTTTCCTCCCCTGCAAACATTTATAGGACATGGGGTATCCTTTACCAAAAAGGGAACATGTAATGACAATGTATTCATGAAACTTCAATGGCTCAATTATTTTCATCCCAGTAGTTTTATGAGAGGAAAAAGTACGAAACTCCATGAAATGATATAACTCCTAGGAATTATTACAATGCTGGTGCATTACTACTAATTCTACCCTATTAGATGATACTATATCTTTTCATAATGAAGATTAAATGCAGCAGAAACTATATAATGGCAGAACTCCTGTAGATCAAATTGAGTCTACCATAAGAAAAATGATCACTGATCCCAAGACGTTATGGAATAGTAAACTTAAGAAATTGTGCCGCTTTTCAAGTTTATGTGACTATGATTATTTAATTTTCCTTTGTGCGTGCTCAAGTATAGCTGTTATGTGACTACACATGAGAGAACCTGAAATTAATTTGTCTGTATAAGATCAGTGACTGTACAAATTCTTATGAAAACTAACATGCCATGACAATAGTAATTTTGATAAAATTACAGCAAGAACTGCAATTCTCTGCCATCTGGCTGTCTCATCATAACTACTTTGATGTGCTTTTTATTACTTATTTACTTACTTCAACTACTTTATCAGTTGTTTCAGAGCTTAGAAATGTTAACTGCAGAACAATATTAAAGAAACAGTATCTCTGAAGCTTAGCATTAATTCCTTACAAAAGTTTAAAATCTGCAATCATTTTCAAATTGAAGTCGTAAAAATAATATAGCTACTCTATAGAAAGCAGACAATTTTCTATTTTAAAATGCAAATATATATAAAATTGCAGAGTATTCTGGTTAGTTTCTTGAAAAGTCTGAATGAACTTGCCATTCCCCTTTCATCTTCCTGCACAAAAGCTTTCAATCAATTGTTTGGAATTAAGTTACATATTTACTTAATATACATAAACAATTAGCAGACTAACAGAGGTAGATCTAAGCATTTTTCTCTAAATAAGAAACCCATATACTTGAGGTCAGGCTATCAGCACTGTGCATTTCTAATTCAATCATATTTATTCTAAGGCAAATAATTAATTTGATGACTTCTTATGAATGCTAACTACCCACCATAATTTATGAATGATAGAGAAGGTCAAATAATGTCTGCATCTCACCACTGCAAATTTATTTACCTGATAAAGGTCTTGAACCAAAAAGATAAAGCTTTCTTTTTTAATTTTATACTCTCATGTTTCAGATTCATACTCCCAAGACAGAAAATAGCATGTCTGATGCTCAAAGTATCGCTTCTGTTTCCCAGGAGATACTGATATTTTCAGCATTCATTACAAAATTATTGGTTCATAATATGTAATCCAGTTCAAGATGCACACATTAAGTATCGTGTACTAACAGTAATTTAATACACGTGGATTTTGTAGAAACATTGAATTTCTGAAACCTAAGGCTAAAAATAAAATTACAGATGATAAGCACGCTACCACCATCTACCAACAGTCTAGCTCTGGTGTTTTTTTGATCGTATTTTTTAATACTTGAAAATTGCTTAGATACCACCTGAGAAGAGCATGTGAAGTATAAAGGATAGATTTGGCTGGATAAATGGATTCACTGCTGTTCTAGTGTAGACTTGTATCATGAAGCATGCAGTCAGGCCTGGCACTATTGGCATTCTTGTTGCTTCTAATAATTCAGCAGGAAGTTTGTGGGGCAAAATCCTGGTCCCACAGAAGTCAAAAGTGACCTAATCTGCATTGAATTTGCTTGGGTTAAGATTTCACTCATGACCCCATAAAGCCCGATTCTACTCTGAAATTGTGGTCAGAACTTCACCTAGTGTAAACTGCCAGTTCATTGAATTACTTGTGTTTGGAGAAACACTAAGAATTCATACCACATTGGAACCTGAATGTGCATCTCCAAGTCATGGCTAAGGCCAAGAGTGGAAACTCCACTAATGATGCTGTATTAGCATTGTCAAGTGGGAAGCCTACAACGCTGTCAAATTCACTTTCCATGAGCTCTAAATTCTCAGAGAATTAAAATTTAAAAAAAAAAAAAAAAAAAAAAAAAGAAGAAGAAAAAAACAACCCACAGTGCTGCCATCAGAAACTCCTTGCAGATGGCATAAAATAGCTTAACTATAATTCACTGGGAGCTAATTTCAGTCATTGCTAATACATGCTGGGTAGGAAATTAGTGTCAAACAACAAAATGGCATGATTTTTTAAAAGCATTTGGATTCAAGTTTCAAATACTCTCAATTAACCAGTATTCAGGTTTCCAGATTCAAATCTCATCTACAGAATTACATATTGCCAACTATTCTTCTAGTTTTAAGAAAAAAAAATACTGGATAACAGACTTTGCTAGGTTGCAATAATTAAAGGAATGAAACCTATGACTATATAATACAACTATATATTTATGTAATGACTGCACAGGTATAGCATTTTGCTAAACATTTGCCTAAGACTTCCATCTTTTTACCTCTGCAAAGTGAAATGTTTCGTTACAAAACCTGCTTGAATAGGCCAAAGTACTAATAACTACAGAGAGAGAATGCCTATTTGAGATTTTTTTCTTGGGTCTCGCTATTAATAAATAAATAAATAAATAAATAAAACCCCACTTTTAAAAACAAACAAAAAAAACCTTCTTAATCTGAATACCTAAAAATTAAAGTGAATGCACCAGCCAATCTGCAGATTCATTTCAGAGACAGAAGCAGGCTTACCATAAAAATACTTCTAAAAAGCACCAGACTCACTGCATTTCTGACACCATATATGAAGATTTAAGCAACATTCATAGAGAAGATTTTTAGTTTTGCTTTCAATTTCACAGATTAATGCTGAAATGAAATTTGCTGAAGGCAATAATGGACAGTTACTCTAAATCTAAGGTGTTTAACTACAGTTTGTATTTATACAGAGTTAAGACTGCAGTACTATTATTTGTACAGGGTTTCTAATACGATTATTATTTTTTTAAATCAGTTGTTCATAGAAACAACAGATTTAATGTTTAAAATTTATAGGCACTTGTCAAGCAAGGAGATCCCATAAAACTGGATACAGATATTTAATGTTTCAAAAATTGTACTGTTATTGTAAAAATTAAAGCACTTTCTCGTTTGTTTTGCACCTACACAAATTGCAAAGCTTGACCTGTGTTTATATATACCATCCAGACCATATAAAACATGAACAGAGGAACTTTAAATGAAGATGTCAATTAAAGGAACTAATAACAGTGTAATCTGTAACTTTCAAAGACTCTTTGAAAATGAGCTCTCTTACTTCCATATTTAATCACAGTACTGTTATGCTGTATTGAAACACTGAGAGCATTCGCAATGCCATAGTTGAAGTGAAATATCAGTGGGGCTTTTTATTTTCCTCCAGGCAAACTACAGAAGGATAAACACTCATTAGTTACGAAGTCAAAAGTGTCCTGTTTCTAAACAAAATAAATTATTTGCAGAGTGGGTTTCGTTATGAAAATAATAATTACAGGACGAAAACCTCCAAACAATTATGCTGAGACAAAACTATGACTTTGGAGATAATGGGTATAGCCAGCAGGGATTAAAGTGTGCAGGATTTCCTGGTCATTTACTCATTGGAAGATTTGAAAATCAGTTTATCCATGGGAGAAAAATAAGCTATAGCCATCAGTCCTTGATCATAAAACACACGACTTTAAACTCGGTGCAATACTGAAAGGAGATAAATGTGCATCTTCTAATCAGCTTTGCCCTTAGTAGCAGGTATCAGTTTGGCAATTAGGACCACACTGTGGACAGCAAAAATAATGGGAAGACAAACTGTGGAAAAACAAAACAAAACAAAACACACCACAACAAAACACAACAATGACAACAACAACAAAAAAAAACAGCAAAAACTACACTTTGCAAAATACACAGAAAGACTATAACCACAGGTGGCTATTTTTGCTGACCTAAAACAATTCCCTAAAACAGTGGCTGCGATGCCGCCAGAACACGGAGGGCATGTTTTCTTTTTTAACTCATGCATTCTTCTGGAATTCTGAGGTCTGAGTAAACTACACTATGCCCACTAACCCTTCAGATGCAAAGGAAAGCTCCCACTGAAAATCCACAGAGAGGATACATTAAATGATTACCTCTTACCACTGAAATTCCAGAGAAGAATCATTTTTCTTTACACGTCTATATCAGGAATTTTATTCACACTGTTTCCACTTGAGAGAAACCTGACAAAATGAAGCACCCTTACTGAACAGGATAGTAATTTTCATAAAATGCACAGTCAAACTGGTAAAGACAAAATCATCTAAATTCTCCAATTTTTACTTCAATTTGAAATAAAATAATGTGAAATACAGTCATTGTGGGTTTCTTAAAATAAGAAACATTTTACAGGTACTAACACCAATAAGTAATGTATATGAATATTTTTTTCTTTTTCCTGGCAATTTTGAACTGCTTGTCTTTCATAGGATTTCTTATGGCTATTTACATTTTCACTCAGTGAAAATCAATTACCTTCCTGCAATAAGCCTCATTTGCTACCTTTGAGTATAATAGAAACACCATTAGGATGATGACATTACCCAAAAGAAGGGCACCACACAGTTGGTAGACATAAATTAAGGACCCTTTCACATATGCATTAGAAATACTGCTGTGACTGAAATATGCATAAAATCTGTATCTATTAGAGCTATTAGTGTGTGCTGGTGATGATTTTGAAGGAGGAGGGGGAGATTGTGATCTACTACTTTGACAAAATTATGTATTTCCTTTTTTTCTCAGTATGTGCCACTGATGCAATAAGCACAGGCCCCCAGCTGAGCTGCATTTGGAAATGCCACTGAGCATGGTATATGCGCTTCACTTCCCTTTGCTGAAGCAAGACACTGTCAGGAATAGAGTGCATGTGTGCCGCCAAGCCCGCTCCTCCTTCATCACCCTGACCTCCACCGTTCTGCGGATGTATGCCTGGGTGAAGATACCGCTCATGTGGAAAACAGCTCCTGCAGATCAATTCATAGGATTTAGGGACATTTAACTTCCATCAAGACCGCATCATCTTATTGATATTTGAAGACTAACTTATTACTGAACATTAATGGGACTAACATAAAGGGCTGCGTGTTTGCTGGGGGTGGGGGAACTAATTTAGAGATTCCTCCCTTGGAGCCTTTTAAGCAGGGGAAACTACTTCTGAATGCAGTTATTTTTACCTGGGTTCTTATGAGCTTAAGTAAAACAAAATTATAACACAGCGTGATGATTTATTATGTATTAAAAGTGTAAAAATACGTTCCCTCCTTCCTACTTTCATATTCATTTGACATATGAATGAACAAATTAAGAAAAAGGGAAATATTGAGACACTTTTCTATAAGGATTATTAATGGCACCTGTCATGTTTTTGTTAACAGAAAAGCCCTAGTTACCTTCTCTTGTGGACATATCATTTAAACTATTTGAGTTCTATCAGTACTTATGAAAAAGGCAGCTTTGGGGCTTGTTCTTACAAATTGAAAATTAGGATAATCTCAGGTCTACAGCAGACGTTCTACTGACAGTGCTATGAGTATTGAGTTCAATTCCAACACTCAACAAAAAAGTGTAAAAACTTGCTTAATTGACAGAGGTATTTAATATGCAGAAGGGTGATCCAAGACTACTGATATTCCCTAACAAAAAGCCTAACAAACGTAAACTGGGTCTCCTCTGACTTATCCTGGTATAAATTAGTCAAGTGGAGAGGTGCACTGGCAAAGAAATGAAGGAGAGAAGAACCAGATATAGGAATTATTTTCTATTTTTAGAATTTCCCTATAGTTTGAGTATCCTTCTGCATCACAGTTCTGTAAAAGTCTGAGACAGTATTCCTACGCAGTGCTTGATAGTGAGCAAACAGGCATAATCAAGCAAAGCAAATGTGTGCACCTGAAGTCCCACTAAAATCAAACATTAATGCCATTCAATTAACCAGATGCATAAAGGTTTTACTAGACTTGAAAGAAGTGCTGAGAATTTTGCAAAATAAAGCCCATGAACAGAAGAAGGATTTTCATGTGTTAATTTGTTTGTGGTAAAAAGAAGTTTTCTGAGAAATCAGCCTATTCATAGAATTAAGATGCCATTAATTCCTGAATTGTCCTTGTAATCTCAATATTCAAAGCCACAGAAGAACAAAGTGAAAATAGTAATACTTCATGGGTAATTTTCCTTCTAATTTACTTATTTCAATTTTCAGTTTTGAATTAAAATAATGTTTCTATTTATTGGCTAAATGTTATTTCTATCTAAGCTTGAAAGTATAAGGTGTAACTGAGTTCTTAAAGAAAATGCATTAAGGAACTAACCTCTTCTATATTTTTTTCCCTAGAAAAATTCATATATGCAGATTAAGTGTACAAAACAAATTTTGCAGTGTATGCATTATATATCTTACATTAAAAATTATGACTGGTGGAGGAATGCTCATCTCTCGAGGCATTTGTATTGCTACAATTTACAATAGGAAATATGCAGAGTGGATGTGGCTTCAGATTAATCATTTAGACACTATACATTTCATAAGGATAAAGGTCATAACAGCTGAGCAAACCATTTCCATCAACATTTTAAATAAGAAGATTATATGATACACAGAATTTTCATTTGAACTAACAGGACAGAATTTGGGCGAAGTATTGCAGCATTCCAGGAAATTATCTGTCTGAATGCAGAAAACAGTACAGTGCAAAATATAGCAAACTTTTAAATATTAAACATAAAAGTACAATTAAGTAATAGATTTTTTTTTCATTCTTTCAGAAGTAATTTTAAAAAATAACTTATTTTAAGTATTCTTACAAGTGCTGCATCTGTTCACATTTGGCAAGTTTTTTGAACATACCTGAAACTTCTGTTTGAACACATATACAGAGTTCTTTAAAAGGTAGGCTTAAGCAAAATGTAAAAGAAATGTCTTCAGAGCTAAATTTAAGAAATTAATTATCATAAATCCAAAGTACAACACATTCCATCTTTTATTGAGAACATACATGTATCTAGCTACAAAACTAGAGTGCTAGGTTTCTACACAATGAACAATAGAGTATAATTCTATCGTATGATAGATCATGATTCGTCAGCTTGAAAAGAGAATACATGGAATATAATAGAAATCTATTAGGTAAGCATGGAGAAGTGAACTGGACTGTTCACTATTTATTTCAACCTAAGCAGTAGAAGGTCATCATATGGAGAAAGGAGTTACAGGTTTCAGAACAAAGAAAGGAACATTTCGTAACCAATTCACTTGTAGAATAACTATATAATCTCATAGATACTAAAGGATTACACTCTTTGAACAAATTCAGAGCAAAACTTAGGCTTGTAAGATTCCAGTCTGCCTTCATTGTGTTGATAAATTCTTATGATTCATTTCAACAGTATGAAGCAGATTGAAAGATACGTGTTCTAACACATGCCACTGTAATATTATTTAGAATGATTTCTACTATTGGTGCTTGTGGATCCATTATATATACCACAAGCTTGTTCATGTGTTTTATTAAATTACTTTTAATGGATTGGAATAATAATTCTCACCATGGAAAAAAAAAATACTTCAGAAAAAAAACACAACCAAATGACAAATGCTGTCTTCAGCTTCCTCAAAATATTTAAACTATTTTATACACATATTTACTATTTATATACACAGCAGTTCAAGAGACTCTTTTGATATAGTTATCTCACATTATGGGCACTAATAGGATGATGGTACTTGTTCCTGGGTCACTGAACAAACTAAAGCTGCCTAAAGTTACTCAAGCCTCAAGTGAAACCGTTAGAAGTTTTTTTTTTTTTAATACTTTTTTTTCTTTTTTTTTTTTAAAAAAAAAGAGGACTAGTCCCACATTGTTTCATCTTTGTGTGCTCTCTGCTTTCTGCTTCAGCATAGCTGTGGTAGTAATATTGTTGCCTTTAGGCCAGAAGGTCAGGGGTTGAAGGACAACATAAAAACTTAGGCTGTAATTCAGTGATGACACAGAGGCACAGTGCTTGTAGGGGAAGAGCAACCATACTGTCAAAGGTGTCTTCTTTGGATGAAACACTGAACAGAGGTCCCTACTGGCAAAGTCAAATGAAAAAGGAATAAAAGCTTCACTGTGAAAAACATTGTAAAAAAAATAACTTCTGTATCATTCAGAAAGAAAGCTGAAGTATTGATGGAGTTTTATATAGCTAATAAAAATTGATTTTACATCTATCTTTTGGATTCATGGCAAAAAAAAATCTATTATCAGTTTCACATGTCACTATTAATTCATAGTGGAGTACCTTAGAATATAAAATTTATCTTACTAAAAGTCACGTGCTCTTGTTTTAGGAAAGGTTTTACAAAATTCGAGATTTACTGTTGAGAAAAAAATTATTTAACTCTTCCTTTTTGCAACCAGATTAGAAGGGACTCAGTTGTTACATTTTAGAATTTTAATTTGCTGTCTTCATGTTGTCACTGGTTTATTAATGAACAAGTGTTTTAGTTTGTAAGAAAATTATTTTACAAAGGAGCGAGAGGTTATATCTAAAAATGAAGGAATGCAATGAGAAATAAATTACAGACAAAACTCTCAAAACTGTTACCTGAACACCACTGATTAGCATTATTTTGAAGTCCCTAATGTTAAGCTGAAACGAAAAAAGATGGATGAAATACATGAGTAGAAAATACCAGTAATCATTCTTGCTGACATATTTAGAGAGACATAGACAGAAGAATGAACAGTGCATGATGATGGGTAAGAGGAAACCTTCAATATGTAGAGGTAAAAGATGAGTCAACATAAAGTCCAGAACAAAAAAGAATCTGGATCAACAGAAGCAGTGAGACATACACCACTTCAAAGGATGTCTTCTGTAATTTGAATCTCTATTTTCAATATTTCCCTGAAAATTTTACAGTCTTCTTTAATGCCATCATAATATTTTGAAAATGCCCCACTGTCTGCCTTTAATAAGACACATTTCAGTTTGTTTATTTTGCCCCGCAAGTGAAAAATTGCTTTAAAGTCATGATTAGGAGATACATCCTCTAAAACATACACATCCCCATACAACCCAGAAAACACTGAAAGTGCATAAATCAGATCAAGAAATCCCATTTAGAAGATTACAATTTAAGTTTATAAAATTTGCCTGCTTATGAAGATGTATGAGTCTACAGAAGCACATTTTGTAGAGACTTGCAAAATATGGTCCCTGTGCTACTTTCTCCACCACAACACCACAAAGGGATTGAGAAGCTCACGGACCAGATCCTGCAGGATTCCAAGTAACTCCAGTGAGATTCTGATGAGGCTATATAGTGGTAAAAGTCTATTAGTTTACAGGACTGACACTGCTATACATGCACACTTACCCATATATCCAGACATGCCAATATACAAACAAATGCATTTAATAGCTTTTTTTTTTTTTAATTCAAACACCCCATTGTAAATTAGGCGAATCTTTTATCAGGCTTTTGGACCCTTTTATTATTAAAAATACCCCACACTAACTTCTAAACACAATTTCATATTCTAACAGTCAAATAAAAATGCACCTGAAAGCACAATTTAAACTTTGTATATAGCTGTAATCACGTTGGTCAACAAAGGAAACGTTGAAAACCCTAAGGAAACATCATAAAAATGTAAGATATTATCTAAAAATAGAAGAAATCTCATAATTTTATTATCTTGTTCTATGCAATACAGGCAAAATTCTAGAGTTCTGAAAAAATGAAGCTACCAGAAATCTATCCAGCAATTTTATAATTTGAGTGTTTTTGCTTGGAAAAACAGTATGAGTAATACCATGACTCAATATTTGGTCACCAGCTGACAAGTGCTACTTAAACCTCTCTATTCCCTGTACTAAGAGCAGTCATCTCTGATCTTTCAGAGCACACCTACACTACAAAATTCTGCCAGCATAGTCATTGCCTCAAAGAAGAAAAGGCAGGATCTTTGATGAACACTGCATCACTGAAATTATAATACAAAATATGCTTTTGCTGGTATAACATTTTATTGGAAAGAGGAAAGAAAATGGAACAGAAGTCTATGTTGACACAAAGCTCAAGTTAGTTGATATAAATAAGTTTGTATTAGACATATTACCCTAGGATGGTACAGTATTCATGTGAAGTAATACTGCTAAAAAATCAAAGTGTGTTTAGAAAAACATTGAGATGGACTGAAAACTTTTCCAGCTACCATAAAGATGATCTGAAAAAACTGATCTGTTTTAGAAAAATAATATAAGGGCTTAGCCTCACTAAAAATCCCTGCATCTAAACAGATTGAGCAAGTCAAAAAGGTCTCAAGTATTAGTAAAAATCAGAAGTGCAGCCACAGTCCGAATAACGCTTGCAGTGAAAAAGCTGATGTGATCCAAGTATTTGCCAGTGTTGCTAGACAGTCTACCTTTCATTTTGCTTATAACAAGCATTTAAGACCCTATGTGAACCCTACCGAAAGCTCATTAAAGGTGTGCGCAGAGGTGTTTGTTGAAGCCAGTTCTGAATACAGAAGTTTGGACCCCACATTTTCCAAGCACATTTGAAAACCTAATTCTCAAGATACGCAATTGCTGTCAAGCCTCTTAAGTGCCAGAATCACCTCTCAAATGGCCTTACAGTGTAAAACAGCATAAAGAAAAGTGCGTATGAATGGAATTTACAAAAAAAAAAAAAAAAAAGCTACAATATCTCAGAAGAACTCTCTTGCCTGGTAAGCACTGGTGTAATGAATTGTAGGTTTTTCCTAGAATGGAGCTAAGTCAAAGTAACATGAGGAATTTAGAAAGGTGCATTTCTCATTTGTATAGACTAGCAAAGGAACAGTGTATGACTTAACTCAACTTCACTGCTGAATTAAGTGGGATGAATTCCTACCAAAATTATGGGAAAGGTGCAAAATGTAGTAGTACAGGGGGAGTGGTGGGAGTAAATTGAGCAGATAATATTTTTTTGGCTGAATGTCAGAAAAAAATAGTCTTAACAGAGAGGAGTATTATACTGTAGAAACGACATCCCCAAGACAAGTGATAGAAGTTTTATTGCTTCAGTCCTTTAAAAATGAATTAAGTAATGCACAAGAAAAAAGATACAATCCTGCCCTTCCTGAAGGATTTTTAATATGACCTACTATATCTTTATGATCTCTGTCATTTCATGCATATGAGCAAAAGAATAAACTGTGCATAGCAAGGAGGGAAATCTCAGTTTCATTGGTTTTCCTCCCTGCAAGCCTCCCTGCTTCTTGCCATTCACAACCATTTCCATCATCTACAGATGGCTAGAGGAGCAGGGGGCAACACACAATTACAAATTAATCTCTATTATCATTGCAGAAGCCTGGAGTTGCACTCCAACAGCACAGAGCTAATTTTCTCGTCTTTCCTTGGGAGTGGGAAGGTTGCTTGTACATTTGTCAGTTTTGTCTTTGTCAGGGGGGTTATATGTTCAGTATAATGAGATAAGGGCACAAGTAAAACAACATTTCTCAATTTTAATATTGTAAGACTTCTCACTAAAATGAGGATTACCATCATGAAGCTTTCTTTTCAAATTCTTTTTCATGTACAGTATTACAAACCTAACAGATTCCGTCTTTCATAGTCACTGTCACACTTTCTAACCTTCCTTATCCTTAAGTCTCAGGACTTTCACATACTACCAAAAAAAAGAAAAAAAAAACACAAAACAAAACAAAACAAAAAAACACCACCTGACAGATTTAAAAGCCTATCTCAGAAGAACTTCACCCAAATTCTTCAGATATGATTTCATTGTGGCTTCCAGATATACCTGTTTTAGCAAGAAACAAGGACTACGAAACTATTTCCCATCTAATATCAACTACTTTGTCTTTTAGGATGAATTCTGACTTCTTACCTTCATTAAATTATATTTGGATTATACAGCTTTCATTTTGAAGTAGTCATAAGAAACACTCTTTCCCTTCTTCACTCTTGCATGTAAGTTTATTTCTGGGTAAGGTGATCTCTTGACAAAAAAGAAGGAAAAAAAAGAACAAAAATCCCACCACACAACAAACCACCACCCCCAGAAGAAAAGCATCCTCAAAAACTACCACATGTGACAGGAAAAGCTCAGAAGAGGGTTTGTCCATTGCTCTTAAGTTTCTTCACTATGTGGTTCATTTCTATTCTCTATGTTCCATCTTTCTTGTAACTAAACCTCAAGTGGTCAGTATTTTCTATGCCCTCTCCATATATTTGGAAAATTTAGAATCAAATAGTTAGAAAGGACCTTCAAAGACCGTGCAAGTCCAACTGCCTGAGCACATCAGGGCTAACCAAAAGTGTAAGTGTATTATTGAGGGCATTATCCAAATGCCTCTGGTTTTATTTTGGAATAGGGGGACTCCTTTGAATGCAACTAGATAACTTGATATTGTTGGTTTTGCATTATAAATTGTCTCAAATCCAAGAACGGTGATGAGGAAAGAAAACTGAAATCTGACCAGCATGTGCTAGGAGTCTGTAACTCACCTATAAAAGGTAACACCACAACTAGATTTTGGTCTGTGATCTTATTTTCATTCCATCATCACCAGAGGAAAACTAGCCTGCCCTTTCAATTGTGACAACTTGTTAAGAATTACAACAATGGCTCAATTTTTACTCAACACATTGGCTGTCTAGATATGCCTTTTTATCCCTTTTGTTTGCTATTCCAACATGTTAAGTATTAAAAAGCTGCAACCTCTGCTAACCAGTTATGTTGTCAGTAACACAGTTCCTGCTGTGGCCTTGTTCATTCAAGTTCATTAACTCATTCTTTTTTTTTTTTCCTTTTTTTTTTTTTAATTATCAACTGATAATAAGCACTTGATGAACACATCGAGCTGGATACAGAGTTGTATGCTTGCAAGCATAATCCAACTATTAAAGCTTAATTTTTAACAGGATTTCTTTGCCTATTTTAAGCTAATTTGAAAGAAAATCATATTTCTTTCAATTTAAGTATGCTTAACTAGCAATTGTTGATATGATTGAGCTCTGTACACAAATGTGATGAAAGATATCTTGACTATTAAAAAAATTGGATTCCCACTTAAAGACAAAATGTACAAATTAAATTATTTTATATAAGCTCATACTATTATCTGTAGGTAAGCTCTATCCTGTAAAAATATAGGCTACTTATGCAAGAGATTTCATTTGGTTAGATGTTACAGGTTTTTTGTGTAACTCTCCAACTTCTTATAGCACCTCAGATTCTAATTCATAATTTCCTTTGAAATACGGTAAATATATATATATATATAAAATGAAGAAAACTATCCAGTTTTTTCATTACTAAATATAACTTTTAAATTGAAAACCTTTAAAAATAAACCATTTAATATTCACTGACATTACACCTCCTATCAAAGTCAACTTCAGTTCACAGATGGTCCAAAGAGGTAGTTGTTGCACTGTCTTGGAAATTTAAGATCAATATAATACTTTCTAAACAGCTAATATTTTATAAATGGTGATTAGTTATAATTGTATTGTTAAGAGAACAGTTTCAAATGACAAAAGTTGTATCAATGAGTGCCCAACCAGCCAGCAAATCCAAGTTCCACTAATTTTCACTTCCAATTTGTCATCTACTTAGCAGTTTATTGCTCATATTAAAACACCATACTAAAATACATTTTTTGATGCATCTATTGAATTTACAATATTGAAATATTATATACATGTACGATATATGTGAAATATTAAAAAAGCTCTGAAATAGAAGGGAGATGGCTTCCAAATGAAACTCTGTTAAAGTGTGCATTCATTATTCAATTCCTTGCTAAAACAAAGATTTTCAAAGATATACCACAACTTTAATGGAACTCCTAACTTTTCAATTGCGACCAAAATAGCGAACATGCTCAAACTCAACAGAAGGTCTAAAAAGACTGTTCCCAACAAGCACGCCTGTCGTTTCTAGTTGTGCTGCACTCCAAGTAGAGGCCACGTCCTTCCTCTGTGTCAATCACCATACTTCATACAGTTAATCTCTCCCCAGAGTCACTGGACTGTTCATCAGAACCAGAGAAAACATGCAAACTTGAAACTAAGTAATTGAGGTTGCACTAACCAGAAATAGAGTCTTACAAAGACACTGCAAACTACCTAGCAAATTATTCTGAATTTCATCTCAGAAAAGGAGACAAACAACTGAGCAGCGCCATTCTTATTTTTAACTCCTCTTCATTAAGTCTTTCTGTGGTGGATGAACACACCCTGAGGACTGATAAACTCAAAAGACTTTTCTCCAACTAGAGATGCCAAATTAGTGACATCCCTGATGAGATATTTGAATCCCAGGCAATCCCAGTATAGGGTCCTAAGATCCACAGATATTAAACTGGGGCAGGTCACCTCTTCTCTATGCCAGTACCCTCTCTATCCCTTGTTTGTTTTATGTGTATGAGATTGATCTACTCAGAGAACAGAATCTTTTTCTGTATCCTATGGGGTCTCCTTGTGATCAGAACAGCAGCAGCATTCAATGAAGTACTTTTATATTTTAAAAGTGAGAATATTAATACTTTTATACTTTAAAGGTGAAAGCGTAGGTTCAGAAGGTGTCTACAAGGCCTCTGCACTACATACAATGTAGTAGAGAATTGTGCTGCATTCCTAGTTACCACCACGTCTTTGTACCAGGTTTAAATAACTAAGGACAGAGGACTAGACAAAAATGAGTAACAGGACACATTATTTTATATTTCTATTGGCTCCATCACCACACAATTAGGCAAAAGGACTGTGCCACATGCAAAACTATAGCCCTCAAAGGAACTGATTCATAAAACCATGCCTTCAACCTGATGTAAAATACGGATTTCTTTCCTTTGCATGCGATTACTATTGACTGTAGCTCTTGAACTTAGAACATGAAGCAGCTCAAAAGAACGGGCAAAAATGTGTAAAAATGAGAAGACAATTTAAAGCCACCCAAAGCCTACAGGAGGAAAACGAACAGCAGAAAGAATATTTCAGGTTCTGCTTGCTGTACTTCAAGTCATAGTGAGTGAGGTCTTTAATATTCAGCTCCTGCAAAATACTTTGTAGTAACTCATTCCTAGAATATTATGTAACTTAAGTGTTATATTAACCATGTAAAACATTTACAGTTTGTTGAAATAGATAGATTTCCCCTTTGAGTCATTGTTAAGCAAAACACGGAATCTTGAGTTTTGAAAAATGACTAACACAATCATCTTTCACAAATCAACTGCTAAGAAACATCATGAGAACAGGCATCTCTATATTTAATTCTCCTAGCTGAAAATTCTAATTACATTGTGAGCCAACTTATCTGAGATTTAGTACTACTGCACCAGAAAAGGCATGGATACTTTGGTCAAGCTAGAAAATGAAACATGTTTTTCTGTTTTCTGTAACAGCAAATAAATACTGTTTTTCTGTTTGTTTTGCAACATACCATTTAGTCATGAAAAGCTGCCTAGTTTTATCATACACCACATTTAGAATGGTATTTGCAGTATATAAAACATTTCCAGACTTGATAATTTACTCAAAATAGTTAAATATGACAAGACATTAGGAAGAAAGGGTACCAACAGACATTAAACACTGCTCAAGTTGAGTAGGTAACACAGAATGATTACAGGCATACTTGCAACTGATCTTACATGAATATAGACAATATTTTTATTTACAATAAGCAGAAATTCTATTAATTTCTTCTTTGTAATGATATAAATGCCAAGTTAATCATTAAAAGAAATGTCAGCTCTATCAGTGGCAGCTGCTCTTCCTACTTAAAAAGGAGGGGAAGTGTAAGAGCAGGGCAGCTAGCAAACCCCACAGCGGTCTGCAAAGTCACTAGTGGGAAAACAACAAAGGCCTTTCCATGCAACTAACACAGATGTGCCCATAGCCAAACTGTCAGAAACAGTTAAGATGACGGCTACTCACAGTTCATTATTTCCTTCTCACAGGTCACTGGGTGACAAGCTGGGTCACCATGCTTTGTCGGCTGCTACAGTCCTTCTCCTCCTCCCTCCCCCCCAGTTCTTATTCCATTTAAATAAAGGTAAGCCGCTCAAATCAGTATACTAATGTAAACAAATATATTCAAATGATTTCTAAAAATGGGACTGTAATGTTTATTATACATTCCTTTCATTTTCAGATGGACATATAACATTTCCCCTCTGCGATGAGCTGAGAACCAAATTTGTATCTGTGGCAGATATAGCTATTAGAATAATTTTGTCAAGATGAGACTAAAGCATATAATGAAAGCTAATGTGTCACCAATTCAAAGCTTTAACCTTTAGAATGCTTACATGGCAGATACATCATGGAAAATCACTGCAACTCAGTGAAAAGATGGTTGTCATAAAGGAGTTTTCACAAAGAAATCTTAAAGTGTATTTAAAATTAATACAGACTAGTTTTTAAATAGAAATATACAGTGTAGAGCTGTTTATAAGTGGAACATTAATAATTGTATTTTTAATGCATTTGGTATCCAAAACCAACTATCTTTTAAAAAAATACATTCCCATCTGTATCCATGGAGTAATCATAATTCATAATGTAGATCATGACTTTCACCTTTATTTTGTCCACTTAGAATTTATAAACTGCTTATGCATTGTAAAGAATCAAGGTCAAACATTCAATTAGCTGTTACAAACAATTTTACCAATTCATAGTTGTGTCATTGATGAAAGTGGGAGAACACTTCTGTCTCCTTGGGGTGTTCTTTAGTCATTTTTCCTCCACTGGTAAGTCTTAAGAAATGTAATAACTGAATCCACCCAACTGATTCAGAAAAAAATGAAATGAAACCAACTGTCCCAGATGTGTCTTAGTATTAAATATGACAGGGTCATAAGTATTCTGACCCAGATCCAGGAGTGCTTGTACCTAGCATGTACGTAGCTTGGAACAGACTTAAATGCATATCCACATTGGAGACAAAATCTTTAGAAAACTGTGAAATCAGGCTTACCTTTGGGAGCAAAGTGATCCAATAAGGCCACAAACTAAAAATACATTAAAACAGGTGACTAATTTTAGGAATATTACCAGTGTTATTTAAAGGGACAGATCACAAATTCAATGCATTGCTGGGAGACCCAAAATACAGAGCGAGTGTTTTTTCTTCCCCTTTTTCTTACTAGAATTTGTCAGGGTTCCATGTAGACATACAAATATTGAAACAAAAGGAACAAATAATACGCCATTTGGAGTACAAAATATTTCTCTTAGAGATACATACAAGAAAAACGGGTGAACTGTTGCATGCAAATTCATGAAGTAACTGCTCATTTTAGAGACTTAGCTGACATCAAAAGAAATCTGATCTGTTACAGTTGATGATGCAGGAGTACCATCTTTCCTTTTTAGGGCCCAACTAGGAAGATCATAAAAATAAGAGAAGTAATTTAAAATGTTGTCAGAAGTTACAGGGGTCGCATTTCTACCATATAATACCTAAAACGTTAAGTTGTTTTCTTGATGCAAAGATGATACTATGCAACATCTTTCATCATGTGTCCATTCTCCAAAATTTGAGTGAAAGGAGATAATAGATCTGCAGCTTCCCTTATGTGAGCAGTTCCATGAGAATAAGGATGGGAAGGAAATTTGTGGCTGTTAGTTCTTAGTTAAGTCATTAGCTCCTGTACACTGAGGGAGGTACAGGAATCAGAATCATACAGCTCACTTCTCCACTCATTCTTATCTAAATACCATGTTGTCTTAGCAAATTTCAACCCTCCATACCTATGGACTAACTTACGACAGGATTTTTTGTCCATTTGGGGTAATGTTTGCCTTTTAGAAATGGAAAGGATTTATTTATTTATTGGCAATGTCATTTACTGGAATGGATGAGTTTTTCACATTTCACATAGGAACTCAGGGATTAATTCAGGTAAATCATAGATGAAATTCAGGTTGTCATATCCTACAAACATAATGCATCTCAAAAATTTGTGAAAGTATCAGACGCAATCAAAAAACCATCATTTTACACCTTGAATAAGGTGTCCCCAAAGACAAAAAGGACTTGTTGAGACTGCTAAGGAAGGACATGCAGAGAAACAAGACAATTTGCTTGTCTTTGCTACCATGTATCATAGAATAACGTGCAAATGTCTGAAGGTAAGAAAAGGACTCAATGCAAGTTTCAACCAGCAAAAATAAGAATGTCTAGGTGCATAAAAATTATTGCAAACAGATTAATTTGTAATCCAGTTAACCACATTCTTTGAAATGTATCCCTCTTTTCATAGAGCCCTTCCTACAAAAACCTATAGATTAGATGTTCTTCCATTATGGCACTGACTTCATTCTGTGGTGACTCTCCATGAAAGCATGGAGACTGTTTCTCAGAATCCAAACCAGAAACAAACAAACAAAACCCTAATAATGAAGCTCTGAGCTGCACGTTCCCCCAAAACGCTAAGCTAGAGAAGGAAACATTTAGGGCAAGATTCAATTTCTTAAATATAGACCCTTGTTGGTATTTGAGACTGCTAAGGTATCCCAAGGATCTGCACCTTACAGATACAAGACTTGCAGGAGAATTACCGTAATCTGAAGGAGCTGAAAGCCTGGTGATATATTCTTCAACAGCTAAAAATCACACTAAATACCTATGCCTTGGCAACTGAATCTCCTTTTAGAGACTCTTCAGATCACTTCTTAAAAAACAGTCTGATAAGAAGTCTACAATACAAGTGTGTTGAGCAGGACAGTTAATCAAAAAGAATTTGAAAAAATAGTTTACCATCTTAGGAGGGGCAGGATAATATTTTCTTTATCAACCTATATAGCTGGACCAACTCCTGAAACAAAAATTCTAGGACACAGAGATACAGTTTCCTCTACTAACACAATGTATTCTTCATTAGCACCTGTGACAGTTTTTCATGTACTGTAAAGAATGGCAAATTTCATTCCTACATTGGAATAGATAGAAGGATAGAAACCTTTCTCTTATTTCTCACATCATCTTCCAGAAGGGCATTGAAAGTATTCTATGAGCTACAGAATACGTTAGTCTATCACAGTCTGCTGAAAAACAGCAGGAAATGAGGATTTATCTCACTTAGGACTTCCGTAACAGAGATAATTGCAAGAATTTTGAATTAGTTGCCACTGCTATTTAACAATGTTTTTGACAATAATGTTATTTATTTATTATTTTAATAATTATAGTTCAGAAAAATACTTTAGACTGTGTAACTCCACTTTTGGTGGAAAGAAATGCATAAAGACACAAAGTCAAGCATTCAATGCTTATAAACTATTTTAACTGCAGATAATCTTCAAAATCAAATGTCTGTGTTCACCAAAAGAAGTTTTTTAGCTTAATATTCAAAAACTTACTTAATTCAACTTTCATTATGATATTGGGTAACGTCTAGTGGCCTTCCATTTGAATGGGAGGCTCTTTTTTCTTAATGTTTTGATCTAAGAAAACTCCCAAAAGCTCAAAAACATCTAAAGAATGGCATTTGGCTAGTTAAAACTTTTTTTTTCCCCAGTTATGAAGAACCTTCAAACCAGGGCAACATTTTCTGCCTTCTGTAAGTAGAAGTAATTAAAAACATTACTATTAAACTCTTACTCAAATTAAAATACAGTCCTATATTGAAAGTAACTGTGTCACTTAGTACTTCAGCTCAGCATGACTTCCAAGGTTTATAACAAAGCATTAACCATTTAAATTTAAATCTTGTGGCACAAAAGATGTCACAATGTTGATAGAAGCTATATTTCTTTATGTAATTTGTGTAACGCGAGGTTTTTAGATAAAACTGAAAAATAAATTTTCAATTATCAAACATTCTACACATCAATCTTTAAAAGAAATGCACATAAATGTCACCCTTTTTCATTAATTTTAGGCAAAATCCATGTTCGCTTATCAGCCAGAGGGTTTCTGAGATATTTCAATAATATCCAGGAAATCAATCTTACATGAAACTGAAGGAAAACATCTAATGTCATTGAACAATAAATATCAGTTCTGTCAGTGGCTTACCTTTGAGCTGAGGCCTTAGGATGTTTCTCTTCTAGTTTCCTCACCAGTGCCACTGTCAGCTGTGTAGTCTCCCCTAGGGGATCTGCAGGCATTAAATGGGCGTCCAAAGGTCCTGAAAGTTGTTTCTGATTGGGGTTGCTGACATTTTTTTGCGGTATCTAAGAGATGGAAGTACAAGCATGCAATTTATAAATTGTTAATTAAAATAATGTGTGTCTACTTCTCCAAGTAAGGCTGTTGATCAACAGCAAATGTCAGAAATACGAATAGTTATGTCAAGATGCATCAAGAAACAAACCCACAGAGTGATTTTTGTTTCCTTTCCTTCCTTCAAAGTTTCTCCATATAGAAAATACGAAATTTCAATTTTTTTTCTCATAGAGAATATAAAATAGTTCTGAGATCTAAACACATACAAAATACATGTTTATTCATTAAAATCCTGTCTACAACTATTATTTGCTTAGTATATAAACACTTTATTAAATTAAGAAATCAAATTAGGTTATTTAAGGAAATTAGTTGACTTCCACACTATTTCCCCTTTCAAAATGTGTTTTTGAAAGGACTGTCTCTGATCTGCCTCTGGCTTAATACTATGACCTCTTCTGCTGAGCTGCTGTCTATCTCCCGATGAGCTGCAGATCAGGCCTCATGGTGAATGCGGTTTTCTGTCTGGGTCACCTCCTCTTTCATTTAGTTCCTCTAGGTAGGTCAGGACAAACTCAGGGTAAGCCTGTAGGAAAGGACAGAGGCAGAGGAATACTGAAGAAAAACATCAGCTTTATCAGCAGAATCACAACAATCTAAACACCAGGAATGATGGGAAAAGTGGTCATCAATGTAGGCAATATTACAAGAAGTTCCTGTGTGTAAATAACTTAGTATTTCACAAAGTTTTTGAATGTACAACTAGATAATGACTTTTTCATATGCACTCAAGTGAAAAATGTATATAAATCTTTTATCATTATGTATCAGTTTAAGAATAAAGACTGACAGCTCTCAAAACAGGAATTCTTATAAACATGAGGAAAAAATGTATCCTTATATTTAGATAATCATATGTAATTAAGTGACTTATTTAGGTAGGCATTTCCATGAAACATTAAAGGAATTTTATATGGCATATTCTAAATTAAAACATACCATATACATACATTTTTGATTATCTTAAATCAAAGAAAATGTTACTATTTTAATTAGTAAATAAAATCATTTATCTACTTAATACTCTGTTGATCCTTGCTTACATGGCCAAACACCCGAAACATGCCAATTTCTCAGGCTCCAACACTTCTATCCAAGCAGTTGTCAGAAGTCTGTGCCCATGGTGAAACTGGAAGAATGTTTTTTTATTTATAATCATGGAGTATCCTCAGTTGGAAGGGATCCACAAGGATCATGGAGTTCAACTCCTGACTCCACACAGGAGCACCCAAAAATCCAGCCTGACCCTCCCCTGTCCCAGCTCCATGCTGTTCCCTCAGGTCCTGTCACTGTCCCCAGAGCTCAGCGCCTGCCCCTTCACCCCCCTCGTGAGGGAGCTGCAGGCCGCCATGAGGCCTCCCCTCAGTTTCCTCTTCTCTGGGCTGAACAATCCCAGTTACTTCAGCTGCTCCTCATGTGTCTTCCCCTCTAGACCCTTCACCACCTTTGTCACCCTCCTTTGGAGGATCTCTAATAGTTTTATGGCCTTATACTATGGTACCTCAAACTGCACATGGTACTCGAGGTGAGGCCGCACCAGCACAGGGTAGAGCGGGACAATCACTTCCCTTGACCACCTAGCAACGGTGTGGTTGAAGCACATGTAAGACAATGTGCTTCACTCTTTGATACCAATCACGTTTTGGAGTCTTGCCTTAATATACATTTTATTTGATTAGGCTTTAGTTTTAAATTCTGTGACCATCTGTACTATCTTTAATAGAAAATGTATAGATATTTACCACAAAAAGTTAGACCAAAACTAGTAACTATTCAAACAGTTTGACAGTTAACACTAGCAAACAAATCTATTAACGTATTAAACTCTTAGAGTTACAGGCTGAAGTACCTCAGAAGTATAGGAAAAGCCATCTTTTTTCTCTGTTATGTCACTCATGAGTGTATCAACATAAAAAATTTCATTTTTAAGGTAGGTATTGCTACAATACTTAAGCACCCAGACATTTTCCAAAGCCAGTTCTGCATGGACATTCCACTGATTCAGCAGAACTTCTAGGCTTGAACAAAAAGCGAAACACCTAAACACCTAAACTCAAATCTACTCTCATGTTCTGAGAGAACTTTTTTGTTCATACCTTAAGAACACTTCATAATGTTTAATTTGTTGTTCTGACCTTAAATTTTACTAGACATGCTTAACAATAAAGCGTTTTGTTTGTTTGTTTGTTTATTTTTAAAGCTTCAGCTACATTATTTTTAATTTAGCTTTCTGTTAGACGTTTCCCATGAGTGCAGATATTTTCAATTTAGGAAGACACTTTCCTTTAAATTAAATCCCTTCACAACAGCAGCAGTACAGCAAAGAGTGGGGTGTTTTTACTTCTTAAGTAAACAACAACAAAAATTACCAATCAGTAATGTTAACTCCTCTCCTGTTTATCACCTTGAATAGACCATGTATCATTAAAGTTTCCTGTGCTGCTTCAGTTCCATCTGTATTTTAATTCTGATGGAATACGCTAACTTAGATTTCTGGCATACTTTTCAGACCCGGCTATATGAACTGTGAGCTTGGAGTCTATTTCCTTAAATAACACTCTTCCTCTACAAGAACATTATGCTCACCTTACTTACCAGTGCTACTAAGAGAAGTGGTTCTGTTTTCTTTCTTGTTCATTTTTCACCTTTTCTTCCTGACTCCATGCCATCATTTCTTCTGTGCCAGAACAAAGCATTTGGCAGCCATGCAATGACAACAAACAGAACAAATCTAAGTTAAAATTAACACAGTAAAATGATAGTTATTAACCACATTGGTACTCAAACCCAGCTTGCCACATGGCACTGTGCAGCACGTTTATGCCAGTAGGCCAGACGGCATGGAAGCTGATGAGGGAGTCCTTGTTTCTGTCTGATTCATCACAGTACCTATAGGCCCGCATTTCCTTGGCTTTAAACAGCCACTGTGGGTACACAGGAGAACCTCTCTCTTTCAGAGAAGTGAACACACAATGAACTCCTGGTGATGAACGTGACAAAAACCTCAAACCTTTCCAGGACAGGAAAACTGTTTTGCAGACAGTTCTACTCTTAATCAAATAATACTTTATAAAGTTTTATTTTTAGTCCTAAACACATTTCAGCACATGCATCTAGGATAGATTTTGCTTTCAGTGCACACCACTTATGTAGAAACCTATTGGGAAATGCACCTTCAAAACTCGCAGCAAAGCACACTGAAGAACACAATTAGCTTATCTTGCTCACTTTCTCAAATTGAAATTTTTACTTATAAATTATCCGTAACATTTACCTGAAAAAGAGTATACAACTTGACCTACTGCAAGTAAGGATATCGTTACATTTTTAGGCTAATAAACATTCAAGGGGGGGAAATATAAAATTATTTTTTCCTCTCTACATAAGAACAAAGTTTGTGAAAAAGAAAAACAAAGTCATGATTGAATTATGGATCAGTGACTTAATAAATACCTCAGGATTTTACTGTTTTTCAGTAGATACTATTCTCTCACATAAAAAAGAAGTTAACTATATGTTGATTGCATAGAGGAGAGTGTACATTAATGGCAAATACAGTAAGCAGCAGGTATTAAATCCAAGAAAGTACATTTTCTTCTCAGTCTGGATGATGTGTCACATATCATTACACTGCATTTTGCTGCTTTCCTTTATGTCAGTTTTTGTTAGCCTACATATGCTGCAACTTAAAATAACATGACACTACAAATAAAGTGAATGTGATAGGAAATATATAGAGAAATACAACATGTTTCAAACAGACCTACTGTTGTTAGTATTTTTTCCCCTCTAGAAGACATACAGGCTAGAACTGAAGTATTGTAGCTGTTATAATCAGAAACTTTGTATATTATAAGGAAAGAGGTTTCTAAACTGCAATTTTTTTTTAATGTTGAAGTATATTTTATATTGAAGTAAATAATCAGTATGCCTACTGAAATAAGGAATAGTACAGCTGACATTTTGTGACAATATTTTGTGATTATTCAAAGCATTCTAGAATAATTCCTAATAGCATACAATGCAGTAGGAACACAGTCTCCAGTTTATCTGTCTATTCAACTTGTCTGAGTAATCAAGTTGAATCCAATGTCAATCTGAAAAGATGAAAAAGGGAAATCTACTGCTAGAAGGTAATAGATCTGCTAGATCTGCTATTACTTGGCAGGGTTTTGTTAATTTTTTTTCCCCCATTTTTCCCAAGGTTATCAGTATATAGCACTGCAGACATTTCCAACATTTCTGTAAACATTTTTAAAATGTTCATGTGTTTAACATGATCAAATGCTCAAAGGCACAATTTAAAGAATCCTCAACAGCATGAATCACTGGATATAAAGCACTTATATGCTAATGCAACCTAACCTTTTAAATTTATTTATTTTTTTTTTTAGATGACAAAGCTGCTGGGAAAAAAAAAATAAAGAAAAAAAAAACCCTATGCTTTGGTGAATACTCTTTCACACTTCCACTGATGTCCATGGATGCTGTCCGTGCTGATAGTAATGTGTATGAACCTGCTGACCTACAAAACACCAGAACTCAAACAAGAGCTCAGGGTTCTCATCATCAGCAACACACACTAATAAAGAGGAGTGCCTGTCAACGCTGTATGAAGATCATTGTGATCATACTGTCCAGATTTTTGTTATAATTTGAAGACTTCACCTGACCGAAGTAGAAAGGAACCTCTCAGCAGCATAGTTACACCCAGGAAAATATACCTAATTTTAATCAATATGTTTTAAACTATGTGCTATTTCCTTTAACTACTAAAAGTAAGCAAAACAGTAACTCACTGTTATTTTGAAAATTTTCTGTTGTAATTATTTATTTATTTTTAAATACTCCTTGGAGGAGGAAGGATGCTTTTAAATTTACCATTTCTGTTTAGATCTGAAGATCAAGATTTTTTTTTTTCTTGTTATTGAGAGCCAGCTTTTAGAACACCTGTTTTGACAGTGGATTGGTTTTTGATTTATTGATATTCATACACAATAACATTAGAAACTGCTATAAAGGATTTCCCACAGCACATTAATTTCACATAAATGTGCTGCGTGTCCTGCAATAAAAATAAGATGCCTCTAACTTCTTCGATCAAAGAACATCGCACTACTTATTAAAGCTTTTTGCCATGTTTCTTCTATAAACTAAATCCCTATATTCAATCCTTGTTCAATGTTAACAGGATGTGTTAGTAGCATATCAGGCTTGAGCTTAAGTGTCTTAAATGCTTTCCCAGAATGCATTTTAAGCCTCTGATAATGAATGAATTTAAAAGCGTTGGAGCATGCATCTCATTTTAGATTGCTCTTCAGATTTCTTTCAGAGTTAGCCTCACTTCTAAATACTGACTTCTAGTTATAACAAGTTATTATACCGACTGAAGAATAAGATATATTTTCATGATGTAATCTAAATAATTTAAAATGTGAACTACAATTCAAGAAAAAAAGCATTAAAAAAATTACAAGTAAAGTCCTGCACTGTTTTTATTAGTTTTATATTTATATTAATTTATTTGATAAATACAAAATATTTAGAAAACAGAAACAGGAATTATTGTAGTAAGACTACAGTGTTTACGGTGGTAAGAATTCCCCCCCCCCCCCCCCAAAAGAAAAAGAGAATACATTTAAAAAGAAAGACACATCCCAAAATCCGCTATTTGCCTAATGCAGAAATAATACCACACCTAACAGCAGATGGAGCCATTACTTCCTAAACTCACAACTGATAGATGCTACTTGTCTCTGTTACAAAATGAGTACTTCAAAAAGTTGCATTTCATTTTACAATAAATAAATAAATAAAAATTGGCATTTACACTTCAAATACCATGATTTCACAAGGGGAAAAAAAGGTTGATTTCTGAAAACACCATGGATAAGTACCTAACAGTAAATAAAGATGTGAAGAAGAAATAAGGTCTCTGCAGCTCAGTTTATTGGATAAAAGGAATAGAAAATTAATCATGCATTAAGAATTTTTGAAGTGAAAAGGAATAAATATATTTTTATAGTAATGGAAACTAAATCAGAAAAGCTACCTCAACCAGAACTGTTCTCTCTATACGATATCAAGGGCATGGGCATTTTAAAATCAGGTTCCAAATTATTACATTTCTCATTAATGACTAGCAGTATTTGTATCCACATTTGTTACTAAAATGAAGATTTTTGAAAATCCTTTTCTATCTTTCATTCTTTGCTACTGGAATATAATTCAGCTGCTTACCTCAATCACATTGTTCTGACTCAGGTAAACCCAATCAGTATGCCAGAAGTGAATTTTACCTTCACTATGTGTTTGGATAATATTTTAGATAATAAAGGACTGCTGGAGTGATTGAGTTAAACAAGAGCAATGAGTGTTCCAGGCAAGCTGATTGTCCGCAAGGGCATGATCAGCCTTCTCCTTAAAAGATACTGAAAAATAATAATAATAATAAAAAAAAAACAAACCTGTACTTAATGAACTTAATTAGAAGAATCACAATTGTGGTTAACAGAGTATAAATACAAAGGAACCGTAAAAGATCTCACCTGATATCCTGCTCCAAAGGCTACCACAGGTTAAACCAAAGATTTAGTTACTGAAGCAAAATTGATTTCCCAGCTCTGTGGATCAGTCTCCAAATGAAGTGGTCCAAACCTTTAGTTACATATAGCAATTAAAAGTATTTAAAATCAGCTCATGATTCAAAGCATATAAAATCAATATCAACTCTCCCTGATTGATGTCTTTGGACACTTTTGCATTACAATCAACCTTTCTGGACCTACCAGAAGAGTATCTGAACAACTTCTGTACATTAGATATGCAAATTGGGAATAAGACGTTAACAAGGAGAAATTTCTATTCCTGTAACTAAAACAAGAACTGCTGTCTTCCTGTCAGCCTGGCAAGTTCTACAACATTAAACTTTAAATTACAATTTTACATATATTAGCTGAATAAATATCAGATTGTCATAAAACTGAAACTCATACTGTTACAGGTAGAACTACTAAAGCTAACATTATGTAAAGATAACTTTATATTCACCCAAGTAAGTCGGATTGCTTTTTTAAAATGTGAATAACTTCAAAAAAGCTACTACATACATACAAGAGAAGAATGATTCTGATATTTAAAACAATTTATATTCCTTCTTCCTCTGCAATTTAAATAATGCATATAACAATTTTTCCTGAGCCTTAGGGGGGAAAATGATTTAAAAATCTGTAAATTCTTCTAAAGCGTAATATTCCTGCAGAATTCAGAAGCCAAACTTTCAAATAAATTTTAGTTTGTTTTGCTTTTCTTCATTTTAGTTGTCCACATTACTACGTTCTCTATTAATTTTGACATTTTATAGTGCTCTTAATAGTTTTCTTTTTTATTTTCATTTTTCACGTGTCAGTTGAACAGAGGTTGCTCAAGTAGATGCAATGTCATCAAGTCTCGAAATAGAAACTGTTCCTGATCAGTAGTTTCAGGGTGTTTACAAAAACACATTTCTGAAGTCACATCCTACATCAGGCAAGACAGAACTCTTTGCATTCCAGTATACAGACAGTTGCTTAAGGATATATCAGCTAGCCAGGACCATGCGTGTCTAACTTGCATAACGCTTACTTTAAATGTAAATAAATCAAAACTAGGTTCAGTACACAATCTTGTTCATCTGGGATATGTCTTAGAAATGTCTAGCAGAGGTAGGGGTTATTTTTTTCCCCCAAGTGTCAGCAAGTGACAGATCTCAATGACACCCCATGCTATTTTTCTACAGGGAGCACCAAGAACTAGAAATATACAGACTTACTACAAATCTTGACATCTGCAACAGTCCCAGGGTATCACATCAGCCCCTTTAGGTTATTTCAATTTGATCTACATATCCATGAAAATAAAAATCAATGTGCCCAATGGTCTAGTAAAACATTCACCCTATCCTATCCAATTGTTTCTTTTCTGTGAAGCACAGGCGTAAAAGGCACAGTGACCCTCAGAGCTATGCCATTGGGAACATATCCATCTTAGCAAATGATCTCTCATGCTGAACAAGTTAATAGATATCATCTATTAAAAGAACTTTTCCCTTGATCCTTCTGCAGTGGCAAAGGCCTACTGATAAGTGAACGCTGCACGTATTGGCAGGTGCTTTTACAGGTGCTGTGTAGAAAACCAGCAAGCAGAATATTTTAAAGTACTTGAACTATATGGAATGTTATGATCAATAACTAAATTTAAGATATACCTTTTGTTGGTATAATCTCATCACACCATAAAGACTTCAGTTACCAACGGAGAATTTCAGAACATTCTTAAATCCAGATGAAAAACAAGAGGTTTTTGCCCTTTTAAATGTTGCATTAAACAGGCATGTGATTAAACTTAAACTATATGTGATTCAACAAATAATTGCCCAGAAGATTAACCTGTCCTTTTGTCAGTGCAGGAACACACTTGTGAAAGGTTTTAAATGGTATTTCCTTTCATAAGTATAGTTTAGCTTGTGAGCTTTTTTGTATATCACATAGCTGTACTTACCAAATTAAACAATACCAAAGTATTTTATCAATCTAATATCTGAAAGCAAAGGTTTATTAAAAATATGTACAAGTGGTATTTTATACTATTCCACCTCAAAACTTAGAGAACTAAGAATTTTAGGTAAGAGAAAACGCGTTGGATATATTTAAAGGAACCATAAGCTGCTTCAAGTCCATTAACTGTAGTCATCCCACCTGCAGCCTTATATATTAGCTACCAATAAAATCTGTTTATGCACTACCACTGCTATTCCATTAGTTGTATAGAATCTGGATGTAAACATTAGCATTACGAAGAGGATCACTTTTCACACAAAATTTTCAAAAGCTGAATTTTGAAGATGTATCTCTCATTGGAAGTAGGCATTTTAAAAACAATTTGTGCAAGTAGTTTCATCCTTTATCATGTATTTCATGTATATAGTCTAAAAAGAACCTGCATTTTATTGCTCTTTGATTTGTCCACTTAATTAAGTGACAACACTGGCTGTGGTTTGCTCTTCTCCATTATTTGTAGACCCACCCAGGGATCATTTTAAAATCTGATGAAAGTCACAGCTGGCTCCAGAAATAGTAGTCAAACCTGGAGCTCCAGTGTGCCTGCAGATGTTTCCTTCGCTACATGCTTGGTACTACATACTTGGCAGTGAATCAGCACAGTCTTTATCCTCCAGTGTATCCTCCAAAAAAAGTTTGTGAACTGCTGCATCTGATGTACTTATTCTGTATGCTTGTAACTTCCTACCTCTATGATATTAACATGATTTGGAAAGAGTGAGAGCAAACACAGAATCAGTCTCAGGGCATTAATGTGGTAACATTTAAAATAGTCTAATAATAAGCTCCTTAAGCGCTGTCAAAAGTTTTTAAGTTCGCAGCTTTGCCACCTCTCCAGATATCTGCTCGAGCTCTGGTAGTCTTTTCCCCAGTTTTCTAAATAAATTGGCTTGACTCAGCATTACGTATCAGTGATTCCCTTATGAAACATGGTTCATGTTTCATCAAGAAGCTATAACCTGGTATCTGTAGTCCTTAGACAGTCGAAGTGGAAAAAGGCCAAGCACCTAAAATTTTTCTTTGTTCCACTGCTACTTATGGTATACTTCTTCTTGTATTTCCCTGAATGAATGCAGCCACTACATTCAGTGTAATTTTGTGTTTCAATGACAGACAATAACATGGATTGATGTCATGAGAAAAGGATGCAGTACTGAAGATTAGATCCTTCATATTATTTGCTTTTCTGCGCCTGGGTTTTAAAGTCCTCTGAAATTAGCAAATATTTTTTCTATCATGTCAGTAAGGTTTAGTAAGATTCACTACATAATAAGATCTGTAAGTCACAGAAAACAGAATAAAAGAGAAGCAGACAGCAAATTTGAAACTAAGCTAAATAACATGGGTTAGCAGTGAAAGAGACCAGTGCTTTGCTCTCTGCTTCCCCACCTGAGGAAGTTAGAGAGAGATGAGGTTGTCTCAGCTTCCTCTTCCCCAGACTCAGCAACAAAAGTGTCCTCAGCCTCTCCTCACAGGACATACCTTCCAGCCCTATTACTAGTTTTATTGCCCTCCTCTGGGTGCTTTCAAATATCTTAACATCCTGATGGCATACTTTCACCAAATTCAGATCCTTACAAGGTTAGAGGAAGAATTCAGGCCCAGAAACTAAATGCTGTATAATATATGCAATTTTATTTTATTTTAAACTTCAAGACCATTTAATATATTTAACATAAGTTTTTATGATTCAATTGCAATTTGGTGACTAGCTATAAAATTGGAATTTATAACCTCTAGTTATAAATTGAACATCAAGTGTCAACTATAACATAGGTTATTATAAAACTGACCACTTATTTTATCAGATTTCACAACTATCAAAACCAAACAATATTGCAAATTTTCTGCAGTTGTGCAAAATTCCTACGTAATCTTACCTACAGAAAATCTAGTGAAGATGTAGAGTACCTTTTCTATGTACTTTCATTTATGTTCATCTACAGATGTGCCACCACTGATTCCAACTGTAACTGACTGACCAGCAGCTCAGCAGCTCTGTACCACAGCTCAATTCAGAATCATTCCAGCCTTCCTATGAATGGAGAGGAAAGAAAGAAAAAAAAAAGGTTTGAATAAGTTAAAAGAACCAGAAAATTCAACAATGTGTCACAAATAGAGAGGTCATTATGCCTGGATAACCCAGGATATTAACAGTTGCAGAAAGTGAAACACTATCCACAACTTAGCAGTCAATGAGCCCTGCTCAGAACCAGTGATCTTCTGTACAACAAGGGTGGCATTTTACAGTTCAGTGCAAAATGGAACAGACCCTTGATATCTTCATTTGTCCTTTTTCTGTGCATATTTCACAGTGCAACGATTTAGGGTCCATAACGTGTCACTTGTTATACTTATAACTATGGAGTTTACTTGAAATATGTATGCACAAAAAAAAAGTTCAGTGAACTGCAAAGATTGCAACAAATCTATAGCTTTGAGCTGAAGTAAAGTTTTACTCCAAGTCTGAAACAATGCTGGTTAAACATACCAAAAGTCCCATTTGGACAGCCTTTGCTTCTAATGTGTGCATTCACTACAGAAGATCACTTAAAGCTTTGCTAGAAATCAATAGCTCAAAATATTTTTTTTCATTACGCTCCACTTTAAAATTGCAATGGATATATTTCAGTAGTATTGTGAAAGTACTTTATTTCCAACATTTTACTGCACTGGGTATTGTAAAATAAAGAACATTGTCAGTATTTTATCTTTGCAAATTTCAGCCTTATTTAAAAAGCTGTAACAGAAAATGCCACTGACAGCTTCTTAGATCATATTGCACTGTCTTAGAACATTGATAGGTTTTCCATTATATTTATATTTCTATAAATATTTTGTTTGTCCATCTTTCTGTACAACCATATAATACTTCTGAATAACTGATTAAGATCTCTTTGTAAAAATATGTCCGCAAAGACGGCTTACCATTTCTAAGAACCTGCTGTATGAACATAGTTTATTTACTGGAAATGTTTCAGACAACATTATGCTACAGAACAGCAAAATAAACAGTAATTGAAGCTTATCATTTGTACCTTAAAACATAATTAAAACATTTTAATTAAGTATGAAAATAAATGATTCAGCAGCATATCCAAAAACTGGACTGAAAAATTTCAGTTCTGTATCTGAAATGTCACAGGCTTTGCATTTTCATCTGGTATCTGAAGCCACAAATTGAAACACCATGAAAAAAGTTATTTTTTTTTCCTTAATTGCTAGATTGACTACAGCAGAAATACAAGAAAGCATACAAAAATTTGAGTCTAACAAACTTCCCATATAAATGTATTTTTAGGTAGATTCAAAGAAGTTTTCAGACCACCCTATTCTTACTTCAACCATGGTTTCCAGTTATGTGCTTCGTATTTAGATTGCTTTTTCACAACTTTTTTTTTTTTTAAAATGCAAATATTAGGTGAACCTCAAAGCAGAATTTAGATACAAAGGGAGATGTAATTGACCTGAACAAACAAAAAAAAGAAATGCTTTAAACCACAAAGATTAGTATTTCCACTGTACAAAGACCACTCCACAGTCAAATATGATAAAGGTAACATAGCTGTATAATGAGTTGAGGCATTACATTGTTTATCTTGCATCCTAGAATCATAACAACACCTGTATTAGAAGTCACATTCTTACTTAGCAAATTCTTATCAAATTTATGATATGACAAATGGACAATTAAAGTATGTTTGATTCCTTTTTGCCACATAGTAGAATTAAACACTTTAGGATGTGCTAATTTCTTTGCAGCAAACTAGAGAAGAGATTTAGCTTAAGTCAAAAGTCTAACAACATCCAGATTTTAAAGGATTAATCAAAAATATTTTTAAGTGTACTATCAATCTCTCCCATATACCATAAATAAAATAAAATACATTTAGATAAGACAGATTTCAGCACTGGCTGTTCCTGGTTATTTGGGGTGAAAAAAGAAGTTTCCATTTAGGTATATTACAAAGAACACTGATCTATGAATAGCAGAATTAACTAAATCTACGAATTCAGCTGCACTCTGAAAAATACATTTATCCTCAACTTATTTAAAATATAAATAGCCAGAATTAGATATTTAATTTGTCCTGTAATTCTTGACAGAAATCAAAGCTCCAAATAATAGTGTAACATTATCCCAGGCTAAGACAGCTAATTGAGTAAATACTCATTCTGCTGACTGAATGATACGCTACTTACAGTATCACCATCTCCTTTCAGATAGATCTGCACAGTACAAGTAGTTCAAATTTAGCAATAAAGTTGGCAACACGCTAATGTACTTGAGCGTAGAAAGGCTCAGTTGTTGCCAGACCTTTGACTTGAACTTGATAGGGCTGATTTGGCACTCAGCGACTGGTTACATTCATCAAGAGGTGAAGCTTCACAACAAAGATAATGTGGTGGAAGCAATTAGTATTCAGAATATCAATAATAGGTCTTTGGCATGTGACTGTAGGCTAAGAAAGGGTTTATTAGTATCTGATATGTAATATGCTTTAAAAAGCACATTACAAAACTATTTTAATGTTATACTGAAAACTATATATTTTTCATCAGAGAAATACTTAAACTATATATTCTAATTTATTTATTCCAAGCTGTTCTGATATTCACATATACATTATCTAAGACATTTCAAAAACTTTAAGAAGTTAAATATACTTGTTTCCATTAAAGTGCACTGCAAAGTGACAAAAAACAGTTTCCTCTTTTTCTTTAGGAATAAATTTGGAAAGCTTAGCATTTACTTTTTATAGCATCAGATTATTCCATGTTGTCAGTGATGAGTCAAAATAGGACAACAGTAGTAGCAGTTTTCCTACAGTTTCCATCATCTCCAACAGAATCCCTGCCAAAGAATAAAATCATTGCTCTACACTAGCCAATAACCGTATCAAAGACCCTGTCTCTATCCTTCCATCCAAAATTTGAATATCAACTCTCATTTGAATATGCTCCCTCTGCTGTCAGATAAGAGAACAGAAAAAGAGGGATAATTCTTGACTACTAAGGCATTACAATCATTAAAGATATATCATATATCACAAGGAGCTGGTTTACTCATAGCTGCCTTGCTGCAGCAGAAGGGCCACAGTAAAACAGGATAAAAACAAATCCACTATTTAAAAAATAAAATTAAAAAAAAGAAAATTCATTAATTCATTAAGAAAATGCTTTTTTTTGGGCTTTGGTGACCAAAACAAAGCAAAAGAGTAAGTCAAAGAAGCACCCATTTTGGAAGGGATCTTGTGAGCATATCTACTCCAACATCCTGTTCAGAGCTGGGTCAACACTAATTCAAACCTAGTTCCTTAAGGCTTTATCCATTAAGGTCTTGGAAACCTCCAAGGATAGAGATTCTACAATGTATTTTGGCATTTTGCTTCAATACTTAATCATGCTTAAAGGGCTTTTGTTTCCCCCTCTCTTCTACCATCATACCTCCTCTCACTCAATTTATGACCATTGTCTTTCATTCTGGCATTTCCATCTGTGGCTGAATCACATGGAGGAAAAAAAAAAAAAAAAGGCAGTGAAA
Source organism: Aythya ferina (assembly GCF_964211825.1). Lineage (NCBI taxonomy): Eukaryota > Metazoa > Chordata > Aves > Anseriformes > Anatidae > Aythya > Aythya ferina. Next base: position 7,993,460 of record NC_140301.1, on the reverse strand, counting down.
TCTAATAATAAAGTCATTAATTTGACCAAGAGATTGTTTGAATGAAAGTTTAGAATCAAATCAAATTTGCACTGACCTATGCACTCTCTAAGCATACTTATCAACCTTAGAAATTTCCCAGAATATCTGAATAGTTGGAAAAGGTGTATTTTAAATGAATGGAGTTTAAAGTAAAATAAGAGTGGTAACACTTTCAAATATACACAGGTAGGTTAAATCTGCTTTTTGAGGAGAATTATTTCATATTCAGTTATTGTTCTACTCTTTACAGGAATTTACAGGATATTGATAAGGACAATGACTGTCATGGTAACAATTACGTTGACTTCTAGTGTTATTTCAACCATGCCTTTTTCAAAGTAAGGTTAGTTAAAAGTTCCTAGTTATGTCTTTACATTTCCTATAACTACTTTGTCATCAGTTTCTGCTTTAACAACCACAAGGCTAAGACAGTATAATTCCCCCCAAGCACAGTAAAGTTTTCTTTGCCACTTGATCAGAGAACTGGAAGAAAAAAAAAAAAAAAAAGAAAAAAAAAACACCACCACAAAAGCCAGCTTCCCCTGCACTCTCACTGCATGAATGTTTCACTGGTTCAGAGTTCTCTGCAATATTGATATGTAAATAGAAAAAATAAAAAAGGGTTTACTTGAGCTATAAGCATTTTAAGATTTATTTTTTTCATGGTGACTTGGTACAGTGGTTACACTAACAAAATAAAGAAAAAAAAAGAGATTTTTCTCCTAGCAATTAAACAAAGGAATATATAATAATATATCATTCATGTTTTAGCCCAAGAAGTTATTGTTTCTGCAGGGTACTGATTCACACTTTATAAAATTCAATCCTGTTTGAAATTCAAATGAATCTATAGCCTTTTCAACTCTTAATTACTGAAGCCACTGTTCTTTTCATAAGGCAAATATTTGAAACGTAGGGAGAATGCAAACAGTGAAAGATGAAAAAGTTCCCTGTGTTGTCCTTCATGGGCACTTTCATACCTTCTACAGCCCACATCTAATACAAAGATCAAAAGGACTGCCCTTCTCCTCATTTCTTCCTCCACACTTGTTTGGGGCAGAGACATTACAGCTGATCTTGTGATGCAAGGAAGATCAGTCCTTTTCAGAAGTGGTAATCTTTCATTAAAAGTCTACACTTCTGCACAAAAAAGCAATTATAGATGTTTCACTGTATCATCTTACGGAATTAATTAGTATTTCTGAAAACACAGGAGTATGTACACTGAAAAGGACTTGGTTCCTTGAGAACACCAAACCAAAAATAACTAAGACAGATCTTCCAAAACTGATGAAATTTAAGCTTTTATAACATCATCCTAAGAATATGAAACTTGTACCTTACACAAAAGTGTCTGCAAAGCTCAGTTCAGTTACCCGTATGTTTTATGTTCATGGCTGATTTTTCACACTGTTACAGAAGGAAGTATCACAGCCTATGGGTACAATACCTGGTGATCAGTCATAGCTTAGCCAGAGGCCATAACATCAGTAGTACCGATAGCTTTGGATGGTATTTTCTCTAGGAAGTGCCATCCTCGTTTTCTCAGTAGCAAACACACAAAATACTTTGGATCAGCCTAAACATCTCAATATTAATGTTATTTTACTTACAATTTTGGCCTATTAATGAAGTCAAAGGACAAAATGCACTTGGACTTACAATGCAAAGCTACCTTTCTGTTTTATGCAGAAGTGCTATATTGGCTTATTTCCACAAGGAAATTCCTGTGAATCACAGCAGTATGATCTAATAAGTCGGTTAAAGGCTTCAACCTTTCAATATTTCATTTAGTGGTTGATCACAGCCCAAATCTCAGGAATACAGACAATACTGTTGTGACAGTGCTTAAAGAGTCAGAAGCATGCTTCTCTTAGCCCACTTCAAAATGTTTAAAAAATGCACAACCAGAACAGTGTCTACAACAAGCAACAGTGGCCATAACTTCCTTTTTGGAGACTTCAACTTTTTCAGTCTTACAGTTTCTTCAAGACTAGCAGCCCACGACAGTCAGTTGGAGAGTTAGCAACCAACTGAGCTAGATCATTAGAGCTGCAAACAAAGTTGCTAGTTTGCAAAGCGGTAAAAAATTACACTGACTGTTTTATTGTGCCACACAAAACTTCTATCACATACATTTCAGACAGGGTACTTTCATTGCACTAACCATTGTACAATTTCCCTTAAACACACTTAAGAAAACATCAAATTGACCTTCAATTAAAGTATAAAACCTAGAAGTAGAAACAAGAGACTAATGAATCTAACAGAAGCCTACATTAAATAAAAAAAAAAGTAAATAAGATAATAAAAAAGGTTTTTTAATTAGTTATCTAAATGAAAGTTTGAAATATTAAGGAAAAAAATCCATAAAGAATGCCTGTGTAATCTAATCATAATCTAATTAATAATAAATAGTATGAGTTTCTTCCTCTTACAGTTTTTTATTTTTTGATACTGACAAACATTCATTTTGATAACCACAGTTCAACAAAGCATTTGTAGTAATGGGCTAAAGCTCTGCTTAGCATGTTCATAATTGTTCGCAGTTCATAAATGGGTCTCCATCTGTTATGCTCTCTTCTATTCAAAATGCCTTGACTGGTGGTTATACATAACATGTAGCAGCACAATGGAAAATTGGACCTGAAATATCCATAGAATACTGAGAATTTCCCAGTTGAATAAAAGAAACCAGCAAACTTTACGGATACATTTAAATTGTTCCACTTACTGCAAAAGAACCCCAAAGTGTACAGAATAACTTCTAAAACCCAGTAAAAATATTTTGAACTCTACAAGGGCAAAATTTATTTACCAAAATCCCACACCACCCTGCCCCCCCAAAAAACAATAGCTGATGAAATGCTGAGATTGATATCACTTGATTAGTCATCTATCCCAGCTTGCTGGTTTATAGCCGATCTTTCTCAGCACCAATAAAAGAACAACAGGTTGTAATTGCCATGGTTAGCTGCAATCCCAAGCTTATGCGCAAGGATTATACAACCTGAATCCCACTCTGCAGGAAAGGTTTTACTTGGCAATAAAAGATTAAGAGTAACAGCCAGGGGCTCAGCTCTAATACCTAAACCTGAAGACATTTTAAAAGTATACACATCCAGAACATGCATCAGAGCCTTTTGTCTCTTAGTGTAATCCTCTTAGCATTTTTCTTACCTCACTGAACTTTCAGATTTTGAAAATCAAAATATATCTGGCACCTTTACTCTGAATTTAGCTTTTAAAAATGCCTTTTGAAGATAACATATAATTTATAATAGTGTTCATTCCAGATGCATAACTGATGGATTATTTCATCCTGCTTTCTAATACCAAACCCAATATATAATCAGCACTTAAAAAAAAAAATAATAAAAAAGAAAGAAAAGAAAAAAAAGCTTGTATTAGCCCTGGCAATCTTCAAATGTTCTTGATCATGTGGCTTTGAGATGTTGGATGACTGAGTTGGTAAAATATAAATAACAATGCACGATGAATAAAAATCGTTTAAGTTCACTATTATAAAAAAGTGAAGTATATTACCGTTCTGTTGCCCAAATGAAGTTGTGTAAAACTTCAAGTCAGAGAAGTGCTAATCACCTCTCAGCTTCTTCTGTATGCATTCTTCTTTCATCCCACCAAGCAAGGGAACTAACTGTTCCAGTGGTGTCTGCTGAGTTTTACACAGTAACAGAGTCAGACCGGGAATTTATCCAAAGCCGTTTGAGTTTGCATTGCAGTGATCATAGTGGCAAACTGTTTGCATAGACTCTTTAATCAAAAATATTTAAACTCCTGTAAAGACAAGTCAGACACAAAATGAAGGTCAGAACTGGTTTGTCCATGACTGAGGAATAGGAACAGCCAGGAGAGCGAGGCTTGTCTCAGTTCGCCTGAGATATCAAAATCTGAGCCAATTGGGGTCTAAAGCCAATGCAGATAAATAAACACCAGTGAAGTGCAATTCAACAAGCCTACGTAGAAATGTACTCTAAGATGAAACGAGTAGCTCTTTACAAATGTGTATTCACCTCAGTTAACCAGAAGGTGAATCTAGATAACTCAATGTAGGTAACTACTTCATACCGTATGAGTTATCAGTCCTAATTCAGTACTTCATTCTTTGGGATGAACTGCCTCCATTTTACACGAGTAATCAAACTCATCTGCATCTAAATATTCAGTTATTAATGCACTCGAAATAAGTTAATTACTTCTGTATTGAGGCACTTTATGTTAAAAAAAAAAAGTATTACAATAACATTCTATAATAATGTTTTCTGTAAATACAAAGACATACTCCTAGTAGAGGAGCATATATCTATTTTGCTACAGATGCTTGTCTTACATTTGTTTCAAAATATTTTATAAAATGAAATACCATAAAAATGTTTAATTATTAGTACATTTACAGTACATTCTCTAAATTAATGAAACAGTAACAGCATCTTGCCGGTTCACAGAGTGTACAAAGAAAATGCAAGTCAGAAAAACCAGGAAATGAGAAAGATACAAAGCAAAATAACTTTTAAGCAACATCAGTTTCATTGCACTGCAACAAAAATGAATATATTGGCTATTGTATAAAACAGCTATTCATATCAATCGTAGTCAAGCTGTGAAGTGCATATTAATCTGTACACTTGGCATTTTCTGGGAGTCCTGTACAAGCCTCCCCAGCTAAGAGTGAACAATGACAAACAGATTCATTTTAAGAACTTTGGACAGGATATATTTTCTTTAACAAGTGTTATAAGAATTCCATTTGAGTCTCATATTGCTATTTAGAAAACAGAGTAAGTGTACAAATAGTACACATTTATAGGTCTTTTATTAAGGTATCTTATTCAGCACAAAGTCAACGTAAACTCAAATCATAAAATCAAAACATTCCAGTTAAAGTGGAACAAAGAAGAAAAACAAAGATGAACTAATTCTGTTTTTGCTCTGACCCCAAGTGTAGCATAAAACAATCCCCAGACTGTTCCAAACAATCACAGTGATAATGACTGCAGGGAGTATAAGAGCAGAGCAATGTTCCAGACATTTTCTCTCTCAGCCACAATTCTAACATCCTCTAAATTGCAAGCCTTAGAGAAGAAGAGAGAATGATGGTGAGTCGGTTTTCTAACAACATATCTCCAGGAGAATGCAAGGTTTACCTGCAGGCTTGGAATTTTACTGTGAACTCCAATGAGGGGAGGCTTTTCCCTAGTATTTGTAACAGATACCAAATAGTGTATGTTCCATATTCTGAAGTTCCTACTTTTTCCCTGTGAAAAGATAGCAGTACCCTATATGAATACAAAAACAGAAATTAAGTTTATCTTGACAGATACATTTTGGAGGTTTTCTTCACAGAATCAACTTGGATTCAGTACTTGTACCAGCCCAAAGGAGAAGTTGTGCATTCACAGTGAAGCTTTACTTGGTCATCTCCACAAAACTAAGCATAGAAGAGATGAAGGACAGCAGGGGGAAGAGATGTATAAGCAGAAGTTGTAACTAGTTACTGATACACACAAGCATTGCATTACATAATCGTATAAAAGCCGTTGCAAAGGACTTGGTTGTGGAAACCTCAACTATTCTCCAGAAAGTAATCCAGTGAGCAAGAGCAATGAAAGGTTTATAAGAAATTAGACTATTATTGTTGTGGATCACTGACTTTCCAGGCCAGTATTCCTCAATTAACACTCACATGCAATAATGAAAATATAGACTAAATCTGTAAGCACACATGCTTATGTCTGCTTTGAGCACATAAGCAACCTCCTTAAATTGAAGGAAGGCACTCATACGTTTCATGTAGACTACTTGGAACTTGAATATGCAAGCACTTATGGGATCAAGGTCATCCACGGGACAGAAGTGCACATAAAGCACTAAGAAACACAAGCAGCATCTGATTTTGCATGTCAGCTATTACAAAGGCATTTTTTAACAGATACCAAAACAAGTGCCCTTCGTTTTTATTTTCATTTTCCAGAACTGATATAGGTTATATATAGCCTTTTTGTGGACAAGAATATAGATATCATTTATTTTAGGATACATCCTGTTATATAAGAAGGAAGGAATATGTTTAATAATTTTTATACCCGTTTAAACCATGAAGAACTAATGATAATATTATATTGTTACCAAGAAGCACATTTCTAGGTTGATTTGCAAGGCTACCTTTTCAGTGTTTAGATTTCCTTTAAGTCTTTTCTCCCTACGCTTTCTAAGTCTTATTATTTTATTATTTCAGAGAAATACACTTGTCATATCCAATCAGAAGATAAACATTAGGATCCAGAAAAGTTTTATAAATAAACTGAGATACCACTGTTTTCAGTTGCAGATATTCTGTCAAAGGTCAATCTCAGAACACAATTTAAGGGAGATGTGGAAATAGAAATAACATGAAGGCTGACCTTTGAGTAAAATCAAACAGCTGTAAAAAACACAGTAATGAGATTATATATACACAGTGTAACAATGCAAGTTCTGCAGAATGAATTAAGAGAGAAAATACTAACACCTATATTTCACTTTTATATGTCAGACAGAAAGTTAACAATCTCACAGCCACTTGCTGGTATTAGTTCAGGTACTTCCACCTCAGACACTAATTCTCTCTGCAGCCAGCTTTTTGTCTTTATTAACCTAGAGGTCATAGACACCAATCACACTGAATTATCCTTTTAGCACTAGCTTTTCTAGTGACATAAACAAGAACTGTTTGGAAAAAATATTTTGGAAATACATGATCATCTTTACTGCTCTGCAATTATAGCCACTATAAAAAATCTTTAGACAAAAACACGAAGAAATTAGGCATGTTTAAATATCATTTAACTAAACTACAATGCTGAAATATCCACTGAAGATGAGTTACTAGTAGATGATCTATTATACAGGTATATATCTGAAAGCATTCAATCTGTTAGAAGATGAAATTGAGAACAAAATAATCTCTTTTAAATACGGGATATTGTAATAGACTTGTCATGAAAATTCATATGATTATTTTTGGACACAAATCACATTTTTCAGATAAACTAGAGAAAATATGATTTTGTATGTCTTTTCCTGCAACATTTTCCAATGTGTACATTTAACAACATTTCATGGGTAATGAGTTTCTAATATACAGACTTATTTTCTTGTTGTCAGTTGGGGTCTTTGAGGCAGATAATCAGAAATCAAGGTTAGCAGTTTGCTTATTTTTTATTTTTATTTTAAAACCGCAGGGGTACTGAGCAGGCAGCTCAACTTCAAAAACAAACAAACAACTTTTAATTAACTCTGGTAACATCACCCAATATTAGTTGTCTGATTTTTTAAGAAGAATTCTGTAATTGACTGGAATACAACTTCGTAACATTGTAAAAGAGACACAGCAGTCACACTGTGAAATAAAACGGTATTGGCACAATACTACTGCTCTTCTAAGGAAATCGGTTGTCAGGAAAAAAGAGTAGAACTGCTTTTGAAATCTGACTGCTATAGCTATTCATTATTAATAATCATGCAAGAGCCCACCTTCCCTTTTTCATTAAATTACAAACGAGTATGTCCTATTAGTTTAAAACTGGTTATAAGAATGACAAAAACTAACATTCTCTGATGTATGAAATATGGTCAAATTGGGCATATATAAACTAATAAAAATATGAGTAAAACAAATGGAATAATGTGTTTCAGTTAAAATCTTTTCTGAATAATGACTGGAAGATTTGCCACTTTATTATTACTTCACTTATTTTCGTATTTTTAATCAATTCTGAACATACCTAGAATATAGATTTAACGCGGGCATTTTCTGAATCAATTAGCTGGATCACTGGTGCAATCAAACATCTAGATCACAGCTAGATTTTTCAAGTTAACTCATGGCTTAAGGATTTTGGCAGGTGTCTAGTAGCTTTTTCAAAACTGCATAGTCACTTAAAATATTTTAACAGATGTAAACATTTCAAGGTGACTCTGAAAAAAAAAAAACAAACAGCAAGCATCTGATCTCACCTTTTAGTTCCCCAAACCCTTTAATTCTTAGTACGCCATTTTCATTTAAAAAATATTCTACAAAATGAATAATCTGCTTGTTTCTTCCGCATCATAAACATGTTCCATTCTGTATTTTAAGATTTAACATAGCTTTGAGTATCTTCATTAAAAAGTCTTAAAATGCAAACAAAAAAAGAATTTAACTCAGTGTTCACTTCTTGTTTGAAAGACGAATCCAGAAGTTTCCTGTCATTATATGCATAATTTTCTGATACTTCAGCATGACCACAACAGCTAGCATGGCAATGAATAAACAGCACAGCCATTTTTCATGAGGAAATGGGTAATTCTGTGCTGGAAATGATAAATCTAAAAAAAATAAAGCACCCACCAACCACGGTGAGGGTGTAACAGCTTGGATGCATCCCGAGGAGGGAAAAAGAAAAAGCTTTTGTAGGCCAATCTTTATAAAGCTTTACCAATTTAGCTTTCTTTCTACTGCTATTGGTGCTTAAGAGGTTAAGACTTTATTTGTGAAAACAGAGAGAGATAGCAGGGAATCATGTTGTCTGCAGCTTCATAAGTCTTGCTTAAGATCCTTTTCAATTACCATCCATTTCTCCTTTAAAAAGGGACAAAAAAATAGAGGAGTGGAAACAGGTCAGGGCAGTCTGTGACAATGACAGTGTGATGGGCTTGGACCCCCTGTGGTGTTTCCATCTGCTATCATTAAGGTGACTACTCAGACATGAAAAAATCCCTCTTGCTGTGCTGACAGGCAGACATCAAGAACTATGACAAGGCATTAAGACAGAAAGTAGAGACAGAGATGTCATATTCCACAAACAATACTGCCTCAAACAAGACCTCTAAAATTTTATTGGAATTTAAAATAAAAATCAAAGGGCTTTTACCTGGAGGTTATCAAACTTCCTCTCATGTTAGTTTGACAACGAAGATATTGCTGACAGTCACAGTCACAAATGCTTGGCTGCTACCTGTAAATTCCACCATAAGAAACCCATTTTTTTTTGTTCACTCTTCAATAAAAGTGAGTTTTTAATTTTTTGACCTTTCTCATCAAAAAAGCTGAGAAGGAAGACTGAGGCCTGATGGTTTGGAGCACATTAAACATTGGAGTCTTTGGCGGATCACGTACGCAATAACGAGAAAAGAATAAACTAACAAGGCGAGCGGCTATGATAAACTGTTTTCCTTCGTAACAAACGAAGTCCAAACAAATGATAATTAAATTCATATTGAATGTTAAAGGAAGTGTGAAATGACTGCAATGTTTATCTCGGTGTAAAGTAACAAAATGAGCACAGGCTTTTAACCAGCAGGGGGGGCAACAGGATTATGATTGAGCTCTGACCCCTTGGCACGGGGAGCGCCGGCAGATGTGGCAGCGGCACCGGGCGGGCTCTCAGCCCCCGCAGCCCTCTGCAAAGCCTGTGCTCGGCGTGCCCATGCGGGAAGGAAGAGCTGCTTTGCTGCTGCTCTTCCCGTGCTCTTCCCGGGCAACTTTTAGCAGGAGAGCTCCTTCTTGCCAAGCCATACATGATCAATACTTTGACAATAATATCGCAAGCCTCATTTAACAATTTCTGCCTGCATCTCAACTTGCCTCGAAGGTGAGGCATGCCATACTGCATCGTTTCTTTCAGAAGCTGACTGGTAACATCACTGCAGAGGGTATTTCATTTCTAGGATTTCACCCTTCCATCAGGCATCCTCCAGACATATGCTGCATCCAGTTCTTGGGCATGTAGTAGTGACGCTCGGTTTGCTGTTTCATCCTGGTGAAGACTGATCTCATTCTTAGCTCCTCTTCCTTTTGCCACCTCCTTTGGACTAAAAAGCAATTTCTCTGGGAACACCACTAACACTTCAAGCATAGTTAGAGATTTTGGTATTCCTCGTTCAGCTCTGGTGCAAGCTCTCACCTCTCCTTCTGCACAGCCTCATGTATTTGTTCCCAAACCCTTCGTGTCTTCAACCGTGACAGTGTAACTGAATGACCTCCTCGGTAAATTGCCTTCCAATATCACCTATCAGAACCTCATTAGAATCACATGCTAGGCAAGGGGAAGGAATGCTAGGCAGAGCACTAGGTAAAAGTTCTCTGCAATGACAAATTGTTTATATTAAGCTTCTGGTTTGAGACCAAGATTTTATTTTTAAAATATACCAGTTGTAGAATGGCTATGGTTAATAAGGATTAACCTAAATTAACTCACTCTCAGTGGAGAGTGAGTGCTAGGCACCCAATATTTCCCAGACAGTTACACCAATTCCCATGGTATTCTGATACCTGTGAATTAATGAATATTAATCAGTTAAAACCAATCTTTGAGGTATCTAACAATTACTCACAGAAAGAGTAAGACAATACCCTAATAGTTGAATTTATATTGCTCACTGAATTTTACATGCTTATTCCATCTGTAGCAATATGAAAAAATGCATTTTATTAAGATTTGAAATCTGATTTTTCATAAATTTTGAATTTTGGTAAGCTTGTAAATTTCCTTATATCAGCTATATAAGAAAAAGTAAAAAAACTAAGGATAGTTCATTTTCTTCTGTCCAGCTACAGAAGAAATGCAGATATGACAGCTGTACTGGTTACCAACACTTAAATTATTTCAGCCACTGGTTTAAGGGGAGTTTTTGCTTTATTTAGATTACATGAGATTTAAAATCTTAAAGTCATTTAGTATAAACTAGTTGTTTAGGATTTTTCTTTAATCTATGGGATGGGATAAGAATTTATGTAGGGCAATTCACCTTGGTTTTAGCCTTAAACAAGACTTTTCACATAGTTACTTAGCTCTCCTTTGACAATATAAACATTTTTGACAACTAGCTTATATTAGGTACTTAACTGCTATTAGCAGAGATTGTAACCCTGACTTCTGTCTCTTTAACCCAAATTCCTATCTCTTAAAGAGAATTCTAGCATGAATTTCAGGGAAAAATTGCAATTTCTATTCAAAAATATTGGAATAATAAAATACGCATACAAACGTTAAATAGAGGCTACAATCAAGGTTGCCAATGCACCTCCTTATCAAAAAGCTTTTGCTTTTGATGCATCAGTGTCTAATCTTTCCTATTTACACCAGCTGAAGTTATCTGACACCATTTACCCCTCACCCCCCAGACACTATGATGCACCCCAACAGGCCTTTACACACCCCATGACACATGTTGACATGGAGATAGCCACGCTTACAGAAGTCTCAGAACAACCAATTTAAGAGACTACAGAAAAGACAAAAATATCCCCTCTTATGTCAAGAGTTTGAAAGAATAATTCTTAGAGATAAGGATAAATGAAAAATCATCTAGTTTTACTCAAGTTAAACCGAAGTAAGGAAATAAGCAAGAAATCCAGAAGCTATAGGAATACTCCATGCGAAAAAACGGAAACTCACACATATAAGAAAAATTAACCAGAAGAGCTTGACTTTATCCACATCTTAATCATCATCATCACAATTAGAAGTGCTTTTGCTAACATTTGAAATGGCAAACACATCTATTGATGGCCGTGGGTCTAAAGACTGGGACTACGAATATCCTGAACATCATATCTAAGCAATAACAGAGACCAAAGTTCTTACCAACCTCTTTGGAAATTTGGAAGAATTTCTGACAGCACTGGAGAAGGTATGAGGTTGACAAACACCTCCCCTCCTTGCTAAACAAAGCTTACTGTTTTCACTGTGAAACTAGGATTGAAGATGCTAAGTATTAAAAAAGGACAGCGTTTGCACAGTGAGGGAAAATCAAGGATACGTCAATAAAAGCAAACACTCCGGTAAGGAAATTTACAGGGATAGAGCATGATACACACAGAATAGCGAAGAACCTGACATGAACTTCAAGAAACCATCAAGAATAGATCAAAGTGTAAATAAGATCATAGGGGTCCTTTTTTATTTTTACAGCTTGTTTTATGTGCCTTTTATGTGTGGAAGAAATAAATAAATAATATTTTGTTTGAACTTTAATCAACTCACAGATTCCATGAACAAAAGGTCTTATAGGTAGCAATCCCTGTTGTTTTAACAAGAGGAAAAAAAGGGGTTCCATCCCCAGAGACCTCTACAGTAAAACCTGGGATCATTCATCTACAATGAATGTGCGTTTCATTGACATTGAGTGGTGCGTTGACTCCCCATATACAAAAAAAAAAAAAGTTTAATCTAGCAGACAAAAGTAGAACAAATCAGGCATAATTTGAAAAACAAAGCTTTTTTTTTTTTTAAGATGTGTAGTAATATGACAGATTCTTTACTGCACAAAAACTGTAAAATGACTGTCACCTTTCTAAGGCTGTACTTTAAGTAGGTCTTGAGAATTATGCAGGAATCATTGGCCAAAACCCTCAGTACAGCCACCTTTGCTGGTTTTCTGGTCTATGAAATGAGCATCTGACAATGATGAACGGTATCTTAAAGCATCTCAATGTGTTCATCTGAAAGGTATCTTTATTCATAAACATACCTTAACAATTTCACTCATAGGCACACTGTGTGGAGGTAGTCACATTCTCTATCCAAAAAGATAGACTATTAAATCTTAAATTACTCTAAGCTATTTGTCACTGCCCTTCAACTGAGATATGATAATCATCTGAGAGCTCTTGGTGGGTTTCTTTCAGTGCAAAACAGGTTTGCCTAAGTGAGCAGACCTTAACGTCATTGTCCCTAGCCCTAGTGAACCCAGTTGCTGTTGGCAATCAATAGCGGTAGCCATCTAATGCATAATGTTGTGTGTCACGCAACATGACTTTGAACAGATCTGCTTAAAACAAGCCTGACAGTAATGGCTTGCAAGAATAGACTTCTACTGCTTCCAGCATTGATAGAGCAGCTCTGATATTAACAGTGGCAAAGTTCTTAAGAATTCCTCTAATTAATATCTTAGTAAAATATCACAGGGAAAAGTAGAATTGAGGAGTGGTAACAGAAATGGAACAATGGTGATACATTGATAGAAAAAAAAACACCACACATTGGGATTAGGTAAATTGAATTTATGACAGGCATGTATTTTCACAAAATAATGCCCTCAAGCAATTCTTGGATTAGCCTATTCACAAATAAGACAATTTGTGGATGGAATTATTTCACTTCAGACAGGTTCTTATGTAAACTTTGAACACAATAGCACAGTTAAGAAGCTCTCAAAGGTTAACCCTAATAACTTAGAGGAAAAAAAAAAAAAAAACTACAGAAGTTATGAACCTTTGTTTAGTATAATAATTATGAGAAATGATAATTTACTATTCAACAAAAATACTGTGTTGCTCTGTCCCTGGATCTCTACAGGGTAAAACAATTGTTCTGCCATTAACAAAAACGAAAGGAATCTTCTGATGAATGAAAGAAAAAGCCCCATTGAGGAAGGAATGAAGAGAACAAAACTTAGCAGTTTTCAAGAAAAAGCAGCTACGTGTTCTTTAATGTTACCGTGTGTTTGTTGAGTTCAGAAAGACACTGCTTTAAAATATCACAGTATATTTATTAGACTTTTTTGCCCCTGACAGATCTCACTGAGTATTTTATTAATGATATTTGAAGCAGGAAGTCTCCACATGTCATTTTCAGGTTACCTGGCATTTTGTCAGATGGATTAAGAAATTAGTATTTTGACCTGGCAAGAATAAGTAGTTCTATAGACACAAAAGATATCTGATGCTAGAAAAGTGAATAAAACAAAGAAAGAATAACTGATTAAAACAGCATTGAAAACTAGTTTATGTTGAAACTTTAGTAAAGCCTCAAATGCACTTTAAGAAAATTATTGGACTTTCTTCTATAGTTTGCCAGAAGTTATTGTCACAGAAAAAAACTCCCTCAGAAGAAGTGTGTGTGTATCTATATCTATAGATATGTATGTATATATCACTAGCTCAAATAGATTTTCAATAAAGAACTCCAGGAATAGAGCCAGCTTCTACAGCTGCTTTCAAAGGGGATGAATTTTTAACATATAAGAATGACCATTAGCTAGTCCTTAGTGATGATGATGTTTCAATGACTCTAAAGGAATTTGATTCAAATTTTAATTCCTTAATGGATCCATTAAATTTTTTTATTTATTTCAAGTAATTGTACTTAAGCATAGAACAGATTAGTAGTAGATACTGTCAGGCTTCTCAGGATCCAGACTATTTTACTGATATAATAACGAACTCTGTATTAAGGAAAGACATGTGCTTGTGGAAAAAAAACAGAAAACTGAACAGAAACTACGATCTGGCCAGCTTGGAGACTTTCTGACATTTGTAGCATCAGAAACGCTACATGAAGAGTTCAACTACAGAATGTCCAGTACTCTCAGAAATCCCCAGTAACTTCACTTTCCCATTAAGCTGGAAGAAAATTTAATAGTTATAATGAAAGCATAAACTGTTTGTCACCTTTGTAAAAATCGTTTGTTCACCTTTTGCTAGAAGGGGCAAAAAAGAAAATGCAATTGTTTTCAAAACACATCACTGAATTTTGTCTGGGTGAGCATATGACCATCTGGTTAGATAAAGAAGAGAAAGAACTTTTTCATATGTTATTTTCACCTAAAAATATGCTGGTGGTGTAAGGAATGAGCTAAGACCACGTAGCAGGTGATAAGTCAGCTGCTTTCTCACTCAAAATCACGTTGATAGAAGCTAAGCCCATTATGTTTGTTAACTACCTACACACTAGAAATGCCAGCATAAGCTTGTACCAGGGCTTGAATGCTACTGTCACCTCTGAGAATTATTTCTGTGCATCAGTGTCACAGCTATCTCAGTTGCCTGAGTTCAGTGAGTCATGTACATGAACCTGGCAAACATCCAATTGTACAAGGGATAATGTATTGATCCCTGGTGTTCATGTCAGTGGTCAGCAATCAAAGCTGTAAAAGCCCAACTTTTTCTGAATGAAAACTTGGAATATTTAATTCTGAAAAACTTAATAGTTAAAATAAAATCGGTCATTTCCTTGCTCTTTATCATAGCTCTGGACTGATTCTCAGAATAATTTTCCAGTCATTTTTAATTGATAAAGTATGTCCCACAAGTGTTTGTTAATTCTATATGCCTAAAAAAAAAACAAGTTAAATATGCAAAGTACCACCACAATCAACTCTCAAGAACTATTACATGCATCTGCATTAGCATTTTAACTTAGAACTAGAGAATCACCTCTGAGGGAGATCTCCCAGATTTCCCCACTTGCACACTTTCACACCACAGTCTTGGAATAAGTGGATTTGATTCCATTCATACGAAGCTAAGCAAAAAGTTGCATTGCAGCAATGCATCTAACAGGCTCCAACCACGAACAGGCATTCAGTCCACAGACCACACTGTAGCTAATCAAGTAAAACCTGTGAAATTGCATCTATAATGCATGTAGGACCATCAGCATTGACCCCTTTGCTCTAAAGATCCTCCATGCCATAGTGCTTGCTAGACATGGCCATGTCTAAGCTCTCAACATTTCTAACACTTTTTGCCTATGAAGAAAACAGAGGGATATGACAACTCCATAGCTACCACTATTGAATGCAAAAGGTGGCATTAAAATCTGACCATTTAGTTCACCTGTGAAGTACTATGCTATACGAAAAATTCCAAATATATAGGGGCTTCTTGTTTATAAACCAGATAGTCTGTTGCAGTTCATAGTCTTGAACAAAGTTTTTCTAAATTATCTCACATCAAGCCTAACATTCCTTCAATCCATCAGATATTTCGCAAGTTTTAACTTCTTTGCTTCACATTTTATGCTCAAAACAACTATTTCTTTCTTATGAAGAAGCTTCAGAATGATGTTTTCAGCATAAGAACTGAAGTAATGCAATGCCAACACAGAATTCAGAGCTTTCTCTGAGGTTTATTTATCGGTATGTAAATGTTGACACCCTCAGTATTTTTATGTATCCTATAGATAGAGGCCACCCATGAGACAAATTCCAGTTAGTCTGCAGTATATCGTGTTGATTATCATTGTGTACAGAACTTCCCTAACTACAATGCTCATTCTCTTCACACACACTTTTTTTTTTTTAATGAAAAGGCACCAAAATGGGAAATAAAACATTTCAGATGTCTGGACCCAGTGAGGGCAGCAAGGGCAATTTTATTTTGCAGCACATTACGAAAGATAATCATAACCATGTCACTCTAGATCCTCACATGTATTTCATTCTCCAGTCTAGCGCATCTCGGAGCTCAAAAGGGCTCTGTATGAAAAGTAACAAGTGTTCACCCTTAAGTCTATTCCTACCCAGGACCTTCTGCAGATGAAAAGAAGATGAGCCAAGGGAATACCTCCAGAAGAGGCATTACCCATGGAACCTCCTAAAAGGGAAAGATCTTTCCCTCACAGCAAATTTGGTTTTGATAAAAAGGATCTTTCGTCCTGTTTTTGCAACTTATGTCGGAAAGTTGATTTTTTATTTATTTTTTTGCAACCTATGTTGGTGGACAGTACCATAAAATGATTGTAAGAATACTCCTTAAGTTCATTTTGGACTAAGTTCCTTCAATACACTTAAGTAATGAGGACACAAATTCTTGATACCTGGCACAGTGGAAAGAACTTCCCTTTCATCCCATTCTCTAACCCTTATTGGATTAAAGGACAATGAATATATGAATAACAGGCTTGGATTACAGCAAACAGGTCTTAACAGAAATAAGAATTTGCACTTTATGACTTACTGCTGAAAAAAATAGAGATCAGTGAGCTGATGAGCTGAATGTTAATTGCATGACATCTCTCACTGATTTTTGAGTACCAAGAGAATACATTTTTACAGTTCCTTAAAACAGGATAAACATAGCAACAGATGTAAAATCAAAGAAGTCAGTAGAATCAATGATGAACAGAGATGACATTAAAAGCATCTTTTTTCCTAAAGAAACATTTCCAAAAGGCTTAGTGCTTGATCATTGGCTTCTCTGAAGTTAAAGAACAGACTCTTGATATTGTCCTCTGAAATGTTACAACTACGTGTTGATATGCTGTACAATGAAACAAGGGAACTCTGAAGAACCGTGGGAAGTTCATGGCAGCTGCCAAACCTGTGGCAAATTGGTGATGCTCTTGGACAGAGGGCCTACACTAGTTCCTTCCAGCACCACTAAATCTGTTAGAAGTTGTCAGATTTCACAGAAGACATCAGGTATTGTTCAATACCTCTTAGCTTATTTCCTCCCTTACACCCAAAACAATTTGCTATCTAGATGCGGAGAAATAGACAGACACAATTCAAAGATGAAGGGAAGTATAAAAAACAGCCCGTTTCCTGTCTTCTATAGAAGAACTGTGAAGATGAACTCTAAAAAAAATAAAATAATAAAAATAAAATAAAAAAAAGATGCAGAGGCCGTTCGGACAGCTTAAAACAAATTGAGTCAAATATGACTATGCCACTGCTACAATGATCCAAATACAGAGAGCTCTATATCCTAACGATTCTTCTAAGTTACGTGAAATAAATATTTGTTCATTCCCACTGATTTAAGTTACCTTTGCATACCTGTATTTTCCTTTCATGTCATCAGGGAACAATTAGAATTAGATAAAAATGTTTTTTAATCAAAAATCTACATTCTTTTAGCTGTATGATCAAAGTTGAACTTTTCAACTTTAATCTATGAAAATAGATCCATAAGCCATTACCAAGAAATCAAAATGTATAATCAATACACATTTTTATCAGTGGAATAATGCCACCTCTTGAAGAACAAAAAAAAGGCAAAAATAAAACTGTATGAAACCTCCTATACAAACTGAAAAAAAGGGTTAGTGGCATATTATTAGGTGACATTTGGGTGTTCAAAACCCACCTAGAACAGCAGGATAAAGTGAACTGTTCCATATTTATTATTGCTGTATGTATGCAGCTGTAACCATGCATCCATGTCATACGAAGGACAGTGCACTGTATGCAAATCAGAGTTCAACAGCCTTAGTCTACAAACCAGGACCTATATTCCCTATCGATATATGACATAATAGCTTGGCATTCCACAGGAGTAAGGAGCAGAATTTAAGAACAACCTAACCTGTGGGTGCAAACCCAGAAGGATTACAGTAGATTATGCTGCATAGCACTTATGTCAAGAATGTATGTTCTGTTCTTCTGAAGTTTCCTTTTTTTTTTTTTTTTTTTTTTAAATAAAAAGACTGAAAAATATGCTTCTTTACCTACAGTACGATTTGGTCATATGTGATTTAATTAAGAGCCAGTCTGCACATATACAATGCTTGATTCAATGACAATTTAAGATAGTCAGATATGTCAACACTGTGGAAATGGTTAGACAAGTATTTACTAGATACTCAGGGGGAATGCACAATGAAACAAACTATTTATCTTGCATCCAATTTACAGTGTAATAAGAAGGAACCATAAACCTGAGATCAATGAAGTCAAAAGCAGCAATAAATTAGTGATCAAAACTCTACCAAAAAGGATAACCATCTCACTTTGCAACAAAGCTTCCAATGTAACCACATTTTGCCTGATTTTTTTTTTTTTTTTTTTTTTTTAAAGTGTAAGCTTAAGTGTTACCCTGTAAGCTGCTGATCACATGAATAATCCTCCCATGAAACCTGTAAGGAAGTGAGTGTTCTTAATTTGTATGGAGGAATCAAAAAAAAAACCAACAAAAAAACCTTCTCAGAAAGCACTGAAAAAACACTTGTTAAACTGGTTATTACAACATAGGAAAGGTGAAATAACAGTAGAAGCATGGTCTTGATTGAACATGATCACATACATGCCATTTCAGGTAAGTGTTAGTATGAGCAGGAATAGAGCTTGAAAAAAGTCAACAGCAGAATTCTACTGTGATCTACGAATAAATTAGTAAGCATAGTACTGATGCATGTGTAGAAAATCTGACTCAGTCTGGATTTCTTATGTTCAAATATATTTTTGCATTATGCATATAGCAGGATATCCAAACAGAAATACCTCAAGATAGTACAAACTTATAAATTAAGTATCAGAAAAGTTGCTTGAAGTGATCAATAAAAAGCAACATCAAGCCTTATATGGTTCAGAGATAAGATGTGTTTCTGCTTGCTAAAGCTACCTATTGACAGTTACTCTCCATTAGCATTATGTTTAGGTATTTGGAATATCCAAAGTATCAAGAGCTGCCTCAAAAATCTCAAGATTTCCAATAAAGGCATAAAAAATAAAAATAAAAATACAAGCCCAGACTTTCCGTTTAGTTTCCAGCAGGACATCCAGCCCTGCTTACAATAAGCATTCAGAAACAGTGCAATTACTGCGGAAATACGTGCCCTGATTCTTCTCTTGGTAGATCACAGGGCATTGGGAATGATGGCAGAGAATCAAACGCTTCCATAGCATAGCCTTGCACGATGCAAGTACACGACTCATTGTCTTGCTGATTAACTCATGTTAAGGTTATGTAAGGGTTAGCCACATGTTTATATTGATGTGAAAGTATTTTAGCTCCAGAAAGCTTTTAATTCTGAATGTTCATGAAGACAAAGTGTGATCATAGATTGATTTTAGTTGAGAAACATCCACATAAGGAAGTGTACTTCCCCATCTGTACTGCTACATTGGTAGCACTTCGCAAGTGCGCAGAGAACTACAGAAAGCTAAATAACAAAGTATTTAGCTGGAAACATCTGCAAGCTCTAGTCCTCTAAGCTAATTGTTTCTATGTTAGCTTTAACAGGAAGCATAACTTACTCTCATTTATGTTTCTGGCATCCCACATATGAAAAAGTGCTTAATTTTAGTTTTGAGGAACATCAAATTATATTTCACTCTCAACTACAACCAGCATAGGACATCATGGTCAACAATCAAGAGGTTTTCTTCATTTTACAGATTTTTAACATTGAATGCAAGCCTTCAGTAAAGTACAGTGGAGCTATACTTGTTTTCCAAAGTTATCTGCAAGAACTTTTTTCTTCTTGCCAAGAAACATGTTTCTGTTCCCTCCCTCCCTCCCCTCCTCCCCCCCAGCAAAGTTGGAAAGAGTTTATGATAAAGCAGAATACGGTATTATGAAAAGAAAAAAATCCTGGGTTTAGAACTAATCATTCTTTGAAGAGTTAAGACATTGCCAATTGATTTACTGAGCATTCACAATGAATTCTGTAAGTTTCTATTAGTTGTGTAACGCATACAGAAGAGTAACAACAGTTTTGCTAAGAGTATTTTAAACCAAGACCAGTTCAGGCTGTCTGTGCATGATGTTCAGAAGATACAGCCTTTTTCTTTCCTCCTCTGAATAACAAACTAAGAGCATCAAGTGAGCCAAGGTCAATACAGAAGCTGGAAAGACTGAAGAAAGTTGTTGGGAAATGTTAGTAACGTTACTGAATGTCTTTGACATCTTCTTAGGCACAGTGAAAAGCTGAAGCTTCCTCCTGCCCTTCCATCATCCTTGCCTGATATGATGAACCCTCATGCCTTCTTTGGCATTTTGCATGAACTTGCCAAGCTACTCAGTACAACAGTTAGCTATAGGAAACAATGAATATCCAAAGGATAGATATTTCAACCGCTTTCTTTCTGTGGAAGTGCAAAGAAACTGAGAGAAACCAAAGGTGTGATGTTACACAGTGTTCAAAAAAAAAAAAAAAAAAAAAAAAAAAATTTAGATTTGTTATGGCAATAAAAGTGTTCAAATACTAGAAGAACAAAGTACAGACTAAGCTGGAAAAAAAATAAAGATAACAATTTAATGGAATACTTTCATTTGGTAAAATAAATTGAGTATAGTTTAGAACAGGTTAACATCTTAAAATTAATTTGCCCAGGTACATTACTATCTCTTCTTGTGAGTAGGACCTGTCTTCAAACCCCTCTGTTAGTATTTTTCATAATCCAGGAAGAATCCACTACAAAGGCCATTTAATTCCATAGATTTTTTTCAAAATCAGTTAATGAAAGGAATTGGCAACATATTTCTACATACTTTAACAACTTTAAGTTAAACAGCATTAAGAAACAGCTCAAAGCCTCCCTCCCCCTGCACCCAGCTCACCAAAAACACTCCCCGTTTGAACAAAGGTAATTCTTAATTCATACAGCTATACATGGTGCTAATGAGCAAACACTAAAACTTTTTCCTAAATCAAGTTCTCAAACTGGAAAAGCTACTGAAACATACCCTGCTTCAGACATAGATCCAGAAATAAAGATTAGAGCTAAGTGGGAAGCTCTTTTATATATAGGTAGACACAGATGACACTGATGTTCCTGCTTAGCTCATAATTGTGGAGCAAATGTAGAGAGATGAGGTCTGTAGCTTTCAACAGCTGCTTCTAATTTATCAATAGGTATCTTCACCTGAACAGTTAATTACATTACCTACTTGAAAGAGCTGATGTTGACATCATACCTATTGACATTTTCCTCTACAAACCTAGAGAAAGTATGTTTTTTTTACTGTGCCAACTTTGGCAGAATACAATACATGTTCGTAACTTCTGTGTATCTACCTATTTCCAATATTCATGGACGTGGAACCACTTGCAAAAGAGACAAAAGCATGGAATAAAACTAGTTTTCCTCCCTCCTTATTTTGCCTTTTATAGGCAACCATATAAATCACAAGTAATTCTATACTTATGATGGTCTTTAAAAACTGAAAAAATGCATTAATTATTTCCATAATTTGTAGTTTACAAGTGGCATATATTAAAATAAAAAAGGACTACACAGTTCTTGAACTCCCAAATAGTAGACGCATAAACTACATGTTTATTTGAATGTACCTTGTATATTGTCCCAGCTTTCATAAAAATATTTTCAATATATTTGCACAACTTTCATGCCAAATTTTCACTGACTGGGTTTATATTTTTCTGAATTTGGCAAGGACAAGAGAGTGTCTCAAATCAAGGAGTACAGAAGTCTACATAAAGTAAAAATCACCTGTGCCATACATTCAAAATTCAATACGAACATTACATGTCATTTAAAAAAAAATAAAGGTAAACTTTACAATTGTGAAATGTTTATACTCCACAGTATCATTGTAGCTGCACTTTAGAACTCAAATTCATGGAGCTGTTAAAAAATAGCTGATCATGTAAGATATGCAATCATCACCATCACTATATTAAATCTTATAAACCTTTAAGAAATCCTAGTGAAATTAGCTTTCAGAGAGAACTAAAATGAATGCTCAAAATGAGGGATACTTCCAGAAAGCCAGATCAAATTCTCTCAACCTTTTTGGTTTCAGAAATCTCAGGTTTCTGAATCACAAAATCTCACTGTTTATACAACAGGTATAGAATTTAAACATAGGACTACAATTACGGAGTTATTTTTTTGGTATGGAAATTTAAAACTGTATCTCCTTTGAAAATGTAAGCTTTACATGTACAAACACAAAAAATTGGGACTATCATATGTTTGAGCTGATGCCTCCAGATGTCTCCATTTGTGTCCCAAACTCCATTTTTCACATGTAATTGTGCATCTAACTTAAAGAAAATTAGATTACATATATCATTAGTTTTAATAGCTTAGAAGAAATAAACAGTCCAGATTGTGCGTGGCAATTAAAAAATTATAGCTTTGTATTGCATGGGCAATCACATGTTTTTCTTACTCTATTTTATGGCAGAGTACTTATATACATGCAGAAGCCCGTATTCACACTATCAAGTCATCTATGACATCTTGTACGAGATTTTTCAGTTGTGTTAATTCTGTCTTTTGCTTGAAGGAGATTGTAACTTACATTGAAGTGAAAAGTTTTTCCAGCAGCTCAAACAAAGATTCTTCTCTACTCAGATTATTTTATCTCTTATTGTATTCCATTACTGCTAACTCATCACTCCAGTTATGACAAGACCTACATATTTGTACAGATTAAAAAGATGAAGATTGCCACATACTACCATACTACTCCATCTAGTCCAGTCCAGATGAGTCTCTAACATCGACCCTCATTAAAGAAAGCAGAAAAACATCTTTTACAGAAGTATTGGCCCTACTAAGTCCGTGACATTACATATCTCTACCCCACATTATGAAAGCTTATGTTTTCTGAATTAGTATAATAGTTACCTGCTTATTTTAATTTGTTTTCAAACATTGAAGATACAGGAGTCAATATTTTACTGAAGTGATTTCTGGTATTTCATTAAGTACTTGGAAGAGAAAAAAATTGTAATGAGCCTTATTTTTATTGAATCTCAACTCTTATATCTATTTTATGCAAGTTATAACTTCTTAACTTTTAATTATGCTGTTTTATTCTCATCCTAGTTGAACTACAGTTTTTTAATTTTTACTTCAAATAAAATATTCTTACTCTTTTTGAACAGAGGTCTTTAAGCTATTTGTATTTTTACAATAACTTTTTTTCCTATCCCTGTGAAAAATATGAATATGAGATTTCAGATGGTGGCATTTATATAATTGCATTCCAATATTTTGCTACTACTTTATTTATTTTATACAGTATAGAGTTCAACTATTTTTCTTGCTCTTTTAATCCAGCCAATAGTAATTCCTAGATCTTTTTACTAAGCTATAACAATTTTTGAATCAGCAATTTGTAAATTATGTAAATATTGCAAATGATTCTTTACATTGTGTAGCACGTTTTCTATTAATACAGTTCTTTTGTCGTCATAATTCCCACTTCCTTAGCTTTTTTAGGTTTATCTGAACTTTCTATGACTAATATCTAGCCTTCATCACATTTAAAAATTCTGTATCACTTTTCCTATTTTTACTTCAACATATCTTGCATCACTTTTGCATATATAAACAAAGCATAAAGACAAGGTCATACTTTTTTAACATGGCAGAAAGTTAACAGTGTTGTAGAGATTCATACTTGCATCTATTTACATTCCTTCTTGCACATGTACAAACATATATGGGTAAATTGATGTCAAATGTAATGCTGAGATTCAGGCCAAAAAGCTAATCTTTTGCCATCCTAAAAATATCTATCAATATTTCAGTCTCAGTTTTCTGTTTCTCAATCACGCTTTCTGTATAAAATACAGGAGAAAAAAACATTTTGGTACTAGAGTGGTTTCATGACTCGGCATAACTGAATATAGAATATGAAGATATTTACAGCTGGAAACACTTAAATCATATAATTTGATTTTCCTCTTGCAAGGATATTTCTGAAAATAATACTAATATTACTTAAGGTGAGAACAGGTAGATCAGTTTATAACACCCACTTTTACATACAAGTTTAATAAAACTTTTTAAATTAACAGTTTGAAGATTCTGAACAATTTGGTTAACTTCAACACAAAATTTTCCTAAGAAACATTTTATTGTCTAGAACTCTATTTTTATGTAATATATAAACATATACGCCTTTTTCTAGGAATACTTCAACAATTTTTCTTCACTTAAACATATCCACTATAGTAGCAGAAAAAATTTATTCAAGTCCCTTTTTAGTGTTTTTGTTCCTTAGGTAACAAGTTATTCCAAAAGGTAACCCTACAAGCAACACAACTGAGATATATAAAAACCTAGTAATACAATACCCCTGGACTATTTTACATAATAAGATTTTTTTTTCGACTCCCAGATGTTGCTAAAGGACAGAAAAAAAAGACCTGTAAAATTCTTCATCGTGAATCTTTTTTTCTGCAAATCCCTTTTTTCCCCCCTTTCAAAAGCAATTCTGAATAGAGGTAAAAGAAGACAAAACTTGACCTTTTGTGATCCCAGCATTAATAGGTCTGTTCATAATTCAATCTGTGTGTGTGTAGAAGCATCCATGTGGAAACATGCAGGCCTGAGAGACATAAAGCCTTTCCCTTTAAACATTATCTGACCCTATGAGTCTTATTCACAAAAGAAGGCTTACGTACACATAAGTTGAAAAAAATGCATGCTTTCATTGTGCTACAGAGGGCCTACACATTTTACTCCTCATTCTCCAGGAAAACTCATCATGGAAGTGACACTTGTACAGGAATTGGGTGAGGGAATGGTAAATGAACACAGCATAGGAAAAAAAAAAAAAAAAAAAAAAAAAAAGCACATGTAAAGAACAAACTACTTCTCTCATTAAAATATAGGAGGGTCCTCTCCTTGGCTGGCACACACCAGAGTAACTGTATTGATGTGGGAGATGTTGAGGTCCCCTGTACATTGCAGCCTCGTGACAGAAACACGTTTTTCTTGTTACACTAGAAGTGTTTTCTTCTTTCACAATCTCCATCCACCAAGGTGAGAGATGGCTGTGTCATTTGTACCTAGACTGGCAAATATTTCCAATATAGTATTCACAATATTTCCAAGTCTAATGAACTGCTTATGATTATATATGGGTTTCATGACAACTCTGTCTGCAAGGTATTTTATCCCTTGAAGTCTACCAGTGTTACTACAAACCCACAACAAATAAGAGTATCGATTATTTTTATTATGATTGTATATAAAGTCCACATATTATCAGTATCTCTTCATGTCTCTTTTGTTTAGTTTGGCACTGTAAAGTCAGCTGTCAGTTTAAATGCTATATAACTCAGAGTCCACGCATGTTATCAGAGTCCTCTAAGCCACTTTGCACTGAACCCGTCAACTGAAATCTGAACAAGGGGCAGGAGATATACAATTGTAAGAATAGCAATAAGAGTTTACATTTAGTGAAACAAATCCTCAGCTGGTATAGATCAGCCAAGCTTCAACAGCTTCAGTATTGATTTATACTAGGATCTAAACTCAGGATCTCTTATTATTTTCTAAACCAGGAAAATCTTATTATCTAAACCAGGTATCAGGGATCACAAGGAAGACTTTTTAGTAAGCAATGAGTGACCTAGTTTTGCTAAATGATGACTTCTCTATCAGTTTTCAGCATTTTTCCTGTCAATATAGAAGAAATGTTGCCTAGATTCAGAAAATCTCATACTGTAGCTATCTGTATCTTCATATGCACAGCTGTTTTCCAAATACGACTTTGACAGTGCTCAGCTTCTAGAAGATCAGAGCTTCTAGAGTCAAGGAAAGAAAGAAACAGAAATTTCATGGACTTTTATTAATTGCAAAACAGAAAGAAGACTGTTCAATAGGTAACCAGAAAAGAAGAAAAAAAAAAACATGAGTGAGGCTGTGATGGTGCCACAAACAGTGATTTACTATAAGTGGAAATGTTCTGATTCAGCACCCTTTAAAAAATACCAAAAAAAATCATATACCACAGTGCTACTAATCATATTAAACAATTAGTCATTGTTTCTTAGCTTGAACATCTAATTGAGTTGCTACTGAATAAAAACCTAATCTTTAACTAGCTATATCTACATTTGATTATTTTGCTCAGCGCAGTTGATAATTAATATGCCTACTAATATGACACAACTTTTACTTGAATTACACTTATAAGAAATTGTTTAATTAGAGGAATTACAAAAATGAGGAATATTTAAAGGTAGAAGTGGATTACTTAACATGGAAGTATTGTTGAATCAGTATTCATTCTGACATCAAATGATATTAAATTTAATATTGACACTTAATGACATACAGACAACTGATTGAGCTCTTCAAAAGACAGAACTAATGGGCCTACATCCTTAGAGCAATGGATGTTATATTTCCATCACAGAGAAACAGAGAGCTGTGACTATATCCCATCCAGCAACCACTTTGCACACTGCCATTTGCAGCAGCTTCTTAGTTCCTTCCAGTTGCTTCGTCGCTGTTCAGAGGTTAAAGCTGCTCACAGCTGTAATGGCAAGTTCTGCCATTCAAGTTCAGACTCACTCAAACAGAAATGTGACCTTTCCTACAACATGTGTTGCAGCTTGCGTGGTGCGCTGTTTTGCACCACTTCCATACTTTCCAGTGTGATGGAGTCTTTATGAGGACAGTTAAAATACTCTGCTGAAGATTAATGAAACACTTGAAGAGTTATTTCATGTGATCTACATGCATTACATTAAATAAATCAGATTTGTATATCTAAGGTGTTTATCTAGAATGAACATCTGTATGTATAGAAATTTTAGTTACTGTAAATTAATTGAATACCATATATTGGAAGATCTTACACTTCTAGAACCAAAAGGATGTATTTCGTCCAATTAATACACATTTCTTGCATTTTCTCTGCATAAAGTTTCCAGTTCCTTATTATTTTCATGGCCTTCAAAACATTTCAAGCACAGATCTGGGCAGTACTTTTTCAATTGTAATAACAAGTGTTTTTTTTTTTTTTTTTATATCTTCATATTTCTGGTAATAAGCATCATTAAAAGCTTTTCATTTGGTACATGCCTTTCAGTAGGCAGAGACAAAATTACAAAGCACATGGAACTGGAAAAGATATTCAAACTAACCTTGGACAGATTCAGATTTCTGAAACTATTTCAAGTAAGGAGCTCTAGATTGCAGTCTACATGTACATGACACTTAGTGAGTCTGTTATACTTAAGAAAAAAAAAATCAGCTCTTACAAATTAGTAGATAGCAAGGGAAAGTAATGTTACTGAAAACTAGTTAATGTTGAACAAAAATTACCAATAGGAAGATGATATAACATTGATATGGCTATAAACAGATTTTTAATTACTTTAATTAACAAGTGAAACATTAAGATGGCAGGTGGCATTACAATAAGATGCAAGTATTAATATTATTGTATCTGAGGGAACAGGGTTTTGGTGCTATCAAGAAACCTGCATGGAAATCATTCTTCACTTTTACCTGCCATCAATTCTGTATTAGTATTTCATTTATAGAATACGCCATCAACTTCACAGCATGAGCTACTGTAAGAAAAGTGTTTGATTTAATAGATTTTGCCTATAATACTTCCTGCATAATCTCATGATTAGCTTACTAAACCTTGACATTGTAAACTACACTTTTTACCTGATGAATAGAACAAAGTTTAATGTTTTTTCTTTAGAGCAGCAACACCATTCTAACAAAAGCAGAGCTACTTAAACTCTTAACTGAATATTGAAATATTTTGCTAGGGTGAAAAATCTTACTAGAAAATCAATACGTAACAGAGAAGATCCTTTAACATAAAACATAGGAAACAAAATTAGAAAAAGAAAAACCTCCCCAGGTTCTTTAGAAAGCTGCAGAATTAACAAAAACTATGACATACACCAAACCTATTCAGTACATGAGATCAATTTTTCATAATTATGGAAGTCAAGCAGGTTTACTCTAGTGGAAGGATGTATCCATTCTCTGGATTCATACAGTTCTGGAGTCACACATGACATTAAACATATTTACAGCTATGACACTGAATGCGCTGAAATACATTGAATTTTTACCTCATTTCAAGCTTCCCAGCTTTCCTTTGATTGGGAACACCCAACCACTGGATGTTGCTCCTTTGTTGTAAGCACATGGGAAGAAAATGGTCTGCAGTGATAAGGAGAGAGGACACAGCCTTTGCTGTACACTTTCATCATGTAAGTAAAGGTAGTGAAGCTGCCTCTGAGGGAGAAATCATCTGTACAAGTGGAAGGGTTGACAGAATGCATTTCCACTCTGACACAATGTGGGAAAAGTAATAAACTGTACTTGCCAAAATTCTGTTTGTGGGCAGAATTGATAGCTGCACACTGGTTCTTACACAGAACTATGAACTAGCAACTTTAGCATAAAAAAAAAAAAATACATTTTTTAAATCAATCTTAGATGTCAACCAAAAAGACTATGTGATTGTAATTGTGGATCATAATGACACTACTCAGTTTTTGTTTGGTCATTGATTTAATTGGTAGAGGTTAATCTTCAAGGTATATATAGGCATATATACACACTGTAGAAAACACATGAATTGAAAGGTCTAGAAAAGAGGATAAGAAAGTAAAAGAGTTGATGTCAGACCTACTCTATATGGAATTAGGAAGATCAAAAATGAAAAAAAAAAGGGGGGGAGGGGAGGGAGAATTCAATGACTAGTGGGTTACCATCTAAAAGTACAAAAAAAAATACCAAAATACTGCCTTTTTTGATGTCAAATGGAAAAAAATTAGTTTTAAAACAGGCCTAAAAATCACATTGCTTGTTGCTTGTTTGTATGTATACAGAGGACTTTCAAGAACTGTCATTTCAAGTAAATATTATTCTTTAGACAGTATCTGATCTATGTATTTCCCAGGTAAATAACTTGTGCTCAAGAATAGTTTATCAGAACCATAATTCTGAGCATTTCTAAGCACTTAATCTTCCTGTGTTATATCATTAAAGGTTTGTAAGTTATAAGAACAAAATAATTTGTTAAACATGTTCCTTCAACACAGCACCATTTTAGAGATATGTTGGAATCTTGTATCAACAAAACAGATATATGTCACCTTGTGTATTAGTTTTCACTCCTTTAGTTGTATTTTTAAATCTTTTACTGAACCGTGCATAACCATTGGTCAGCAGGGGACTGCTTTTTATAGCCAAAAAGTGCCTTTGCAATTACAGGAGTTAAAAACTCCAATTTTCAAGAGGAACTGAAGTCCAAGCGGTTTAATAGTTGTCTTCACAAAGAAAAGGGGAAATCATACAGTTAGTCACATTGCTAACCAAAAGAACTTACAAATGCTATGCAAGAGTTTTCATTGATACAACATTATCACAGTGACCAATGCTTTATATTCAAAGACATTCCAGAGTATGAATATTTTTTGGAAAAAAAAATAAAAATTCCTGAAAGCCATCATTCATTGTGAAGTTCATTTACTTCAATGAGGGCAGATGGGTTTTGTGTCAGACAGTATTGATACTGACTTTCCAAGGTATTTATTTATTTCTGATAAGCACAGCTAAGTTTATTCATGGAACTGAGTCGAAAGCCAATGAGAGACTAACTTTAAAATAGGATTACATAAAGAAAAATCAAGGTGTTAAGTCTAGAAGAGCATTTACTCTGCCTCTTAGGAAAATGATCATTTGCATCTTGGGTTCACAATAAACCATGGAAAAAAGATGTAAATTTAAAGATTCAAAAATCCATATCCTATGTGCATACCAAATTACTTGTGGTAATTGTTTTACTGGGTCACTAAGAAGCATACTGATAGAAAACTGTCCCATTTTTATATGGAAATTGAAATCATTTTTTTAAAGTAAGTTACAAAAAAAGAGTTTTTCTGATCTTTAAATATAGTCTTTATGTGTTGTTTTTTTTTTTTTTTTTTTTCCCATGTCTACCAATAAAACTACTTTATATAATCCACTTATTTAATCCTGCTTTAAGTATAACTACTCTGTTGTCATTGAAAGAATGTCTAATGATTTTCCCCTTCTGAACATCAATAGCAAAGTCCAACTGAAAAAATGAAAAATATCATAATGAATATGCATGGATTAAAAGCCCAGTATGAAATGTTTTCATATATACATATGTCATTTTCTTACAAATTCTCATATAAGCATTCTTAAGTACATTTGTTTTTTATTCCACACCAACTTGAAAAAGCTTATATTTTAAACTTTATTAGGGCAGGCTTGGTTTGCAATACAACTAAAATAAAATCACAGATTTTTTAGAATGAATAACCTAAAAACTTCACATATCCCATAGATGTTTTTCAATGGTCAGTGTTTCAAAGTTGGAGAACCAGTGTCTAATCTATATGTAGTAGAGAAAAGGTTTTTAAAAAAAATGAAGACTGTGCTATTTTTGACACAAGTCAATTGCTTTTGTATGGGTTGTTTAAATCCCACAGTCTCCATCTCACTGAGATGGTCCTGTAACTGATACTTGTGCTCTACCTATGATAGGGTTGGCTTTGCGTCTGTGTTTTCCACTTTCTGAACAGTAGGCATGCTATGACATTTTTGCCTACCTCAAGACACCTGTCAAAATGAATCTGTATGAGTGGATTAGTTATTAACTTAAACAAAACCAGGATTTCATCTAATGTCCCCAAATTTGAAACAATTAACACTATCCATCTAAGTGAGGTAATGAAATCTCTAGAAAGCAAAAAGGGTCTGTATACACTTGCTGTCACAAGGACATTTGATTGACTAGTGTACACCCACTGGTCTCATGCAGTTGCAGCTGAAAACGAGACCAGAAGAACAGGAGCAGATGGGTGAACTTTTAAGTTAACTATAAAAGTTAAGGATGATTAGCATTAGCCTTAGCACAGTAAGGTTTTCTTCCTGGCACAAGCAAAGGGCTAGCAAAGTTTACTATACATGGTCTGTCTTTCACATGAAAAAATATTGTTAGAACTCTGATTGCAAATATATGAAGAAATGCATGGATGTTTGCAAAGAATCTCAGAACTTTATTTTGACAAATTATTCTGGCACTACTAATGAAATGAATTCACAACACATAGAACTGCATTTTTATGCATGACTAAATATAAAGTAAAACACCTTCAAAGGACAAATTAAAATATTTTGTATAATTTGTTTGCATCTTTAATTGAAATTAAAAATACAAATACGATTTCCTTTTTCTTCAGAATATATTTAATTTTATTCTTGTATTGTGTTTATCTTTACCAAATGGAACTCTAATGGCTAAAAAGACATTCTGTTGGTTGCACTTCAGACAGAAAAGATACATTTTCCCAATAAAATGAGTGTAACTTGTCTAATAAAGCAAATATCTCAGACAATTGCAACATATGTATTTCAAAGACCAAGATCTGTTCCTGATCGTCCTGATTTGTTTCCTTGCATAACACCTGAAGCTGGTGGAGACAAAAACTAAAAAGCTCGACAATGCTGCTTTTCAGAGATTTTCTGAAAGCCTTTGGAGGAGAAGGCGTGAGTCCAGGTTTGTATGCCACTCAATTAAATGAGCAAAAAGCCACCAACTTCAACTGACATCACTTCACTGCAGCTGAGGGTCTGTCTCAGGACATTCAGATACACAGGGGGAGGAACCAGTCAATTGTAAGTATGGCTACGTTGAGATCACAGGAAAATCCTATGGATCTCTGGGTCTCCACAAAAGGCTACAGAAGCTACACAGAAGAATAGCTCTTCCTTTTCCTCCCTCGACCCCCCACAACCAGTTAAGAATGACGCTACTATGAGCTCCTGATCTATATCCACAGGCCACAGAACAAGATACACAGAAGTTAAAGATAACAAGACAAGCATTAATTTCTGCATCGAATTTCTGCCCTGTGCACGGATTTCTATAGCAAGCATAGCTCCTCCCAGGCCCTCTTTGCACTGTTTATACACGCTTTTTCAGAAGTATGCTAATTCCTGCTGCTCCTATGAGAATGGAAAAGAGCAAAGACATTTAGTTACATTTTTTCTCCCTGCAACTTCCTCACCAGGAGTTTTATAAAAAAACAATCTTTGTTAATTCTAACTAGGTTCTAGCAAGGCTTAGAGAACATCAGAATGTCACTGGTGATACCATAGCATATATTCACATTTTGTTAATCAGATCAGCCTGGGCAGGATTAATGATAAGTGGAAACTGGTGGTCCATTTGGGCTAGCACTCCAAAAAGGAGCTAAATTATGTTAGGAAAATTACATTATATAAACAAAAGGAAGTAAACATACAAGCAAAAATATTTTTATTTGTAAAGCAAATGAAAGATTAAGGATGAAAATGCATGAGATACAAGAAATTCATACACAAAGCATGAGAAGAATACAAATCTGTACAAGCAAGGTACGAGAAGATTAAGTTGAAGAACTAGAATAACAAAATCAGCAAGTTCCATGGTTGATAATCCAGATTAGAAATCCATAATTTATGCATTCCCAGTTGTTTGTTTGTTAGTTTTTTTTTTTATAGCCATGGAAACATATACAAAATCCTCACTTCCTGATAAGGAACACAAGAATAACCACATGGATACTAGTAATATGATACCATATTTCCTTCCAATTTATGTAGCTTTCTACAGAATTTAAATCAAGTTGCAATAAACAGCATTTGATGAAATGTATTTTGCATTTGATCTGCTAACATTTCAAATTTATTGCAGAATGGCTCACTACTTTGCAGGTGTAAGAACGTGGAGAATCAGGCATGATAACTTACTAATTTCATTAATTCTTCATGATATTTCTAGTTACATTAGTAAGATGCACTGAAAACATAATCTTTAACAACATTCTAATTAGTGCTTAACTTTTCATGAATGTTTTGTAACTTGCAAGTTGCAGGGCTCAGCAGAATACTCCCATTCTTTTGCTGTATAGAGATAGTTTCTTCAATGCAGCTGTTGGACAAATGCAGCATCTTTTTAACTAGTATGTCCCAATATTTAAATAAATACATAAATACATAAAGAAAGAAAGAAAGAAAGAAAGAAAGAAAGAAAGAAAGAAAGAAAGAAAGAAAGAAAGAAAGAAAGAAAGAAAGAAAGAAAGAAAGAAAGAAAAGAAATCAAATAGTAGTTTACTAGTAAAGAAATTCCATATAAGCAAAAGAGGACATAGGAAGGTTTGCTTTCTTTAAAATAAAATAAAAACTTGTGCCTAGATGTATATAAATAATTAATGAACTGCGTATCAAAAAAATACAACAGATGACATGCTAAAATAACATGCAAAAAATCACAAGATAAATTAACAGTTATTCAAAATTTTGCTTAGTTGTTCCTATATAAAAATCTATCAAAAATGGCACATAACATTAGCAACTGGTGTCAAAAGCAAATAGGAATTTCTCAATAGAAAAACATCATGTCTATTAATTTTTAAAAGGTAATATTTGTGGTCTAATAGCAAATACCTACTGTAAATACATTTTAAATTATGCTCTATATGCACATCAATATAAATAATATCATTTAACCAAAATCCTATGACAATCAACCTTCATATATATGTTGACAAGATTCTCCAATGGTTTGTTACCGTACAAAAGAGTGGGACAAATTACTTATTTATATATACAAAACATGCTTATAAAGGCCAGCTGCAGGTATTT
Source organism: Aythya ferina (assembly GCF_964211825.1). NCBI lineage: Eukaryota > Metazoa > Chordata > Aves > Anseriformes > Anatidae > Aythya > Aythya ferina. Next base: position 7,959,539 of record NC_140301.1, on the reverse strand, counting down.
TTTGGAAAGTGCATTTTAATAAGGTCCTATTCAGTAGGGGAACAAATGGGGAAAAAGTAGTTTGCACTACAGAGTTTAGTGCAAGAGCTTTCTCTTTTTCTAACAACGAAATCAATCATTTGTCCAGACTGTGGGGAGTCAGAGTTAGTTACTGAAAAGAGCTCCATATATAAACAAGTCAATAACTCATTGTGTGTTATTGTTGGACTGAAGAAGTCTGCTTTCAAAAAGCTGCCCCTGCTTCTCTGAGAATGAATGTCACTGTATTCAGAGAGTGAGAGAGGGGTCTTTTGTTTCTAGCTATTGCTGACTGCCATTTATGTATGGGAAAAGAGATGTGGCTGCTAGTTGTCTCAGGAAAACCATACCATCACCACTGCACAGTTCTACATTATGGTTTCCCTGGACCTTACTTTTGTAAAGGTACTTCTGTAAGAGAATTCACCCATTTTGCTGAATTCACTAGTAGTGTTTATAAATATTGTTTTCATCTTATAAAGACAAAATGGTCGAGGATTAGGGCAGATGAACACATTTGAGCACTTGATTTTACCTATGAAATTGTAAGGAATAACACTCTAATTATATTAGCCTGAAAGTTTGCTGAATACATATCAATATGTTTAGTAAATAAACAGCACATAAGATAGCTTAACATGTCTTTGTACTATTTTGTATTCTTATCAGTTCAGACTTGGGGAAAAAAGAAATTAAAATGTTATTTTTTTCACCTACCTAAGACTGTTCCTTTACCCTCCAGCCCAATTAATTAAAGAAAGCTTCTGCTTTTTATGATTAATATTAAAAATCAGAGGCTCTGCAAACAATTTTGTCATTCCACAAGGGAACTTAGTGGAGTTACATTCGTATCTGCCAAGCTATTTGCCTGTAGAAGTGCTTTCAAGAGCTTTCATATCTATAGCCTAGATTTGATTGCTAAAAATGTCAGACCACTAAATTTAAAAGAAACCTTTTTTCCTTTAAAAAAATTTACTTGACTTGCATTTTACATTGACGTAGAAATTGAAATTTCCTTTTTGTTAAGTCCAACACTACTTGAGCAAGAAAAAAAAAGTTATGATCACATCAACTAGCACAGGTTCAAACAGGAAATAGGCTGTATCCATATCTCAAAATATTTAGAACACTTTCTTAGATAAGAGTACATTTTCTATGTAAAAAAGAGAGAAGGAAAAAAAAAAAAACAATATGCTTCTCCCACCAAAAACTCGAACATGAACATTCAGCATTATTTAGGATGCAGATCAATAGAAAAAACCCAACAGGGAAATCCCATCAATATGGTTTCAGAGACTAAAATTGTGATTGTACTGTAAAATCCCATCTATTACACAGATTTGCAGCTCACAGCTGATTGAGTCTGTGCAAAGAAATATGGCTTTGATGTGAATTCTGGATTTTTCAGAATTCAGTACTCCCTTTTGAGCTCTTGCGTGGCTACAGGACAGATTCAGAAGGAGAACACTGAGAAGCTCATATTGACTTGGTTAAATTAAATTTTGAAATTTGATAATTTTGAGTAGTTATTTTATTATCAGATGCAGACACATTTATGGTAATTCCTCTTGTCTATTAAAGAATAATGAGATTCTGCTTACTGTAGACAGCAGGTGACCTTCTGTGAAAATAATCACTGAAGAAATTAAGTAAGATACAGGAAATGAATGGTTAAATTCATTTGGTAAATGGTTACTCAAGCTTAGGATGCATTTACATATTTACATGCTTTGTTAAAACCCAGATTTGTACACATTTTTTTCTGAGTAAAAACATAGAGACCTAGATTGCATCTCAGCAGTGTTCTAAGAAAAAAAAATTGTCTGCAAAGCAAGGCAAATGATGTCCCTAACATGACAACTTGGGACTCTCAGGAATCTTAAGAGATTGAGTTTGGGTTCTGAACAGAGAATACATTTTCAGAAGTTTTCCAAAGTTTTCAGAAGATGCAATGAGAGCAACCTTTTGCATGGTGTAGCCATAATTTTTTCCCTTCAATATTTGGTTTGTGGATACTGAGATCCAGTTGGAGACCATGGACGCTATTCAGTCCAAGTCACTTAAACAGAAAAAATACTGACCTAATACTAAATAAAGTCCAAAAAGTGAATACGATAGAATAAGTCTACCACAGTTGAGTGCATAAATGGATGTATTAAGTTATGGATGACAAATATTTAACATCAAACACAACATATCTTGAAAATAATTCCTATACATAAAAAAACTCACGTCAAAGTCCTTGAAGATGATAGACAATAAGCTCAGTCTTTCTGTTCTAGAAGATTTCCCAACATTCTAGTTAGGAAAACAAAACAAAACAAAACAAAAAAAAACAACACTAAATTGTTAACAGGAGCGAAAACGTTAACAGTTGTCTGAATTTGAGAAGGAATTAGTCTGGGATATCAATGGATGAAACATAATCAATTTAATACTCCTATGGTCATGCCAAGTCTTCTTTTCTGTTGGTTTGTCTGTCAATAAGCAATTAATGAATAACAACTCATAAGATATTTCAGAAGGAAAAAAAGTACCTTGAACAATTAAGTGAAATAAGTTTATTTAAAGTACAAGCAATACTAGGAAGATAGAAGTGAACTCTGCAATATAGGATAAACATAGATTTGTATGTTGTGTTTTTTTTTTTTTAAAGTGGCACAAACTTTTTAAAATGTTATTACTTTGAATGGGAAAGATAGCAACAAGATCAAAGAGACTTTGGGTAAGAAACCTGCCTGATGTGACTCCTTTGTTTTATATAAATGAAAGAAAATCGATAAAATATTTCAGTTATACAAACTTTTCAGTTATGCAAACATTCTAAGGGCCACTTCTTACTAACATCAATTTTGATCAGAAGTTCAGATTAAAATTATCCCGTGAAAGGCAATGAGGCTATTTATTCCCATATGAGAGAAAATGCAAAAAGAATAAAGAAAAGGATAAAAATAGGATATGAGACAGAAAGGATTTGATCATTCAAGATAATAGCAATTAGTAAAGAATTAGTATCCAATCTTTCTCTTGTTTCCCAACAAAAAGGGACTCTAATAAGTATTATTTACCATGGCTGTTTTGCTTGCTCTCTTAAAATGAAGTATTAACTTCACTGATAAAAACTCAATCAACAGGAAGAGAGGACAGGAAGAACGCTGACTCACATTCACGCTGTTTTGGACAAGATACCTCTATAGCAGATTTGT